>NC_141137.1:41695908-42002166 GCF_053477565.2 Lygodium microphyllum | reverse complement strand
TAGTATCATCAACATATAGAGCAAGAATAATAAAATATTTGTCCTCCCTTTTGATGTAAAGATTTGGGTCAGCAAAACATGCAACAAAACCTTTAGATGTGAGGAACTGATCAATCTTAATATACCAAGCACGAGAGGCTTGCTTCAATCCATATAATGCACGATGAAGCTGACATACAAGATGCTCCTTTCCTGCAATCATAAAACCTTCAGGTTGCTCCATATAGATTTCTTCTTCAAGATCTCCATTGAGAAAAGCCGTTTTAACATCCATTTGGTGAATTTCTAGATCAAATAGTGTTGCAAAAGCCAAAATCATACGAACAGTTGTGGAGCGCACAACGGGAGAAAATGTTTCTTGATAATCTACTCCTGCAATCTGTGAGTAACCTTTTGCAACAAGTCGTGCTTTGAACTTATCAAACGAGCCATCAGCTTTGGTCTTGGTTTTATAAACCCATTTACATTTGATAGGAACACGATTTGGGGGGAGTTCAGTAAGAATCCATGTACCTTTGGAGATTAAAGAATCGTACTCAGCTTGCATAGCTTCTTGCCATTGATCCCTTTGAGATGAATTGATAGCTTCCATATATGATATTGGATCCTCTTGGACAGACATAGCATCATCAAAGACATCATATTCAATAGAATAGAATCCATGCTCTATCTCAATAGGAAGATCAACATAGATCTCCAAATTTTCATCAATATTCTTTGGAGGTGAAGGAGCTTTATGATCATCTGAATTAGTAGAATCACAAAGCAAGTAAGGAAATGCACTAAGCAAAGATTGTGTATCATCTGAAACATCTGACGACCATGTGCACCCATAGTCTTCTCATCAAATATAGCATCACGACTAATGATAACCTTTTGAGAAGAAGAATCATAAAATTTATAACCTTTAGAATGATCTAAATAACCAAGAAAAATAACCTTCAAACCTGGAGGATCCAACTTATCTCGAGTGTCCTTGGGCACATGAATATAAGCAATGCAGCCAAATGTGCGAAAGTGAGAGACTAAAGGTGTCTTCCCTGTCCAAATTGTTATAGGAATTTTACCAGCAGGTGCAGTAGTTGGAAGATGATTTTGAATAAAAACAGTTGTTAGAAGTGCTTCAGTCCAAAACTTTCAAGACAAACCAGAGTGTATAAGCATGCAAAGTATAGCATTAAGAATCGTGTGATTTTTGCGCTCAGCAACACCATTTTGCTGAGGAGAATAAGGAACTGTAAACTCATGATGAATACCTTGATCCTTACAGAAGTCATCAAAATAAATTGGATACATATTCACCGTCGTTATCACTGCGAAGCGTCTTTATAGAGAATCCAGTTTGAAGCTCCACACTTATCTTGTATTGTTTAAATATAAATAAAGCCTCAGACTTATGTCGAAGAAGATAGACATGTGTGTACCGTGAGAAATCATCAATGAAAGTTATAAAATATCGATATTGAGACTTTGAGGCAGGAAAAGGACTGCAAATATCGGTATGAACCAAATCCAAGAGAGCACAGGAATGTGATAAAGTAGAAGTGTGGAAAGGCGAACGATGGTATTTTCCAAGTGCACAGTACTCACATATTCCCATACGTGGATGAGATTTAAGATCCATACCTTGCACAAGACCATGAGGATGAAGATCAAGAATTTTGGCAAAATCGAAGTGTGAAAATCGTTGATGCCATAATTTGCAATCTGCATCTCCAGGGGCAGTAACAACATTTGCAACTGTATCATTCAATGATAGCTCAAATAGATTACCATGTCGAGGAGCCACTGCTATAGTATGCCCGTCTTTCTCTATACGACATTGATTATGATCAAAGCCAACAAACAAACCAAGATCAACTAGACGAGCAACAGAAAGAAGATTTATTTGCAAATCTGGAACATGAAGAACTCCTCTTAATATTCTAGTGGATGAAACAGTCCCCAGATATAAATCACCCACTCCTTTGACTTGACAAGTCGTATCATCCACAAGGTAAACAAACTTCTTGACAGGAAGAGAATGATAATTGTGAAGCCACTGCGATTGGTATGCCATGTTTCCAGTGGCACCTGAATCAACGATGAATAGAGAACCATCATGAACATGAAGTACCTTTTCTGGAGAGATATCATAATGGATGAAATTGAGCTCCTGATGAGTATGATCATCATCAGTTGTAGTTTATTGAACAATATAAGCTCGAGAACGTTCTTCATCATATCTGCGTTTATAACAACGACGAGATGGATGATCTGTATGTGCACAATAATCACAAGGAGGAAAACTTTTGGACGAGCGAGGTTGCTTTGTAGTAACTCCATGCTCCTCATCATATTGACGTGCCCAGCAATCAGAAGCCACATGACCTTTCTTATCACAATAAGAACAATGTTTGTTAGGATAAGCAAGACGAGAAGATTTACTACCTGGATTAGGACGTCCACCCTGCTGAAAACGTGAAGCAGGACACTTGCGAGCAACAAAAGCAGCATCAAAATCCCTTTGTTCCCGAGTGACCAAAACAGCATCAGATTTTTTCAAATGATGCTCATGACGTTGAGAATATTCAATAAGAGATATACATGCTTTGTCAAAGTGGATATCATCCTTGTTAGACAAAATAGTGATGATATTGTCATATAAAGGATCTTTGATGGTATGAAGAAGTTGAGTAACAATTTGATTTTTAGCAACAGGAGCGCCGACAGCACCAAGCTGATTGATAATGTCTTTAAAAGCCTCGATATGAGAGTGCATAGAGGTACCAACCTTATATTGAAGACTCTTCAAACAAGTTTGGAGATATAAAATTTCGGTGACCGATTTCTTCTCAAACGTTGAGATAAGATACTCCCAAATAGCATGAGAGGTTTCCAGATGAAAGACATCCAACATAAGTGAGTCAGAAAGTGCAGACAATATATAACGACGAGCCGCTTTGTCACGACAAATCCAATCAGTATGATCAATTTTCCATTGTTCAAATAATGGACCATCAGTAATCACAGAATTGTTATTCATCACATCAATAGGTTGAACTGGGCAAGACAGGTCGCCTAAAACAATATCAAATAACTCGTCACCTTCAAGAATTAGCATCATCTTTGCTTTCCACCCAGGAAAGCCTTGTCCTTGGAAGAAGGGAACCGAACGTTGGCCAGACGGATATCCGTTAACAATTACACAATTGGCCATGCTTGTATGTCGAGAGAAAACAAATAAGATGAGATCGCAGAATCTGCAAACCATGATCAAGACGAGCGTAGTTGAGACGCATGACAATCAAAATAGAGATATGCACGTAAGAACGACGAAAAGTATTGAGTGACTAAAAAGAAAGCCTGAAATAGAGAGGCGTAACGTGCAAGACGAGATGACGCATATAAGAAAAGTGCTATTTCGGTCGAGCAAAAAACATGAACGATAATAAAACATCACTAAAAATAGCAAGATGTTTGCTGCTCGTAATCAACATCATTAACGAAGATGAGCGATTAATAAACTGTAATTGGGGATTAATGAACTGTAATTAGAAATACAGTTTTAAATAAAGAATCGCAGATTTGAGTAGAATTGTTGTCTTGAATCCTGAACTGTCATAACTTTTGATTGAGAACTCCGATTGATAAGCGATTTTGACAGGATTCGAGAGCACGATGAGAGCTACGCACCTGGACCTGGTTTTGTTTTTAAAGACAAAATTAACTAATAATTATAATTTGAACAAGTTCATGTATCAAATCATCACTTGTACAAAGAATTCAATCAAGTATAAACAATGAAATAACTTATCTTCCTTGTTGTTGCTACGCATCCATAGCTCTAATACCATGTTGAGAGAGAGAGAGAGTACGAGAGAGATACACAAGATGTTGAGAGAGAGAGAGAGTACGAGAGAGATACACAAGACATGCTCCCAAAGAATGATTCATATTGATGTAGAGTTAGTATATATAGGTGAGACCCAAGTCAAGTGAGAGATGATATATATAGTTGTAACAATAGGACCCAAGGAGCACAAGGTAGTTTCACACAACCATTAGAGCTTGTTTGTGGCCAAATCATCTCTATCTTTTTTACCTTCTTCAAATCCATTCGTGCCCCTAGGATGCCTTTCTTTCCTGTAATGTGGTCCCATAGCAAGCTACCAACATTCTTTAAAATATATATGAGATCCAACAAATGGTTGATTTGTAAATGGGTCTAGTATGGCAACTCGTAGAAAATTGAAAATTGTCACATTCTACTTAGAAGTGACTCTTTTTGGACCATCTCCCACTCATAGCATTTTTGGGCATTCATTCGTATGCAAGGTCGTTGAAGGAATCTCACTCTCAAGTCATGGCCCTCGGGCAAGAATACCATGTGCCCCAATAGCCCATCTTCTTCATGGTATACAACCTTTGAGAGTCCACACAATGGACATGCATGGTATAATCCGATGTAACCAATCCTATCACAATATCTATACCTAGTCAATGCAAGCATAAATGAGCCATGTGAGATGCCAATAATAAGAATGGAAGCAAATATACCTAAGCAGTCACCAAATTGTGAAAATTCATGTATGGTCCACATAAGAATGGCTCGTATGCTAACAAACTGTCTCCCAATATGCTTACTCATGTCTTCCATTGTAATCTCCTCCTCCCAGAAAATCTTGAGTTCCTCAACTAATGGATGGAGATAGACGTCAATATTCTTGACTTTGTAGTGCCCAAGAATAAGCAAGATAAGTATTAGGTGTCCTTTCCTTGTAGAAAGCCATGGTAGGATATTGTAGTTCACAAGGACTATTGCCCTCACATTGTAAGAGGTCAAGCGGAGTTGGAATGGATTCACATAATCCATAGCAAGATTGACACAAATATTTCTTGGTTCTCATGCAAGCTTGAGAAGGTGAAGTCAATGTGATCCCATGCTCATGAGTCCACTGATATTTGCTAGATTCCATTTGTGAATTTTGAGGACCTTCTAAGATATGGTTTGTCTCTATAGGTCTTGGTGATACTTGTAAGCATCACACTTTGAACATGTTTCCATGGACTCGTATTCTCCTCAAAAGAGCACACAATCATTGGCATATTTATTATTATTAATGTTTCTAAGGCATATTTGTCAAATTGCAAGCTTTTATAAACATGTTCGTCCACTAAATACAACCTCCCAATGGACATTTCTAAGGCATATTTATTATTATTAATGTTTATTTCAACTAGGATTTGATTACAAAACATAAACAATACACATTTTTACTCATCGTCACCTCAAAGTCCAAACCACTTGATTGATGATTTTTTATTGGAACTGGTTGAAGCATTGCACGTGACCTATAGATAAGCAATGTTTTTGTCAAATTGCAAGCTTGTATTCAGTGGATGAACATGGGACACGTTGATTGGGATATGTCTCTAAATCCCAAATATCACGGCCATCATTGTTGTCAATCTTCTCGATGTTATAATAGACACAATACACTTGTCTCTCTCCCTTTGTACATTTATTTCTCCCTACCCTCTCTCTTTGTTTTTCCCCCTCATCTTGTTCTTTATCTCTCTCTTGCCCCCTCTTTCATTGTTTTTGTTCCTTTTTTTCTTCTTTTTTTCTTTTTTCACTTTTGTTTATATTCCTTTCTCTCTCTTGCCCCCTCTTTCATTGTTTTTGTTCCTTTTTTTCTTCTTTTTTTTTCTTTTTTCACTTTTGTTTATATTCCTTTCTCTCTCCTCCCTCTCTTTTCTCGTTTCTCTCTCCCTCTCTATATTTTCTATTTCCTCCCTCTCCCTCCCTTCACAGCTTTGTTTCCCTATCTCTTTGTTTCTCTCCCCTCACTCTATTTTTCTCTCTCCCTCCCTCTCTTTATCTCTCTTTCCCTTTCTTTCCTCACATATTTATTTGTCTCTTCCTCCCCCTCTATCTTTGTTTCTCTCCTCTCTCCCCTTTCTCTTTTTTTCTTTTTGTTTCTCTCCCTCCATCCCTCTTTTTTTAAAATTTTCTCTCTCCCCTCTACACTTCTATTTCTATCCCTCCATCTCTTTGTTTCATATTTTTCATTTTTTCTTCTATCCCATGTACAATAGGCAAAAATGGATCTTGACCTTCTAGCCCTATATTTCACTTTAATTGGACATTTTACCTTTTTACAACACCCTATTTCAAGTTACCAATCATGCAATATTAATTTCTCATAGAGTTTGTGCAATTTTGACATATTTTCATGTGAAAACACCCATTACTTTTAGAACTAGGTTTTTTACTTATAAATCTATTCATCCCTTTGAACCATTTACTTTTCCTTTTTATAGCTTATTGTTTTAACTTACAAAATTTTCATTATTAGTTATTGTGCATTCTTCTTAAGAATTTCAATCTTTTCCATGCAAATGTGCCCCTTTGATACTAGAACCGAGTCTTAATGTGATAGCCGTATTTGTTTATTTGAATTTTTAATTTTAAAAAACTATATTGCAATTTAAGTTATGGAACTCCCGGAATTAATTTCCATACATGGTTGCGTAACATTCTCGGTTTTACAAGCTTGTTTGGGAGGGGAACACCCTTGTTATAAAAAAGAAAACATGGCAACAACTCTTTTTCTAAATCCTAAATTTAAAATTTAATTTTAAAAAAATCAAAAACAAAAAAAAAAATCCACCACTCCTGACCTCATTGACCCACTATTTCTGTCTCCATTAGGACCAAAAACATTTCAATGTTTACTCATGTCACGTTCTTGGCAATAGCATTATAATTTGTTTTTAATTCAACATTCTATCTTGTATATGTGCTTTCATTATTAATAGTGGATGAAAAATGTAGGCAACCAAATCTCTCCAGTGGCCAATGAAGATGGTGGTCCAACCTTTTATATTGAAATTCATATGCTAACTGGATTGGTGGAGAAAAGCTTTCAATTTGGACATAGGAAGATATGTTTGTTTGAGTTTATCTATGATATTATTTGTTTTGATGCATGCATAAAAGTTCTATTTTTTTTTTTACATGTGGAAAAGAGAATAGAAAAATATTTCGTGTTATCTATAGCATTGAATGAAATTGAGATCCATGTACAATTTGATGATGGAAATGAAAGTGAAGAATGATATATTATGCTTATTTGTTACATTGTTTCTTCTTTTATTGTAAATCTTGTTCATTTTAAGATTTTGGTTTTTTAATGATCATATTTTAAAATTTTATGTTTTCTACTTTTTTAATGTTCTTATCTCAAACCCTATATATATGAGTTCTTTGGGCTCTCATTCTCATTTTTCATAGATTTCTTTTTGCCTCCCTCTCACCTAGGCACTCCTAACTTGAATCCCTTCCCATCTAGTATGCGAAAGCATGGACTCCCAACTAAGCAACTTCCTTGAGGCAGCTTCATGACCTTTTTGGGGATAACAAAATTAGGTTGTAAAGATCACTTTCAAATTATTAACATTTCCATCTCTTACTACAACACAATACTTTGGCATGGGTCTAATCTCAAAGGGCCTATTGAATACATGAACACTCACTTGTCATTAGAGGGATCCCATCATCCCAAGATGATTGGACTCCCATTAATCTTTTGAAGTATATCAATGCATATGATGGCTTCAAAAAGCACATCACTAGGTTTGTGTGAAGAACCCAACCCATGCCTTCTACAAAAGGATTACAGCCAAGAGGCCAAGGAACTTGGGATTGTGCCATTTGGTTAGCATTTCCTCTCCTAGATTGCCATATTTGCACTTTTACTAAATGAGCAAGACAATCTCCCTACTATGCCAATCTCCAAGTGGGTAAAATCAGTGGGTTGTTGAAAGATGAAATGGCCCTTAGCTGAGCCACTTACCATAGCACATGAGTCATAGGTTGTGGCCGAAGAGATTTCCCATTGTTGTTTCCCCCCTCAAGGACTCATCTTCAAAGGCCACTAGCATTAATGGTGATGGAGAGGGAGCCTCTATGGGATTCACCCTTGTAAGAGTGTCCCAAGTTCACTCCAAAGTCCACAAGGAGGTGGATGAGAGCAAGGATGCAAATGCAAAGGTATCCCACATGGCCAAAATTTTTGTCGGTCCCACAAAGTTTGTTTTCCTCCACAATTTGGATAAGATGTTTGGTAGGTACTCTCCATGCTTGTGAGAGCATGTGACTTACCTCTAGACACCATGCCATACTTGTTGACTCTCTAGTCTCATCACCCAAGCTTGAAGAGATCAAGGGTGCACTTGATACCCTTATGGATGCAATTGACATCATTGAGCAAGATACTATTAGTAGTGGAGAATTCAAGGCCACCTATGCTAGGGTGGATGCCCTGAGATGCCCAACACCACTTACACCCAAGGTGTCAACCCTCTAGCAATTGATGAAACAAAATCTAGGTTGGACCTAATGAAGGAGACCAAGGTCAAGGATGATGAATCTGAAGATGTAAATTTAATAGCTCATATTTGTCTTTATTTAGTTTAAGTGTATTTATCTAATGAATTTTTGTTATGGTTCTAGATTGTGCTGAATATTGATGAGTTCAGTACTAGACAGGGGGTCAAGGGGCTTCTCTAAAATATGGTGCCTTAGCTAAACATATAGGGTGCATCTCGCCTCATCCTATTACTATGATGCATGGCGACTTTACTTGTGCTACTCATCCCTAGCTTACCATTGTCAAAGTGCTTTCAAAGTTAATGTATGTCTCTAGCACCACTTCAAATGTAAATGATACTAGGAGGCATATTCCACGGTGGATTCCATGAGTTTTTGCAATGGATTTTGTAAAACTAGATGCATATTCCACATTGGATTTCGTGAAGTTTTTCGGTGGATATGCCACGTAGAAGGACGGCATTATGTTCTGAGTCAAAACGGCACAGTTTTCGGTCAATGTGTCATTCGTACCATTTTGCATGCAGCACGTGATGCAATCCCAGCAACCACCTTGGGGCTTTGATAGCCCCCCTAGTGGGCTATCCTCATATACAAGGGTTCCTGGAAATTTGCTCTACAGAGAGAGATCTCTGGCAAACCCTAACTATGTACCCTATGGTATCCATAGCCAGTTTGCTCTAAACTTGGCATTTTTCACCTTTTTCATTCTGAGCTTTATTAAACAGTGATTCTAATCACTAAAGCATCTTCTTTGAAGCTTATTTGAAATCTAAAAGCTCTTGGGCATGCTCGATGGTGGACATCACTATTTTGGAAGCCGACTGCCAACATGCTTTCATTCAAGCATTTCACTAAGCTTGACATTAGTGTTTCTAAACACTAATCATAAATCATCTGATCATTTGCTTGCTGGGTATTTACTAAATCTAGTGAGTGTTATTTTGTCAACTGCCTCTTCTTATATTGTTGTAAGGTTATGTGTACAATTATAAACACATAGACCATCATACACTAGATTTGTATTGCATATATTGAGTGACTTTGGTTCAAGTACACTAGTCAATGCAATGAGTGTCATTGTACTCTCCTCGGAATCATCAGCAACAAGCATTTAGATCATAGACCAACCTTGTCCAACACAAGCTTCATCTACTAAGCCATATCACAAGGAGGAGCCTGAAGTCCAATCTAGTTTTACCTCATTAAAACCTAAAAAGACTATTAAACCTCGGAAGAAGATTGCACATAAGAAAGGACCACCACAGTCACACCTTGAAATATTACATTTGTATGATTTTTAGCCTATAATTGAGGATGGCAAACCATGGCTTTTGCCATGGGGGAGGTTGGGCCTAATCGTGCATTTTTCTCTTGTCTATCTCAATATATTGAGTTATTCAAATCCTCTTATGTATTATAATGTTGTTTGTATTTAATAGTTGAGATGTTTGATTTTTTTCATTTTCCATGTGTTCTGCTTCATAACAGTAACCAAGATCATCCTCTGGAGAAGGACATGGTAAAACACGTGTTTGGCACATGCTTATGTGGGAGGATGGCTAACTTGATTGCATCGAATACATTTGATGCACCAAAACTAAATATGGTGGTTGGTGTGGTGAAGAAGTGGCTACTCGAGCTAAGAGACACCACAAACAACTGGCTGAAACCATCAAAAATTTACCTCTTTGGAGTAATTGATGTATTATAAAACTTATTACCTTGTATTTCCTATACTTATATCCTAGAGCCTTGCTCTGAAGCTAATCATTGTTAAAACAAGCTATAGATTAATACATTTTCATTTTCATATGACTTATGTTGAAAACATAATATCATATTCTTGTTCCAATTCAATCATGTGCATGTCTTAAATTATGTAATGTTTTTAGCCACATCATGGTTGTGGATATCTAGGCCTATGATAAAATTTAGTCCAAGGCATGCAATCCATAGAAATTTATTATCATACCTATTGTTTAGCACTACATTTATGTCGAAAAGCTTGAATAAAGCTATAGGGGGATTGTCAAGGTCTCCCACGTGCTAGATAAAATCCCTTGCCACGGTGTCTAAACTAGCTAGAAAGCACATCAAAAAGCTCAAATAGAACTATGGGAAAAAAACCCCACCATAGCATATGCCAATTCATGTGCCATGGCAATGTTTTTGGTCCAATACACATGGGACCCCTCGACAACCCCTGGACAGCTCTATTTGAGCTATTTCACATGAATATAGTGCTCCAATCAGTAAAAATATTTATTTGTATGCAACCTTGCAACAAATATCATTGGAGTAGTATGACAAGCACTAAGTACATTTAGCAAGCATAAGTGAAAACACACATTACTAAAAACACATTAACATATTGAAAAGAATATATACAATAAGAAAGAATTAAATTTCATTGAATTAAAAACAAATGGCTCCGCAAATGGATTACAAGCTAGGTTCATCACAAAAAATTTACAACTACAATGACTCTAGTCCCATTCCCCTCTAATCCTCCTAGATAATTGCATCTCTCTATGCGCCTAAGGATCACATACTTTGCATCTATCATGCATAGGTATGTATCGTCAAACAAGCTTACTATGTAAGCCTCTACAACCACTTATAAGGCCTCTAGCACTGCACCTTGCATTTTCTTATCATCTCTATAGCTCCATAAAATTTCCTTTACAGTTTGTGCAAATAGTGCTTTGTGTATTATAATGTTTGTGCTCTTCTAATATTTCCTTATCTCTCAAGTGCCTTTAGGTTGTAGTTCCTCTTCCTCCTCCTTCATTGCCCTAGTACTCGTGCTATCATAGGTCTTCTTTGGAATCATTGGGAAGGTAGTGGCCTTAATGTAGCTAATAGGACTAGTTGCTATTGATGGAGTCATTGTTGTGGTGTGAGAAGTCATCTTAGCTCTTTCACAAGAGTAGGGTCTTCACTCCTAAGGATTCCCTCCATAAGACCTTTGTAGAGCCATGGTGTGGTTATTCATCTCGTTTCTCCTAATAGGTATGCTAACCCTCATATTCCTCATCTCCACTCTCATTTTGTCTTGTATGTTTTTATTGAGTGTTGAAATGACTTGTTTTTTGGCTGATTTTTGTTGTTTTTGAGAGCTAAATGGTTGATTTTATGAGATGATTGATTGATTTGAAAGTGGTTTGAGAGTGTTTTGGATGATAATGATTGAGTTCTGGAAGTTCATGATGTTTGTGTTAGATATGATCAATGCCCCACCCTCATTAGGTGCTACCAATGATCCATGGTGCTCAAAGTTGTAAGGCCCCCATTATGAGGAGAAGCCAAATGTGAGCCCGGACATTGGTTGAGTCCTGACTTGTATATCAGATGAGGTCTATGTGACCGGATGGCAAAAAGGTGACTGTTGTGGGTCTAATCTTTGGGTTAGATGGAGTGGTTAAGCTGGTAGCAACTCGAGGCACATTGCATTGAGTTGCGTGGTAAGGGAGTTAAAAGGGGCCCCTATTGTGGGGTCCGGGGGCCGCGGAAGCGGCCCCTGGCTGGGGGGTCCCAGGGGGGCCAGCGGCCCCCCTGGCGGGGGTCCGGGGGCAGCGCCCCCGGCCCGATGGTAAAGGGAATATTCCCTGGAATATTCCCTGGCCGACTAGTGGAGGCTCATATGGTAGGTCGGTCAGCAGGCCGACCTAACGACCTTCGCGGGCTATAAAAGCTAAACCCCTTCGCAGCCATCTTACACTCATCTTTCACCCAGACAGAGTTGTTGTTCCAGCTAGCCTTAAGCTCTTCACCTATCTTCTGTCTAGATCGCCATCTAAGCTTCACACAGTGGAAGCGCACGGGTGGACAGAGCCATCTTTGTATCAGTTGTTTGGAGTTAAAGAATTTTACTGATTCTCCTCTTATCTGTTGTGTACTCTCTATCTCTTTCTCAGATTCTGTTCGCTGCGCCGTGTAATATTTTACATGGTATCAGAGCCCAGGGGGCTCTAGAGATCGGAGAGCGTGCAAGAGGCAAAGGCTTCAACAGCAAAGAGAAACGATGTCGACTCCGGGAAGCAGTTCTGGCGCATCAGGAAGCGGTGCAGGAGGTGGTGCTGCTGTACCGGCTATTCAAACACTGAGGATTCGTCCACCAACCTTCAGCGAAGGCAAGTTAGATGGTACAAACTACACCTTGTGGAAGTTCAAAATTACAACTATCCTTGATTCTTATGAGCTTCTGGAGACTGTGCTGGGGACTGACGCAGAACCACAGCCTACCCCCGACCCATCAAATCCTAGTGTGATGATTCCTCCGAATGCAGATCTTCTACGAGCTTGGAAACGAAGGAATGCAGATGCATTGTGTGCCTTAGTTACAAGCTGTTCTGACAGTGTTTTGACTCTGATTCAGCATACAACCAAAGCATCAGAGGCTTGGAATGTACTAAGGAGTCAGTATGAAACACGAAACCAAACAAGGATTCAAAACTTGGAGAATCAACTAGCAGCGGAGAAGTTTGCTGAAGGAGAGACGGTTGAAGCATTCATCACTCGGATTAAGAATCTGCGCGACCAGATGGCTGGCGCTGGGATACAAAAGACTAGCGAAGAGCTAGCTCGGAGGTGTCTTTGGAATATTCCCTGGCCGACTAGTGGAGGCTCATATGGTAGGTCGGTCAGCAGGCCGACCTAACGACCTTCGCGGGCTATAAAAGCTAAACCCCTTCGCAGCCATCTTACACTCATCTTTCACCCAGACAGAGTTGTTGTTCCAGCTAGCCTTAAGCTCTTCACCTATCTTCTGTCTAGATCGCCATCTAAGCTTCACACAGTGGAAGCGCACGGGTGGACAGAGCCATCTTTGTATCAGTTGTTTGGAGTTAAAGAATTTTACTGATTCTCCTCTTATCTGTTGTGTACTCTCTATCTCTTTCTCAGATTCTGTTCGCTGCGCCGTGTAATATTTTACAGTTTGTTGGTGATTCTGTGATGTTCTGATAGGTTCTGATTGGTTCTGTATACCTTCTGTTTTGTTCTGTTTTGCTCTGTTTTGTTCTGATTGTCTTCTGTAAGGAGGGATGGAGTATTGATTGATGAAGATTGAGATCTTGTGAAAGTTTATTGAATGGTTTGTGAGAGTTTGGAATGGTTTGAGAAGGAGTTATGAGGTTTTGGTAACCTTCTGTAGGTCTTCTGTAGAGCCTCTGTTTCTGTTCTGTTCTGTTCTATTCTGTACTGTAGCTGTTCTGGTACTGTTCTGTAGACTGTTCTGTATGTTTCTGTATGTGTTCTGATGGATGAGAGTGTAGCTTGGGGAAGTTTTCTAACCTTGGAAAGAGGTGAATACAAGTGCAAAAGAGCTGAAAGAAGTGGAAGAAGTAGCTGCTGAAGACTCAAGTGAAGACTAGAGTGAAGTGACAGTAGTGAGCTATGAAAGGACACTGTAGTGGCTCTGGTGACTCTTCATATCAGACATACCTCTTGGGAGGGGTATCCACGACCTAAGAGGGATTATTGAGAGAAAATTTTGAGAGATTGTAGTAAGGATATGATGTATTATTGATGGAGTGAGAGAGAGAGAGTCAGAGATAGCCAATTCTACTCAAACAGAGTGATTGTATATGAGAGATTGAGAGAGAAGACTATGAAGATATTGAAGATGAATACTATGTGATGTATTTTCATTTAAAGATGGTGTATTCCTTTGCTTTCTTTGTTCTGTAGATGGATTTTGTGAAGATATTGAAGAATATGGTTGATTCTATTAAAATCCGTGGGAGATCTACATAATGCTGTATGAAGATTTGTTGTGCCTGGTGTTCTTTTCTTCATTGTGATATGAAATATGATAAACAAGTTTGTTGATGTTACAAGATAGATTTTCTTGCAATATAATTCCCTTTTCCTTGGTGTTCCTCTTGGGGCTCCATGTTTTTGGTGCGCAGCCGGGGAAGCTTGCCATCAACAAGCACCAGAAGAGGCTGAAAATGAAAGAAATGGCATTGCCAAGAAGAGAAGAATTCAATGGATGTTTGTAAAGTTCCTTCTTCCACTAAAGAGTTGGAATTTCTCATAATCAAAGCCACTTTCCATAAGAAGTTCATCCCACAATGGCGGAAACACATCACCATCATGATGCATGCTCTATGTGGTGGACAGTTTCCTCTTCCTATTGAAGCAGCAAAAACTTGCATCTTGGTGGCAAACTGTTTGGGAACAAACTGAAGAGCAGAAACAGAGAGAATGACCATCCATGGAAGATTTGGCATTCATTGAGAAGTTTCCAGACAACATCAAGTGAGAGATTGTGAAGAGGCTTCAGGAGTCTTGGTCTGTAGAGGTTCAGAGGGACAAGAAGGAAAAGAGTTGGAATTTGTTCGTGGACGCTCAACAGAAAGATACATGGGATGCTTGGTGTACTGATAATCTTCTATTTGTTCAATTAGCAACCCACTGGAAGTTGGTAGACAGAGTGTTTTTTACAACATACACTGTTGAAACCATCAGAAGCTGGCATTACTATGATGATGGCACCATCACAATGCTCATACGTATGCATTTTGACACCTTCAGAACCGAATACCTTCCTCTGTGCAATGGCATGAAAGCAGAATTCAGGGACGTTGAAAAGAAAGAAGTAGAAGAAATGTTGGCAAGAGAATCCTCCAGAGACTGAAGCCTTCTGTTAACCCTCTGTGGAGCACTAACAACCTAGTGGAGCCAACCCCCTGATGAATGACGCAATAAAGAGGCAAGCGTTAGAACGAGTCCAGAGGTACGTGAGAAGAGAGAAAGCAAAAATCAAGGCTGAGAACGAGCTAGCAGCAGAAGCCGCCTTTGACGCCCTTGCGGAACTCTTTACAGAAGTCCCAATGGCACATCAAGCCCTTCCTCCTCCTGCTACTGGAGGTCCACTTCCAAGCCAGATCCGTCCTGGAAATATTGATGACAGACCAGCGAATGTAGTCCCATTGCCAGTTTTTAAGGGAGAGTACAATGAAGACCCCGATCTTCATGTAGCAGAGTTTATGGTGGCGTGTGTGGCTAACAACGCCAGAACCCCTGAGCATTGGTTAGCAATATTCCCTGCCACTTTCAAGGGCGCGGCGTTTCAGTGGTATGAGAGACAAGCAGCAGGAACTTTTGGCACATGGGACGACCTGAAGTTGGCCTTCCTCACTAAATTCAGGCGTGAAGGTTTTGAAGAGCGAATGCGAGAGGAATTTATGAACCTAAGTCAGTCCTCTGGAGAAAGAGTGGAAGCCTATGTCTCACGAATGGAATCCATCCTGAAGAGATGGACTAACCATAATCTAGATGATGGCATTTAGAAGGGGGTGTTTCTCAGAGGATTACAACCAGAAGTCCGTAAGTTTGTGGAGCTGCAAAGACCAGCCACACTGCAAGCTGCAACAGAAGGTGCAAGACTGTACGATGAAGTGGAAGCTAGACTAGCGATGAATACAGGAAGAGGAGTCCTACCTCCTCTGATGCCAGGAATGATGTATCCACCAAATGCAGTTCCAGGGACTGTTCCCTATCCCTACCAACAGATGCCCCCGGTATCACAGTATAGTGCACCAAATCCATAGTGGCCACAATCCATGCCTCAAATGATGGTTCAGCCACAACAACAATGGTCCCAACCAATTTCCTCTATGCCAAATCAGTAGCAACAGTGGAATCCTACCAAACTGGAGCCAACAGCCAACAGTTCAAACAGGAGCTTTGAATCAGAACCAGAACAGAGACCCCTCTGTACCAGCCCAGCCCGTTTATGCAGTGATTACCGAGACTCCTCAAAACCCTCCTGCCAGTACGTCCGGAGGAGAAAGCTTGAAGGATTATTTATCAAACTCAGTTGCAAACATCAAAAAGGAGTTGATGGATGTGATTACAGAGCAGCTACAGATGTTGAAAGTGAACACAGCGAGCATATCCAACGTTGCAGGAGCAGGAAGAGATGTGATGCGGTCAAATACTTGGTGTGGTAAGTATCATCAAGTAGGCCATTTAGCCACTGAATGTACACGAAAACCAACTATTCCTGGGGCCTTCTATTCCTATTGTTTGCGGAAGAACCATACAGAGGACATTTGCTCTCTGAAGGAGATGCATGATAGGAGAAGGAAGGAAGAAGACGCAAGATTCAACTTGCTGGAATCCAAAATGACAACACAAGATATTGGACCCAAGCCTAGAGAGTTTGGTCCTCATTTCGGACCCAGAAGATTTCCCTCTCAAAGTTACAGAGGAAGACAGTCTGGCGGTGGTCAGAGATCAAAAGTGGAATGTTACAGATGCGGAGAAAAGGGACACATCTCACCAAATTGTCCAAATCCCAGAAGGTCAGTGGATTACAAGCCCTTATGCAGTTGATGCAAAGGAGAAGGCCACACTGCAAAAGACTGTCCAAGCCCAGCCCCAGTGAAAAACAGTGCTACTGATAGTCCGGCCAAGGCCCAAGAGCCTACCTCCAATTTAGTGGAATTGGAAGTTGCTACCATCACGCGTGCAAAGCAGAAGGAACCACCTATCCAGAAAGAAAATAACCCTCTTGCCAGAACAGTGAAGTTCAATCTTCCACCAGAAGAACAGAACATAACAGAGCCTAACAGTGCCGTACAGAGCACTACAATGCCATAGAGAGTTACAGAGACAGGACCAGAGGTCCAGGAGACGGAAGAGGAGGAAGTGCCACAAGTGGTAGAAGAAGTCCCTGTAATTTCTCTGTTGGAAGAAAGAGGGAAAATAAAAATGGGTGTTGCCCCATTCCCTAATCGGTTAGAGAAGCCAGTGGATCCTATTAAGGAATACGATCTGGTCAGAGATCTAGATACCTTTAAACCAAACCTTACATTCCGTCAATTATTGATGTTGTCTCCCAGTTGCCGGAAAAGGTTCAAAAGTATACTGACAAGAAGACGTGGTTTAAGGATTGCTCCCTCAATAGCAACAAATCCCAACAAGGCTCCAGATCCTGTAAAAGAAGTGGATGTGGCTAATGCTTTCCTAGATCCGGGTACTCCAGAGACTGGTGTGTGGATAGAAGGCTGCTTCATCGCAAATGCACTGATTGATGGTGGTTCATCAGTGAACATTATGACGGATGTTACAATGAAGGATCTAGGCTTACAAGGTGTGCAACCAACCCAATGGCTCATCAGACTGGCGGATCAGAGTAGAATCAAGCCTTTGGGCATTCTCCCATATGTGAAGACTACAGTGGCTGGAAAAGATTATTGGCTAACCTATTTGGTGGTGAAGCCAAACTCTTATGGTACATCCTATCCTCTGTTATTGGGCAGACCATGGCTTTTTGAAGCCCGAGCAAGGACGGATTGGTTCAAAGGAACCTTGACCTTGGGTAGAGGACCCAACAAAGTGGTGATGAAACTGTATGGTTCTCAAAAAGGACATGGATCCACCTCCTTGGAATTATCTTCTGACTCCCCTAATGAGGCTATGGACGGAACGTCAGCAGACGAAGATGCTATCAAACAGATCCTTCCCAAGAAAACAGTGGCACATTCCTTAACAGTGGATACTGTAAGCCGACTTCCAAAATATGCAAAGCCATTATCAATGGGTGAATACTTCCTGCCTGAACCGGGAATGACTTCTGAAATCACTTCTGATAGTGAGATAGAAGCATGGATGTACTGCTCTCCCTGTTACATGTCCATAGCAGAAACAGAGACAGATACCGGAGAGGAAACAGAGAATCTGTTCTTCTGTTACAGAGCTCCTACAAAAACAGAAACAGAAGCAGAAGCAGAAACAGAAGCAGAAGCAGAAGTAGAGACAGAGACAGAAACAGAAGAGGATGAATATGATATGGACAAAGAAGGTGATGAAAGTGAGCCAGAAGAATCTATCCCACCTGAAGAGGATACATTTGAGGAAGAAGTTCCAGAAGCATCAGAATCCGATGAGCTCATGCTATGGGACAGAATGGTGATGGTACCATTTGGTCTGGTAAATGGATCTTCTCATATGCAAAACCTTTATAAGAAATGGATTAAGAAGAACAAGCCGTCTGTTAGCAATGGCTCATGCCGTACTAACCCATCTTTGCCAAAAAAAAAAGATGATGATGATGCACCGTGCCAACAAGCACCAGTCTCACCAACCCAACAGGCGTCAGAGGGTCCCTGTTATGTGACGTTCCTGGATGTATCATCAGAAGAGGAGTCTTCAAGCCAAGAGGTAATTAATCTTGAAACCAAACCCGAAACAGCTCTAATCCCATTCCAACGTCTTAAAGAGCAACCTAAGTCTCCACCAAAAAAAGAAGTTGGTTCTAGTGGGACATTCGAAGAGGATACCACTCCCTTGAAGGAGGCGAATCTGTATCCAGAAACGGTCCGCGGGACCTTCATCCGTGAAGTAGAAGGTGAAAGGCAGTTAACCTTTGTGGATGCAGAAGGCATTGAACACCACTTGAAGGTGGATAGCAGCCTCCCAGAAGAGGAGTTGTCAACCTTGTACAACTTGTTGAAAGAAAATTTGGACGTGTTTGCATGGTCCTACAAAGACCTAAAGGGGATTGATCCCACAATATGTCAACATCATATTGACTTGGAGCCTGATGCCAAGCCAGTACGGCAACGACAGAGGTGAATGAACCCGAATTATTCCACATTGGTGAAAGCGGAGCTGTTGAAGCTTCTAGAAGCCGAGTTCATCTATCCAGTGGCAAATAGTGAATGGGTTTCACCCATCGTGGTTGTACCCAAGAAGAATGGCAAATTGCGAATATGTGTGGATTTCCGAAAGCTTAATTCCAAGATAAAGAAGGATCACTTTCCTATCCCTTTCACAGACTAACTGTTAGACACAGTGGCAGGACATGAACTTTATTCCCTTCTGGATGGATTCAGCGGATACAACCAAGTCCAAATAGCAGAAGAAGACCAATCCAAAACAACCTTCACCACAGAATGGGGGACCTACGCTTACCGGGTGATGCCGTTTGGACTCTGCAATGCCCCTGCTACTTTCCAATAAGTCATGATGGCCGCATTTCAAAATCATCTGCACGACTTTATTGAGGTATATTTGGATGACTTCTGTGTCTATAGCTTGATCCGTGAACACTGGGAACACCTGGAACAATGCTTTGACCGATGCCGGGAGTATGGGATTTCCCTCAACCCCGACAAATGCATCTTTGGGGTCTCTTCTGGAGTTCTGTTGGGCCACATTGTCTCTGCACAAGGGATATCAACAGTCCCTGCAAAAATCAAAAAGATTGCAGCTCTGGCAGCACCCACCAACCTCAAACAGTTGAGGGGATTCTTAGGCCATGTGGGTTACTACAGAAGGTTCATAGCCCATTTTGCAACAAAGGCAACCTCCTTGCACAAGCTTCTGAGGAAAGATGCAGAGTTTACTTGGACGGAAGAATGTGACAAAGCCTTCCACACTTTGAAGCAGTGTCTGATAGAGGCACCCATTCTGCAACCTCCTGATTGGACGAAAGAGTTCCATGTACACACTGATGCATCAATTGAAGGCTTAGGTACTGTCCTCTGCCAGAAGGGCTCCTCGAAGTTGGATCAACCGATCTATTACGCAAGCCGAAAAGTCACTGATAGGGAACGGAACTATACATTGACAGAGCTAGAGTGCTTGGCAATGGTGTTTGCCCTAGAGAAGTTCCGCCATTACCTCCTATCCACCCACTTTAAATTTTATGTGGATCATGAGGCCCTGTCCTTCTTGATGAACAAAGCAGATGTGAAAGGACGAATGATGAGATCGCTCCTTTTATTCCAGGAGTTCGACTTTGAGGTGATTACTAAGCCTGGTCGTTCCCATGTTCTGGCTGATCATCTGTCGCGTATCCCACAAACAGTAGATGAGGAGCAAGATGATCCAGACCTCCCTGATGCTTCCCTATTCTTGGTAGAAACTGTAACTCCCTGGTATGCAGACATTGCCAATCTGCTGGCAACCCAATAGTACCCTCCTAGTATTTCTAGTCGGGAAAGGAAGAAGCTCATGCTAGAATCAGCCCCCTACACCCTGCTAGGTGGTGCACTGTACAAGAAAGGCAAAGATGAAGTGCTCAGAAGATGTGTTGCAGGAGAAGAGATTGGAATTGTTCTGAAGGCTTGCCATGACGAGCCATGTGGAGGTCACTTTGCAGGAGAAGCTACAGCTAGGAAGGCTCTGCTAGCAGGTTATTGGTGGCCTACCATTCACAAGGATGCCTATGATTACTGTAAAAGATGTGATGCTTGTCAGAGAATGGGAAAACCCACCAAGACAAGTGCCATGCCACTGCAACCTATCCTTCCTTTGAAGCCGTTTGAGAAGTGGGGCATTGACTTCGTAGGTCCAATCGACCCTCCCACTAGAAGGAAACAGAACCGATACATCCTTGTATGTACGGATTATGTCACAAAGTGGTGGAAGCTAAAGCCCTAAAGCGGGACGATGGTAACAGCGTGGCCCTGTTCATGTACGAGAATATCATCACCCGTTTTGGCAGTCCCTTAGAGCTGGTAAGTGATAGAGGCACGCATTTTCTCAACAAAGTCATGGAAGAATTAACAGAGTTGTATAAGATCCGCCATCGCAAGTCCACTCCCTATTACCCTAGAGCCAACGGCCAAGTCGAAGTCACCAATCGCATCCTCTCCTCGATTCTGACAAGAACAATTGCCGCACATTGTCGTGATTGGGACGATCGACTTACAGAGGCCCTCTGGGCATACAGAACCTCCCATAAAGCAACAACAGGACAGACACCCTTCCAACTGGTGTATGGAACAAAAGCTGTTTTTCCTGTTGAACTGGAATTACCCTCTTTGAGAGTGGCTATCAAAGAGCGTTTGGGGGACGATGATTCACTGCAACGCCGTCTCCTGCACTTGGAATGTTTGGACGAAATTCGTAGGATGGCTCTACAGTGCATGGAAGCCACGCAAGCTCAACGTAAGGCTTACCATGATAGCTTCATCAAGCACAAGGAGTTCAAAGAAGGTGATTTGGTCCTAGCCTATGATTCACGATTTGGCAAGTTTCCTGGCAAGCTCAAACAGCGGTGGATGGGCCCCTATAAGGTACTTGCCGTCAACCCTAATGGTTCTGTCCAAGTGCAGACCGTTGATGCCTCTGATGATCCCTTTCTGATCAATGGATATCGCCTGAAGAAGTACTTCCCTCCTTGGGGATCTTGACAATTACGGACACTTGATCCTTTCCCTCATTGGCGCGGCACTGTACTTCTTATGATGCTACTTTTGATAGCCGTTCTTCAGTCAGTCCTGATGAAATGGACGCAACCCTTTGTCCCCTCAAAACCCCCTTCCAGCCTTGATCTCTTATCCTCTATTTTCCACCAGCGACAGTGGCGATGTTGGTTCTGACAAATGGTAGTTCTACCATTCCCTTGCTCAATTTAAAAAAAAAAAAAAACAAAACAAAACAATACATATCGGTCATGGGAGAAAAGGACTGAGGTCCCTGTCATGCCGACCTATTCTTCGAGAAAAGGTGGAAACACCCTCGGGAATAGGGGAAAACAAGAAAAAGAAAAAAGAAAAAGAAGAACAAAAAACAAACAAACAAATCTGTTATGAGAGAAAAGGAAGCAATTTCCTGTCATAGCAGGCCTCGTTGCAAGAAAAGGTGGTAAACACCCTTGGGCGAGAAGCTGGCTGTGGAAAAGGTGGTAACACCCAGCAGTCCAGAAAGTGGATTTATTAATTGATATTCCCAGGATCCAATTCCGAAGCTGCCTCCCTTGGTACGCTGTGTCCTGGGACTCTCTGCAAAGTGTCTAACTGTCCTCTAGCAGACGACATGTTCATGTCCAATACAACGTTCGATCTGATGGCTACCTCCCTGGGTACGCCTCTTCATCAACTGATGACGCGATCTTCATCGACAAACAATCGAGTGATGTGAGCTTTCATCCTAACCGGATGGGGAAGTGAGTATGGGTTGCCCTCTGTAACTATCAACAACGAGTGAGATAGAGGGTGGGTCGAGAGACCAGTCTTTTCCCTTCAAATCAAATGAGAGGTGAGAAGTGTGAATGAAGTGTTGCACGCACGGGATGGGCCTCTCAATGCACAAAGCACAATTTGTTTCTGTGCACTACACTATAAGGCTCCCTGGCCTTCCTTCTTGCACCGTATGCCGGCACAAGGCGGGATGCACTGTTGCACCATCAAATGCGCACAAGGCATACAACCTTTGCACAAGTGACCGTGAGGATTACATCAATGGGTTTCAGGACATGGTTGCCCTCCTGTATCTATCAACAGAGAGTGAGACAGAGGGTGGGATGAGTGTGACTAGAGTTTCTTCAATCAATTACCGAGAGGTGAGATTGAGGGACGTTACAACACTTGGAGTCAGGTATGTTCCCGTTTCCCTGTGCACCCATGGGATGGGTCTTTGCTATCATCACAAGACACATCACCCTCTTCTGTCCAAATTTTTTGTAAGGCTCCCTTGCCTTCCTTCTTGCACTTATGCCAGACGGGTTGGACGCACTAATGCACCATCAACTGTGCACCTTGGCATACTCTTTCTGCACCATTTCCTCCTTGTCAATTCCTCAACCGGGTATGAGATATGGGGTTCCATCATTCTTCCTTGAGTGATATTAGTCATGGGGCGAGTGACTGTTCTTTCATTTCATTTGTGTGACTGTGAGTTGAGTGTAATATCCCTCATCATCGATGGATTTCCTGCGATTCCTTCGACCAGCTACCTCCCTGGGTGCTGCCGCATGGTACCTGCCATGAAGGACGTGCGCCGAGAAGATGTCTTGGTCCCTCCAGCGCCGACAACCACACTGGACGTGCCATCGACACTCAACCTTGATTCTTGACGAAATGGGCCAAGTTTTTCTAACCCTACACCTTCTGTTTCTTCGTGACGGTCATGTTTTAAGTGTGGGGACGTTAGTGGATGATCCGTGGCGTGGTCCTAGGTCCCTGTTGCTCGGTTAACCCTATCCGTTAAGGTCTTAAGTGTGGGGACGCGTCCCTGCGCGTCTACAGTGCATACCTTTCTGCATATGCCTTAACCTGTTCATGCATGTATGCCATGACTTGCTTTTACCCTGCTGGGGTCCCTTCCCACCCACCCGGTTATGTTCCACCCACCCTTGGGGCTGTTTCCTTGCAGTTTTCCTTCATTCCCTGATTTTGAGGTCCTTCCATGTGAATGCACCCTATGTTCACCAAAGTCCAAATCCAACCTTATAGTCATGTTCCTCCCTTTGAGCGGACCATTTTTCCTTTTTACCTACCCTTGTTCCGGTGCATGGGTTTTGAGTTATTAATTTTCGAAGCATTTTGCGTAATTTAGC
Source organism: Lygodium microphyllum (assembly GCF_053477565.2). NCBI lineage: Eukaryota > Viridiplantae > Streptophyta > Polypodiopsida > Schizaeales > Lygodiaceae > Lygodium > Lygodium microphyllum. The sequence continues at coordinate 41,978,482 of NC_141137.1, read as the reverse complement.
CGGTTTTCCATGTGAACGTGCTTTTCTTGCTTTGAACGCATGCTCTGACATCATAGCCCTGACCACCACTTTTCCCCTGACATTTTTCCTTTTTATTCCACCTCATTCCGATACACGGTTTGTCCATTATTAATTTTCCGGTTTTCTACGACCTTTTTCGTGCGTATTTTTGATATTTTTCCATGTGAACCTGCCCTGTTTGCATCAAAATTCCAATTTGATTTGACAGCCGTATCCCCTGTGCCTTTCCCCACCTTTTTCCTTTTTCCTCCACCCTCTTTGGACTTCTGGATTTTTTATTATTAATTTTTAAATGTGTTTTTGGGAGTATTTTTGGAGTTTTTCGCATGTGAACCCCTCCTATTTCCACCGGAACTGTGGTTTAATGTGATAACCCTGTGTCCCCCCTTCTTGCGGACATTTTTCCTTCTTACTACATGTTATTCCGATGAACGGTTCACCCGATATCAATTTTCGATCCCATTTTCGGGTTTGTTTTTTGGGTTTTGCCCATGTGAACGCGTCTTATCTCCGTCGAAATTATGTTTTGATGAGATAGCATTGTCGGGCACATCTTTTTTGCACAGTTTTCCTTTTTTCTGCACCTCATTCCGATGCATGGATTTTTCGATATTAATTTTTAATTGCGTTTTTGGTTCGTTTTTTGTGTTTTTTGCATGTGACCGCCCTTTCCCCCTCTCGAAACCTCCGTCATATATTTTTCTTGTTTTCCCCCTGTCGTCCTGCCCACTTTTTGTTTTTACGCTATTTCGTTTTGACGTCCGGATTGGGAGTTATTAATTTTTCTTTATTTTTACGTGTATTCGCGCGCCTATTTTGCGCGTGAACGCGCCCTTTTTTGATTTTACGTGTCTCCACGCGCCCCGGTCATGTCCGCATGACCCGTCTCATCATCCCAGCGCCATTTCAATCCCGTCACGGCAAATTTTTTTACCCCGCCCCGCGTACGTGCGCTGGACGGGGGTATGCGCCCCTTGGCCCACCCTCTACCCCCCTTGGCCCTGCCCACCCCCCTTGGGCCCTGCCCGCCCACCCTACCCACCCCTTCCCCCCAACCACCCGACCCTTCCCTCCAACCACCTCCCTCTCCCTGCGTACCCCCCTCCCCTCCTCCTCCTGCATTCCCCCCCTCCTCCTGCTCCTCCTTCCCCTTCTTCTTCTCCTTCTTTGCCCCTCTCCTTTCCTCCACCTCCCACCCTCCCCTTCTTCCTCCTTCCCGCCTGCCTGCTGCCCTCCCTCCTTCTCCTTCTTCCCTCCCACGCTTCTCTCCTTCCCACGCCTTCCCCCCGCTGGTGCCTTTCCAGCCGGCTCCCCTCCGCCAGCCGTCTTCCCTCCGCCAGCCGTCTCGCCTCTGCCCCGGTAGCCTCCGTCGTCGCTGCCTCCGTCCTCGGCCGCCTCCGTCGCAGGCCGCCTCGTCAGACCGCTCGCCCGCCCCACCAGGCGGTTGCCCCAGCAGCCTCCGTTGTCGCCGCCTCCGTCGCAGGCCGCCCCGTCAGACCGCTCGCCCGCCCCGCCAGGCGGTCGCCCCAGCCGCCTCTGTCGTCGCCGCCTCCGTCGCAGGCCGCCCCGTCTGAGACCGCCCCGGCGGCCCGCCCGTCTGGGAACGCCCGACGCCGCGCAGGATCGCCGCCCATGCCGCCGATCCCCGGCCGTGCCGCCGCCCTCCACGCCCACTCCTCCTGCACCTCCTCCTACTCCACCACCTACCTCCACCTCCCCCACACCCAGGTTAGTTACTAACCTTGGTGTAGTTACTACTAACCTAAGTTCAGTTCATCATGCCTTTTAGGACCATGCGAGTAGTAAGTAACTTCCTAGATGCTCTTGACAAGCGTAAATCTATCTTATAGAGATGGATATAGTTGCTTCTAGAGAGAACCTATAATCATGGATACTAGCACTGCTAATGTAGTGATAACTTTACTTGGAATGAGAGTCTCAAAATTTTGTCTCTATAACATCTTCATGATCACATCAAAGGCTATTGAGTCTTAGGTTGGCTTGAAAAACATCACCACTATATGGAAGAGATAAGGCCTTCCTTGGACCTTTGAATGTAGTGTAACAATGGTATCATAAAGTGGACTAAATTTCTTATTATAATTGGACAAGAAGACATCACAAATGGATAGATCTTTGGGCATGACAAGAAGCTACTTGGCCAAAAAATCACACAAGCCAACCTTGCAAGATAAGGTTGGATTGTAGAAGGGTAGAATAATCTATGGAGATCTAGAGAACATATTGGATCGCTTAGATACCATTTAGACTATTCACAAATACACACACCAAGATAAACAAGGAATGCCTACAAGATAGAACAAAATAAGACAAACTACATTTTCAAAAAGAACATATCAGAGACCAAACCCAAGTAGAACACATCCTATGGAAAAGTTTTGACATGACCTATGCACATGTACAATTCAAAGCTTTGTGAAGTGGAAATCAACAAGCATTTTGAACCCCATAATCAAGCACATAAAAGAAAAAATAAATTCAAGCATAGCATATTCCAAAAACATAGACTGGACCACAACTCATAATCAACTAACTAGACCAACAATGAACATCTTGATAAGGTATTCATTGTACCACCACAAGTAACCAATAAGACTAAGAGGTAGAGCTTCAAAATGACATCAAATGCAAACCCCCACATAGCATGTTGATTATTTAATTTTTTGCAATGCATAGTGATTGGATTAAAATTGAATGATGGGTGGTTGATTTTAAATAAATTCATTACTAATTGGATCAAATGAATTATTGTGAAAATGATGAGTTAAAGTATCTCAAACTATGGGACCATGGACTAGTCTCTAAATTTAAGTTCATTAAGTAAGAAATTAAGACTATATGTAGCACTATTGCGCATGCATTTGTGATTGTGGATTCATTGTAATAAAAATTAATTAGTGTGTGTACCACATGAAGCACGTGCAATAGTGATCAGTTGTTCATTGTTATTTTCTTTTTAAAAATGTGTGTTGAGCATAAATGCGTGTCCCAAGGTGTCCATGGTTTATTTTACAAACTCATTTAGTGGATGAATGTGCAAAGGAGAAAGGGAAATAAAAAAACCTAGATGGCATGTGAATGCACCCTAAATATGATGGCACAATGAAGGAAACCATATGAAAATCCTATCCACAAAATGTACCAAAGTGTCAATAAAGGAATCTCTAAAGGTGGTGCATAAGGATAATAACAACCACGAAGAAAAATAAAAGTATTGTGATAGCTATGTGTGATTTGGGCTTTTGGTTGTTTCATAAGTATATTGTACTACTTGTGATGGTGGTTTGTTTTATTGGGTTTTTTGTACTCTTTTTTTAAAATTAATATCTCCAGCACATATCATGGGGTGTTTGGTTTTCATTGATTTCATTTAGGGTTACAAGGGTACTAAAGATGTTGACACGAGTGTCAAGTTTGGGTTTTTGTTGTTTTTCTTTCTTTTTGGTTTATTTTTTATTTTTGAATGATGTTTTTTTTATCTTTTTTAATTCTTGTTTTTTAAGGATTTTATGGTGTTCTTTTTTTAATCTTTTGTTTAGATTTTATTATCAAGGACACCATTTTATCAAAGGTCATATGAGTTTATTTTAAAAAGAGACATCTACTAAGGATAAAGCATGTGAACATCCACTTCCTTGGCACATTCAAGCCCCCACACACATTCACACATGGACAACACCCATGAAGTCAAGGGGAGGTTAGAAATTTCAGGCAACATGCAAATAGTGGTTGGTACAACATCTTGAGCAACAATAAGAGCCTTCACATGCAAACAATAGCCCAATAACAGGAAATTGAACCACACAAAAAGTTGTGCAAGGATAGGGATCTTGTAAAAAAGCATGAGGACCTCTTCCCCACACATGTGAAAGGGGAAAAAGGGGTGGGTACAAAGAAGCTGGGAGCTCTTTTTGTTGCTTTCATAACTGGGGTGAAAGGGGGCTAAGGGAGGTGGGTTATTTTTTTAATTGTTGCTATGTGGGGGAAGGGGCTTATGGGGGGGGGGGGGGGGGTATAGGGATAAGAATTATATTGATTTGTAGTGGGGAGAAAGAACTTTGGTAGCAACAAAAGGAGAAGCTCAAAGGAGAGAGAAAAAATTCACGAAAAAGGAGGAGGAGGGAGGAGGAGAAGAAAGAGGGAAGAGAGGAGAAGAGATGGCAAAAGAAGCAAGGGAAAGGAGAAGGAGATGGGGGGGAGAGGGTGAGGGTGAAGGGATCTTGCACAATGGGAGGGTGAGGGGTGAGTAGAGAGAAAGAAAGAAGAAGAGAGAGAAAAATAAGAAAGAGAGGGTAGGGATAGAAATAGTGGATCCAGGAGGTTAGGAGTGGTGGAGTTTTTTTTCTTTTTATTTTTTGGATTTTTAAAATTAAATTTTAAATTTAAGATTAAGAAAAGCAGTCGTTGCCATGTTTTCTATTTTATAACAAGGGTGCTCTCCTCCCAAGGAAGTTTGTAAAATCGAGAATGCTATGCAACCATGTATGGAAAGTAATTTTGGGAGTTCCATAACTTAAATTGTAATATAGTTTTTAAAAATGAGAAATTCAAATAAACAAATAGGGCTATCACATTAAGACTCGATTCTGGTATCAAAGGGGCATATTTTGCATGGAAAAGATTGAAATTCTCAAGAAGAACGCACAATAACGAATAATGAAAATTTTGTAAGTCAAAACAATAAGCTATAAAAAGGAAAAGTACATGGTTCAAAGGGATGAATAGAATTACAAGGGAAAAACCTAATTTTGAAAGAAATGGATGTTTTTACATGGAAAAATGTCAAATTTGCACAAAATCTATGAGAAATTAATATTGCATGATTGGTAACTTGAAATAGGGTGTTGTTAAAAGGTAAAATGTCTAGTTAAAGTGAATTATAGGGCTAGAAGGTCAAGTTCCATTTTTTCCTATTGTACATGGGATAGAAGAAAAAATGACAAATATGAAACAAAGAGATGGAGGGATAAAAATAGAAATGTAGAGGGGAGAGAGAGAAATATTAAAAAGAGGGATGGAGGGAAAGAAAAACAATGTAAAAAATTTAAAAAAATAAAGAGAGAAAGGGGAGAGAGGAGAGAAACAAAGATAGAGGGGGAGGAAGAGAGAAATAAATTTTCAAGGAAAGAGAGAGATAAAGAGAGGGAGGGAGAGAGGAAAATAGAGTGAGGGGAGAGAAACAAAGAGAGAGGGAAACAAAGATGCGAAGGGAGGGAGAGGGAGGAAAGAGAAAAATATAGAGGATGAGAGAAATAAGAAAAGAGGGGGAGGAGAGAGAAAGAAATAAAAACAAAAGCAAAAAAATAAAAAACAAAGAAAAAAAAGGAACAAAAACATTGAAAGAGGGGGCCAGAGAGAGATAAAGAGCAAGATGAGGGGAAAAAACAAAGAGAGAGAAGAGGGTAGGGAGAAAGAAATGTACAAAGGGAGAGAGAGAAGTGTATTGTGTCTGCTACATTGAGAAGATTGACAACAATGATGGCCGTGATATTTGGGATTTAGAGACATATCTCAATCAACGTGTCCCATGTCCGTCCACTCAATACAAGCTTGCAATTTGACCAAAACATTGCTTGTCTATAAATCACGTGCAATGCTTCAACAAGTTCCAATGAGAAATCATCTATCAAGTGGTTTTAGACTTTGAGTTGACGATGAGTAAAAATGTGTATTGTTTATGTTTTGTAATCAAATCCTAGTTGAAATAAACATTAATAATAAAAAATATGCCTTAGAAATGTCCATAGGGAGGTGCTGGTCCATCTCAACCAATACTTTGAGTTTGTGGCTATATAGTGGAAGGAGCACCAGAGCTGATAAACCCATTAGAGGGCACTCTGCCAACCTCACTCTCAATGCTAGAAGACATGGGGGACTGTTTACACCTTCCTCAAATGTTAGTGCTTGAGATGGAGGCTATAATCAATGCAATACTACCCATGGATATGGGATCATTTGATCCATTAAGAGAGGAGGCTTCCATACCATTATACAATGGGTGCCATATATCTCACTTAAGAATGCTTCTTGCACTCCTAAGTATATAGGCAAAGTATGGATGGAGCGATGCAAGTATGACCGAGTTGTTTAGGTACACATTGCATCCATTTATCTTGATGCATAAATAATAATATTTTTTAAATTATTCAAAGTGTTTGGATTTTTTTCAAGTTACTAAAATGTCACATACTACCATCTAAAAACACGATGTTTGAGTCTCATGATGATGCACAACAAGTGTTGCAGAAGCTCAGTATAGATTATAATAGCAGGCATGCATGTGCCAATGATTGTGTGCTCTTTTGAGGAGAATATGAGTCCATGGAAACATGTCCAAAGTGTGGTGCTCACAAGTATCGCCAAGACCTATAGAGATAAACCATATCTTAGAAGGTTCTCAAACACTTTCTACTCATACCACACATTCTTCACATGTTTCGTAGCAGGCATGATGAGTTTAACAACGTGACATATAGAAAATAGATTCACAAATGGAATCTAGCAAATACCAATGGACTCATGAGCATGGGATCACATTGACTTCACTTTTTCAAGCTTGCATGAGAACCAAGAAATATTTCTCTCAATCTTGCTATGGATTATGTGAATCCATTCGTCGAGCTCTGCCCGACCTCTTACAATGTGAGGTGTGAGCTACAATATCCCACCATGGCTTTCTACAAAGGAAGGATACCTAATACTTATCTTGCTTATTTGTGGGCAGTACAAAGTCAAGAATATTGATGTTTATCTCCATCCATTAGTTGATGAGCTCTAGATTTTTTGGGAGGAGGAGATTACAATGGAAAACATGAGTAAGCATATTGGGAGACAATTTGTTAGCATACAAGCCGTTCTTATGTGGACCATACATGACTTTTCACGATTTGGTGAGTGCTTAGGTATATTTGCTTCCATTCTTATTTTTGTCATCTCACATGGCTCATTTATACTTGAATTGACTAGATACAAATATTGTGATAGGATTGGTCACATTGGGCTATACCATGCATGTCCATTGTGTGGACTCTGGAAGGTTGCATACCATGAAGAAGATGGGCTATTAGGGCCCGTGGTATTCTTGCCCAAGGGACATGAGTTGAGAGTGAGATTCCTTGGACAACCTTCCATATGAATGAATGCCCAAAGATGCTATGAGTGGAAGATGGTCCAAGTAGAGTTACTTCCATACGAATGAATGCCCAAAGATGCTATGAGTGGAAGATGGTCCAAGTAGAGTTACTTCTACATAGAATGTGACCATTTTCAATTTTCTACGAGTTGCCATATTGGACCCATGTATAGATCAACCATTTGTTGGATCTCATATATATTTTCAAGATTGTTGGTTTGCTATGGGACCACATTACAATAAAGAGTGGCATCCTAGGGGCACAATTGGATTTGAAGAAGGTATAAAAGATAGAGACACTTTGGCCACAAATGAGCTCTGATGGTTGTGTGAAACTACCTTCTCCTCCTTGGGTCCTATATATGGTAAGAAGGAGCACATGGTGAAGAAAATTATCAAATCTATCTACACACCAATGAGTATGATGTTTTTTCTCACGTTTGCATTTTCTAAAGATGACCAATTGGTATGACTAAAATCCCATGATTGGCATAAGATATGCTAGGTTTGATCTAGCCTTAGTAGTAAGACCATCGAGTATGTCATTACATTGTGTTGATCAATAGTTTTGAATGCATTGAATTTCTAGTAATTCATACTATCGATGGTAATCACAAGGTATCTCACATCAAAGATATGTTTGGCGATTTATTACTTATCGAATTTAGTGCAAAGGATCTTGCAAAAGGAGATCAAGACATCATCCATTGAGTGTGTAAGGCATGGAGCAATGGAGATGATCTGTCTCTTTCAGAAGCACTTACCTATAAGTGTGCTCACAATAGAGACTTATCTCTTAGTATATCTTATGGATAAAGTGGAGATTGCAGGACCTTTCCATACTAGATGGATATTTTTCTTGGAGCACTTCATGAAAACCTTGAAAGGCTTTGTGCAATAATAGGCCTATCCCAAGAGTAGTATGGCTCAAGGTTGCTATTGTTGGAGGAATTGATGTATATTTTGGAGGGGCTATCAATGGTGGATATAGATAATAGGATGCTAAGGACATTGAAGGATGGAGATCGACTAACAGGAGATGTAGTGGTGGAAAATGGAATAAAGAGGAGATGACACAATGGAGGAGAAAGCGAATCGTTTTTGTATACTGCACCATGCATCTATGGAGAAGTGATGTGATAGATGTGAGTAGACTATAAGAGAATGTGAGATATGACGATCAAAATATCAATGTAGTTCATGCTATTGTTTAGAGGAGAAGTCACAGTTCTTGTTTACAAGATGGTTGCATGATGCCTTGACCAACGTTTCATGTTGAGGGGTGGAAGTCTCTAAGGAGGAGTGGGGGTTCTTGAGGGGATGTCACCCATAGGTAATCAGATGATGTTCTTATTGTTGTATTTTGTAATTGTAAGGAGCAGCTAAACTAGACATTTCAATGTATAGTACAAAATCTATAGTGTGGTGTAGTCAATGGAATATATTTTTGAGTTAAGCGCATTGAGAAAATACACTCTACGGCTGATTGTGGGATCATGGTGGCAAAATTTGAGCAAGAAGTTGATGGTGTATTATGGATTTGAACATTATAGGAAATGCGATAGAGTATTTTGGTAACAAGAAAAGTGTTCTTTTAGTACATTATCACATTTGATGTAGAATGGTTAGTAGTATTGGGAACAAGGGAAACTTTTCAGCAAGGACCCTCTAGGTTCTTGGAGATAGACTCTGAGAAAAGATAGAATGATCTACGTGACACATTTATCTTACTGGACTAGTGTAAACATGAAATCTTCTATCCAAACTTGTGATCATCTCATTGGCGATATGTTGTGCCATCAATGCCTTGGAGGGCTTGAGTGTGTGATGAAAACCAATGTTTCTAGCGTTGCTAGATGAGAGTATGCCAATAGAGGAGTTGCTATTGTAGGGGGTGGAGGTGAAGGATGGCTTGCAGCATGTAGATGAGACAATGCATAGTCATTCCAATGTATGTCAATCTATGCCAAGATCTTGTCATGGAGTCATAGGACCGATCATATTTGTGTTTCCTTATCAAATTTGTTGACTATTCACTTTTATCAGTATTTTGTTATATATTTTTAAACTAATATCCTTCTTTACAAATATATACTATATGCTTCACCTTCACGCTTATATTTATTGTGGTAACATCTTTAATTTGGCTATGTAGGTCATTGTAGATGATCCATAGAGTAGGATGAGTTGAGACATGATAGATGAGGAGTTGCAGGAGGTTCGCACATGAATGTCTCTGGATTAGATGGCCCATTTTAGAGGTATGGTAGACCACGAGTTGCTTTGATCATCATTTGGACATTCTTGGAGCGTTCTACCTTGGCACGCTAAGATGCATTAATCTCAAGCAAGTAGAGTCGATGCTTTTGGCTAGACAAATAGAGGGGGGCTCATGGATGCCTTGCTCCATTGGTGTGGGTGGTGGTTGTGGTGGGTGCCTTGGAGAGCCACATACTTCATCTTCTCCTTGTTATAGGGATATTTCTTGGAGATGTTGTGGAGATATAGATGTTCTCACATGTGAGTCTGGTTACTACTTCTCACTCTTGTACCCATTCAAGTGAGGATGGCTCATGTGGATGCTGTGGAGACATCGATACAATGTCTCTATCTTGTCAATCAAGTGAATGCTTATCACCTCCAGGATTTGCTATATGCATGCAGGTATCTACTCCCTTGACTCTAGGTTTCGCTCAATCATTTGCAGGTGGTACCCACCCCAACATGGTATGATTCCATAATGGATGAGAAAATTGGTGCCATGAACATGAATGTTGAGGGGAGGAGGGTGATAGCATGTATGAGAGAGTTGTGTTAGCAGTTATTTAGACACAATATTCTAGCATTGGAAAAGCATACCATAGGGATCGGACTATTTGATCACATCCTTTCACGAGGAGTTCTCGGTATCTACAACAATTGATCGATTCACCACTAGATGGATGATGGACTATATGTGTGTACATATGTTGCATAGACGATTGGATGCATGCAAGGTAGTCAAGAGTGGCTCTCCTAAAAACCAGAGTGGTTGGAGATAGAGGATTGACATAGACTTAGGGATGAGGTTGAAAACTCTTTAGGATGATGGTAATAACATTGTGAGGCAGTGACAATATGGTTGGAGGTAGGGGCCATGCATCATCTTGGGAGCAGTGCATGGACAAAAAACTTATTTGAAAGATTTCGTAAGTTTTCTTTTGGTTATATTCACTTTCTTATTCGATATAATACTTGTACTAATAATCTCATTTCTCACAATGCTACTTTTTTTTCTTAGAGGACTTGATCACAAATCACAATCCCATGGGATGGGAGACTCAATATATAGAGAAGCACAATCTGACTTCTCTTATAAGTGAATTGTATGTGCGACGGTAAGTCATGTCTTTCTCTTGGTTTCAATGTCTAGTTATTTTATGATACATTATGATATGTAGATTAATCATTGGTTGTTTTATATTGTAGAAATCGGTGGCGCTCCATTGCGTCGAGACAAGCTCTCAGACCAAGAAGACTTTTAGCAATTTCTTGGATTCATGGAGCATGCATTTATTTCTTCTTTGGCCCTATAGTCGATGCATGCTCTTTTTATGAGTGTCCTTTAATATATTGCTAATCTTTTATATGGGCTCGCATTTCACATTATTTATTGATACATCTATCTATTTTCGGATTCTGCTCCCTATCAATCCATGTAGTTTTATGAGATATCATTTGCCGATGCTTTACTTGTTTTGAAATTTAATCACTGAATATTTTATTCTACCATCTCACGATGTATGTGTTTGGACAATAGTTGTATACTCAAACCTATAAATGATTCATGAAACTTTTTTCAACACATGTGGTTGAAAGGGTGGTAAGGCTTACCCGATTTTCCCCCCTCTGTAACTATCACTATTAGCATCACAAAAAAACCTGTATATGTTGCTATTGGTATTGCAAAGAATTTGTACATATCATTGTTTGCATCACAATAATATGCATTGCTATTTGTGTTGATGCAAATAGTACAAATAGCATACATAGTGATGCAAATAGTGATGATTTTGTAGAGACATATACACATATCATTTTAATGATGATGGGAAATTTTTTAAAATTAATAATTTCATCACTTCAAATGTCGATATATGGCTCATATCTTCTAATGAGCATTTTTAATGCATTTTTTTGCTCTCTAATCCTTCTAAATCATTATTATTGTGATAAACTTAAGGACATAAGTCATCGTGAGAGGAAAGTAGATTTGCATATTCAAGTGGATGAAGAGTATGCCCTTATAAAGACCCCTTATAACAAGCATGGCCTAGATGTAACCATCGCTTCACAATATCATTTGGAGGGAAAGAAAAATATTAATATTTGGGTAGATGTTCCTTGTATCCCAATGACCCTAACACTAAGCTAAATCCAACTTTTAATTCCACCTCTTTGTTGCTCACTTTTGTTGGGGATGGTAAATAAGGTCTACTAGTTTATTGCAAATGCTTAGCTAGTAATCTAAAATGCAGGAGAGACTTGAAGAAGAATTAAAGCAATTCAAAGATAAGAAGAAAGAGACGAAAGAGGACATGCAACAAACTTCAACCTTAGAGGACGAGAATACTTCATTGAAATCACACTTGAAGCAAATGAAGGAGAACAATAATATTGCAAAATTAAAGTTGCAAAAGTACAAATAAATTCGCATGGGTTATAAGGAAAGAAAATGTCTACTACTACCAATGTTGTCATTATCCATTCATGGTGGACTATTAAAAAGATGCGTATAAGCATTAAGGTTCATGATCTCTTGTTGAATAAAATTCAATTTAGAAATAAATACATTCCTTAATAACATGTCCCTTTTTTAAAGGAAATTTTTTGATGATGTTGGAGGCAAAGGTGAGGGCCAACATTTGGAGCTTCTAAAGACATCTAAAGACATTCTTAAAATGTTAGCATCTAATTGTAATCTTGAGAGACCCTCAACATCAAAAGCCCTCTACCTTGTTTCTTTGAATGAGGTTCTTAAGGATGTTCTTGATAGCTTATCAGTGTGGAAGAAGTTCAAATCACATGTAATGTAGTTGGAGTTAGTTGATGAGGTTACAAGGCCATACACAACATGATAACAAATGTACTAGCTTGCAAGAGACAAACATGAAATGTATCAATTGGAGAGTCAATTAAACAATACTTTTTAATCATGGAGAAGATGGAACTAGAAGGAAGCAAGCTTGAAAAAATCATTTCCTTTGATTTTTATGATCTCAACAATATGTTTGTTGATCTATCTAAGTTGCAATGCGCAATGGATCATTTTTACAAGGTGAAATGCATAGAAGGGATTGACTTGTGATATAATATTAATAATAAAATCTAGTGCATTTATATTGTAATCTGCTTATGATTTTAGTATGTTTATCTAGCAACTCAGGAGTTCATTTCATTTCCCTAGTACTCATGGTATTATAGGTCTTATTTGGCATCCTCCTTCATTTCCCTTGTACTCATGCTATCATAGGCCACTACAAGATATAGACCTTATAGCGACGTTTAAAGCGACGAAAATACAAACAACAAAATTTGCCCCCGTCGTCACAAAAAGCGTCGTTATTGACGACGCCATAGAATCGTCGCTATAACCGTCGCTATATGCGTCGCATATAGCGACGCATATAGCGACAATTACAGAGAATTTGCGACGCTGATAGCGACGGCAATAGCGACGCGTGCAGTAAATTTGCGACGCAAATAGCGACGGTAACAGAGAAAAAAAAAAATTGTGGCAGGGCAGCAAGCTGCCCTGCCACATATAGCACTGTGTGCTGTATGAGAGCCATACAAAATAGTTTCTGCACTGCTTCATACAAAGCGTTTGCAAACAAAAAGAATGTATACTGAAATCATAAAACTGATGGATGAAATAAATACATGATATCGCATAAAATGCGATTGGTACAATCATAAAACAATATCACTAATACATAGAAAATGTCTACATAGATTGGGCAACTAAAAACTAAAGGTATGTGAGCTCTAAGGATCCAAGGGCGAGCTACAAATCGTCGTCCCCCGAAAGCTCTTCCCGCTGTAAAGGAGCATCAAACGGATTCTGCAGAAAAAGAAACAACATATCAATCCACCATACAATAATGCATTCAAATATCTCATGGTAACTACGGACAAGAAAGATGAGTGACTTACTGGGCCGTCGCGTTTATACAATCGGTCGATCAATGATCTGAGACCGTGCCTCTCCGCATATTGAGTCTCAAGGCCTTGCGGATAGCGATTTGTAATGGAGTGCTGCAAAGAAAACAAAATGCTAACTGTTAGAAACATGATTGTCAGTACAAAGAATATCTCAAAAAAACAAATAAGCAAAACAAAAGAGAATCTTACAAAGTCCTCCAAATATGTCCTGTGGCCGCCACTCCCAAGATGATGTACCGATCCGGCCTCGATTCGTGCCCTCGCCGCCTCCCGCTGCTGACTCCAACGTCCTGGCGAATTTGTAGCCTCCTCCCTCAGTCGGTGCCAGTCGTCTGCATCTAACCACTCGGGCTTTGGAGCCCCACTCTTGATTGCCTTGCGTGCGTCGGATCGTCTATGTGACATGCATGCACGCATGCAATCCATCATCCAGCCCGTAGAGAATCTATGCACTGCGGCTGGCACCGGGAACTCCTTGTGCAAGGATGCTACTATGTACTCCTTGCTCCCCTCCAGTATGTTTCTCCAATGATCCAGGACGTTGTGCCGAAAAACTTGTTGGCACAACTCCCTTATGCGAGCCATTACCCTCCTCCCCTCATCATTCATGATGATGGCTCTTGACCTGCCATCCACTAGGTATCCATAATCCCTAGGAGTGTGCCTTGTATGGGCCCTCTCCCATCTCCGTCCACGCTCCTGGGCATATCCAGGAGATCCCTGAACATCCGGTGTACCGACGGGGGTACCCTCTCCCGGAGTGCCACACAAAGGGGTGCCGCCAGAGGGTGTGCCACCAAAAGGAGTGCCACCAAAAGGCGTGACATCTGCCGATGGCTGCGCAAAAGCCGGAGTAACTGGAGTGGACGTCCCCACAGGTGTGACAAATCCTGGCGGTGACCGAGCTCTAGCTGAACGACGAGACGGAGACACCGCGTCCGTGTCTCCACAGCAGCACCCCCCTGATCCTCCTGCAGTCGCAGTCCCTCCCTCTGGCCCAAGTCGCGAGCGTCGAGATCGTCTACTCGAAGCTGAAGCATGTGATCGCGCCGAAGCTGATCTAGCAGAGCGTCCTGACAAAGAACGAGACAGCTCCTGATCTGCTATCTCTCTGAATCTCGCGAGCTGATCTGGAGACATACGTGCCATCATCTCCTAAAACTCCTCATCGCTCATCCCTCGACTCATCCTGAAAATGTCGATACCTGCACAGATAAAAAATAATGTTAGAATAATCAATTTAAACTATACAAAGCACATTAATAAAATCATTTTTGAAAAATCCCTCTTAAAATGCATATCTTATCTACCTTTATGGAAGATCTAAACAACGAATTGAGTAATACAATTCTCCAAGAATGAAGTATTCTATGGTCCCATGTTAATCTCCTGACACAACTCTGCATACACTGGAAGGTCGATAGACATGTCACCACAAAACAATGAGTCTGTCTCGTTCTCGAAAAATTCTACGACTTCTGTATTTCCATCATTGTTAGCCGATGCAGGCTCCAAGCTTGCGGTGGCCTCCACCCCTTGTAATTTCGATCCCTCTATTTGCATATTTTCTTCATCTATGCCTGGAACATCGCTTTGATCGTATACTCTCGCACCTCGAGGAGTTGAAGGTATAACATACCACCATCGAGGTTGTCGGGGATTTGGATAGAAGATTACCTGTTCACAAACACTTACAAACCGTCTTCAAACCATTGTGACATAAACCATGTCGTATTACAATTAGCAAGCAAATGCCTAGTTGCACCTGTTCACAATGGGCCGGCAACACAAAGGTGTCGCGCAAATCCATCCATTTTTTTTCGGAATCTATTTCGAGAAATCCAGATGGACCTCGTCGAACTGTTGCGCCAGCTCCTCCAAGTACCACTTTGAACCACTGTACGTCGAATATTATCATGGAGAAGCTACGGTAATCCACCGTAATAATACTTTGCAAATTCCCAAAATACTCCATCTCATCCACAACCATGTTCGGATCCATTGCTCGTCGCCGGCTCTCTTGCTCAAACCTTGCCATGACACCACAGTCCATTGTGGAGTGCATTTTGTCAATACGCTCCACCCGAAAATGCCGTCCGCGCGACCACGCTGCACTATATATTTTGTACTGCACATTGAAACACTCAAATTAGATGTAGCAAGCAAATTTAGATACGACACATTCTAAACCCCTCATTACCTTTGGACTACATCCCCTCGAGAACTCCCACTCCTCCATTGAGACCTCTGTCCCTTCGCTGGATGCTGCGGTCAAGGCTCCATGCAACCATCGTGTTGACATAAACCGCGGCATCTCCTCCATGCCTTCGGGATATCGAATCGGTCGGTGACGCGTACTGCGTCGGAATTTGGCTCATGCTTCCTCTCGATCTTGCCTTGCAATCTGGTACTTGGCGAGCCACGTCTGCATGGAGGCATGGTGCAACATACAAAAGCGATTCACCTTCTCTTCCATTGAGGCATCCATTCTTTTTTCTACCCCATTTCCAACCACCACATCTCCAGTCAGCCTGTCATCGTCCTTTAGCGTCCATAGCATTTCATTGTCTGGTTCCACCGTTGGTAGCCATTGTGAGATATGCACTAACGCCTCTGACACCAACCAACCTTCCGCCATGCTACCTTCCAGACGAGCTCGTTGTCGCACAAAGCCTTTCAGGGTTTTCATGAAGCGCTCCAGGAAGAACATCCATCGCGTATGGACAGGTCCAGCAATCTCCACTTCATCCACAAGATGCACAAGAAGGTGAACTTGTATCGTGAGCATGCTAGTGGGTAGGTATTTCTCAAAGAGACAGACCGTCTCAACTGCTCCCCGCCTTGCGGATTCAATAGAGGACGTCTTAATCTCTTTCTGTGAGATCCATTGAACCAAAGTCGACAGCTTGTAAATGGCCCCGCGAATTTTTGGAGTTAGGCATCCCGCGATCGCGATCGGTAGGACAAACTGCCAAAAATGAGAAAGCATTAATAATAATGGTCACTTTTCAAATTTCAAAATGTCCACGCTAATTAAAATCCATTCTGTTCACAAACCTGACATATCTTATGCCAATCATGGGATTTTAGCCCAGAAATCTGGTCATCTTTAGAAAATGCGGACCTGAGAGAACGCATCATACCCGTCGGAGTGCGGATAGACTTGATTACTTGCTTCACAATGCGCTCTTCTTTGGTAGACAAAACCCAGGGAGCGCGAGGAAGCTGCACTCCCCCTTCAGCACTCGACTGCGGCCAAAGCGCCTCCATCTTACCTACCTCCTTTAAATCCATTCGTGCCCCTATAGTGTCTCTCTTTCCTGTGATGTGGTCCCATAGCAAGCTGTCCACATTTTTGAAAATATGCATGGGATCCAACAAGTGGTTGACCTGTAAGTGGGTCCAATATGGCAACTCGTAGAAAACTGAGAACCGCCGCATTCCATTTGGATGTGAATCCCGGTTTACCATTTTCAGCTCGTACCAGCTTGCAGCGTTCATACGTGCTGGAGGTCGTCCAAGAAAACCTTCCCTGAGTTCATGATCCTCCGGCAAGAAAGCGGCGTGTCCTTGATATACCATCTTCTTCATGGTTCGTGACCTTCGGGAGTCTAACTGTGGCCCACACAATGGACATGCATGATAACCTGAGGTAACGAGACCTGCAAGGCGATCCACGACCTAGTGAATACTTGATTGAATGAAATAAAATATAGATATTACCGGCGAGAACAAAGGTCTGCTCACCTGAGCACTCTCCCAATCTCGGAAAGTCATGCATCGTCCACATGAGAATGGCTCAAATGTTGGCTGACCGCCGACCATCGCGCCTGCTCATATCTTGCACCGTGACCCCCTCCTCCCACAAAATCTTAAGCTCATCGACTAATGGACGAAGATACACGTCCATATTTTTTACTTTGTAGCGTCCGGGGACGAGCAAGCTAAGGATGAGATGTCCTTTCTTCGTAGAAAGCCATGGAGGAATGTTGTAGTTGACAAGCACTATAGGCCACACACTGTAAGAAGTCGAGCGCAGACCGAATGGGTTCACACCATCCATGGCGAGACCGAGCCGAAGATTCCTTGGCTCTCGCGCAAAGCCTGGGAAGGTAGAGTCAATGTGGCTCCATGCGCGCGAATCTGCTGATATTCATTGAACTCCATCCGTGGACCTATTCTGCACATGCCACGTTGTCAAGCTTGCCATGGCAGACATGCGAAACATGTGGTTTATGCGGGGGATGAGCGGAAAGTGTCTGAGGACTTTTTGAGGGATGGTTTGCCCTTGCAAGTCCTGTCGATACCTATGAGCACCACACTTTGGGCATGTCTCCATACTCTCGTATTCATCTCGAAACAATATGCAGTCGTTGATACATGCATGGATGTTATTGTAGTCCATGCCAAGCTTTCGTAAAACATGTCGCGCATCATCACGAGACTCAGGCATGGTGTTTGCAGGTGGCAATATATGATATTTCAATAACCTAAAAAAATCATAAAACACCTTGAAAAATCTATCCATGTTTGCAATAATAGTGTTTAAAAAAAAAAACAATGAAGTCTGTGTGCAAGGTACCTGAATAACTCAGTCATACTCGTATCGCTCCAACCGTATTTTGCTTGCACACTTAAGAGTGCAAGCAATGTCTTCAACCGAGATACTCGGCACCCATCATATAATGGTATGGATGCTTCCTCTCTGAGCGGGTCAGATGTCTCAACATCCATGGGAATCAATGCATCGATCATTGCCTCCATCTCAGGCTCCAAGATTGTAGGCAAGTCGGGAAGGTTGTCTGTCTCCTCTGGCATTGACGGTATAGATGGGCCTTGCGAGTGGTCGATTGGCTCCTGCAATCCATCCATCGCATGTCCACGAACTCTTCTAATTGGCCGCAAAGGGTGCACTCCCCCTTGGGTCGAGACATCACCCCCCTGGATACAAAATTTACCAACAAGACCCAATCTTATTGTGTATGGTTTTCAATTAGCTTGAGAGTACAATGCATGAAAAATGCTAACTTCAAATTACCGTTTGCTGAAAGTCTGCAATCGCCTGATCAATGATCTCAGATTGAAACTCGCCAAATCGTCGTACGTGTTCTATAGACAATCGGCGTTTTCATCTAATTGCCAACTTGCATTGAGAGCAAGGACATGGGACACGCTGATTAAGATACGACTCGCGGTCTTGAACAATAGGACCTTCTTCGTTTGCCATCTTATCTACATTACAGCAAACAAGGCTTAAATGGATAGCTTTATGGAGATGTACGTCAAGTTGCAAGTTGACCATAAACCTTGCATTGTATATAGTAGTCGAGAGATTTTCCGATGTTATATCTCGGCCTTGTATCATGCTCAACGATTTGTTTGTCCCGGTAGATAATTTTTTGTTATATCTTGGCTTTGAGTATAAGTAATCCATTTTAAAATTAATGCGCGCCATCTATGAAATTTTATAACTATAGTAATAAAATTTATTTCAATCAATTCTACTCATAGTCATAAGACCTGAGAGAAATTATCCTATACTCAATTTAAGGGTTTCTTTTTCTATAACAATAATTTTGGGTTCATTTTGATGAAGTACGTGGCCGTATGCAAAGCACGTTACATACCATTATCAATACGTATATTATCTTAAATTTTCTTCCCTTCCCTCTCCCTCTCTTTCTCTCCCTCTCCCTCTCTTTCTCTCCCTCTCCCTCTCTTCCTCTCTTTCTCTCACCCTCACCCTCTCCCTCTCCCTCTCATTCTCTTTCTCTGCCTCTCTCATTTCCTCCCTCCCCCTCCCTCTCCCTCTCCCTCTCCCTCTCCCTCTCCCTCCCTCATTTCCTTCCCCTCCCCCTCCCTCTCCCTCTTCCTCTCCCTCTCCCTCTCTTTCTCTTTTTTTCCCTCTCCCTCTCTATCTCTCTTTCTCTCTCATTTCCTAAACAAGCAAAAAATAAAGTGATTTAAACATCCTCCAAGCAAAAGGGAGAGGGAGAGATACAATGCACTCTCCCTCTCTTTCTCTTTCTATCCCTCTCTCATTTCCTTTCCCTTCCTCTCCCTCTCACTCTCTTTCTCTCTCATTTCCTCTCCTAAACAAGTAAAAAATAAAGTGATTCAAACATTAAACAAGCAAAAGGGAGAGGGAGGGAGAGAGAGAACGCACTCTCCCTCCTTCTCCCTCTCTTTCTCTTTCTCTCCCTCTCCTATTTCCTCCCCCTCCCTCTCCCTCTCCCTCTATTTCTCTTTCTCTTTCTTTCCCTCTCCCTCTCCCTCTCCCTCTCCCTCTCCCTCTCTCTTACTCTCTCGTTTCCTCTCCTAAACAAGCAAAGAAGAAAGTAATTTAAACATTAAACAAGCAAAAGGGAGAGAGAGAGAATGCACTCTCCCTCTCTTTCTCTCCCTCTCCCTCTCTTTCTCTCCCTCTCTCTCCCTCTCCCTCTCCTTCTCTTTCATTTCCTCTCCTAAACAAACAAAAGAGAATGATTTAAACCTTAAACAAGTAAAAGAAAGAGAGAGCGAGACTCACCAATGAGATATGGCGAGCGTGGGTGGCTTCTCTTTGCAACGAGGGCTCCTCCTCTCCTTCACGAACAACGACGGTGGCGGTGGCAGCGGCGGCGGTGGTGGCAAGTCTCTTCCTCCTCTTCTCCCACAAAGCCTTGGCTCTCTCCCTCGCTCTCTCCCTCGCTCTCGCTCTCAAAAGGCGAAGAAAACAAAATGAAAACGGCGCTCTAGTTTCGGCCGCACATTTTTTCCCTGCGGCGTCGCAATTGGCGTCGCTATATGCGTCGCAAATGTGACGCAAATAGCGACGCCTATAGCGACGCCGACATCCGCCGTCGCTAATCGGCGTCGCTATTGCCCCATTCCCTTGTAGATTTTAGTAGTTGAGGTGGCTAAGAAGTCGCACAACATGCTATCCTGACGTTTTTGGTGAATCCTTTATCCCAATATAATTTCTAGGCAAACAAATGGTGATAAGGTTTGTGTGAAAGGAATAAAAAAATGTAATGTGAACTAACACTTGGGTGGTGATCTCAAAATACTCAATTGTATGTGAAATGTGACACTAAGGCAATGGTATCACTACTATGTCGATATTGCATAAAAACAAGAAATTGTTCTCTAAGTCCTTGAAACATGTCACATGGAATGATAGGGCACTAGCATGTAATAGAAAGTCATTGTCTAATAGGTCACATTTGGACAAGAATTAGAAATCCATATTCCCTTTTGACATCAACAACATTCATTTTTGTACTTTATACTCGGGGGGTTCACTGCCTCATGCACATGTTTGATAAGCTCTTAAAAGTTGTACATCAATTATATGTACACAATGAACAGTTATGGATAAAATTGAGGAGTCATTGAACTCCATAGGCATTGATGGAGGCATTGTGGAGATCCAAAAAGACCAAAAGGCATCATCATGGCTAACTCGTGATGCAGCCCAATAGATATTTATAAGTGGGACAAAGGCCAAAAGATTCCTAAATAACACAATCCAAAAGTCACCAATTTTGAAGCAGAAGCTTTGGAAAGATCTATGCACATGTAGTGTAGACTTAGAAAGAATTCCCAACATCATAAATGCTCTAATTTGGTATTTCTTTGGTAAGCTTGTGTCCATCAATTTGAAACCCTCAACAAATCCTTCAATTGGATCATAATTCCATCAAGTAGTTGATGATTTCACAAAATATATGTTAATGCATGGAAAGAAATGAACATCACCCATCACCTGATACCAAATTGACTTCCCTTATTGTAATTTATTTTGTGAGTATACTTTGGTGTTTTAAATATAATATTTTTAGCCCATATTTTTACAACATATATTGTACGCCCATGGATCGTACTATTTGGACATGGGAAATGTGAAGCACACAAGGAATGGAGAATTCGCATATCATGCTCATAGACTCTATTTTGAGAATACTTGCCATAGGGGAGGTCATTAGAAAACTAGCTACCTTGTTGAAATCTTCAACTAGTTCTATAGATATATATTTGGTCATTCAATCACATTACAAAATTTAAGCGCAACTACTATAGCAAAATCTATTAGAAATGAAATAGGAGCTTGCAATAGTGAAAGATGGTGGATCGCTCATAATTTTGCAAATAACAGCACATAGCATAGTAGAAGATGAGGTAATGGCTCTACATGGGCTTGTCCCTACACCCCATGCATTATTATCATTTGCCCTCTCTTGGCCTAGCACACCCCCCCCCCCCCCTCATCCCAATAGAAAGGACAATGTTCATTCTTATACTTCACTCTTGTTCACTTGTAGGCCTCTAAATTTTCGTTCTCCACATGAATGGCTTGTACAAAGCAACTTGTGCAATGAAATCCAATTATTGGGTAAATCTAAGAGTGCCCACCATAGCACAAATAAGAATTTCCAAACTTCTCATGCCATGAAGGCTTACCCTTAGCCTTTGGGCTAGGTCATGGATAGGGAAAACTATGCCCAAAAATTACAAGGAAAAAAGGCCATGGGAGGATAACGAAGATGACACCTTCGCTAAGAATAAAACATACAAGACACAATGAGAGTGGAGATGATGAGTATATTGAAGATTAGCATACCTATTAGGAGGAAGGAGATGAATAACCACACCATGGCTCTACAAAGGTCTTATGGAGGGAATCCTTAGGAGTGAAGACCCTACTCTTGTGAAAGAGCTAAGATGACTTCTAACACCACAACAATGACTGCCTCAATAGCAACTAGTCCTATTAGCTACATTAAGGCCACTACCTTCCCAAGGATGCCAAAGAAAACCTATGATAGCATGAGTACTAGGGCAATGAAGGAGGAGGAGGAGGAACTACAACCTGAAGGTACTTGAGAGATAAGGAAATATCAAAAGAGCACAAACCTTCTAATACACAAAGCTCTATTTGCAAAAACTGTAAATGAAATTTTATGGAGCTATAGAGAGTATAAGAATATGCAAGGTGCAGTACTAGAGGCCTTATAAGAGGCAATAGAGGATTACATAGTAAGCTTGTTTGACAATACATACCTATGCATGATATATGCAAAGTATGTGATCCTTAGGCGCATCGAGAGATGCAATTAGCTAGGAGGATTAGAGGGGAATGGGACTAGAGTCCTTGTAGTTGTAAATTTTTTGTGATGAACCCAGCTTGTAATCCATTTGCGGAGCCATTTGTTTTTACTTCAATGAAATGTAATTCTTTCTTATTGTATATATTCTTTTCCATATGTTAATGTGTTTTTAGTAATGTGTGTTTTCACTTATGGTGACTGAATGTACTTAGTGCTTGTCATACTACTCCCATGATAATTGTTGCAAAGTTGCATACAAATAAATATTTTTACTTTCTTGATTGGAGCATTATATTCATGTCAAAAAGCTCAAATAGAGCTGTCAAGGGGTTGTTGGGGGGTCCCACGTGTGTTGGATCAAAAACATTGCCATGGCACATGAACTGGCATGTGCTATGGTGGGGTTTTTCACCCATAGTTCTATTTGAGCTTTTTGATGTGCTTTCTAGCCAATTTAGACACCGTGGCAAGGTTTTTTATCTAGCATGTGGAAGACCTTGACAATCCCCCTATAGATTTATTCAAGCTTTGGATATAAATGTAGTGCCAAACAATAAGTTTGATAATAAATTTCTATGGATTGCATGCCTTGGTTTAAATTCGATCATAGGCCTAGATATCCACAACTACAATGTAGCTAAAAACATTACATAATTTAAGACGTGCACATGATTGAATTGGAACAAGAATATGATATTATGTTTTCGACACAAGTCATATGAAAATGAAAATGTATTAATCTATAGCTTGTTTTAACAATGATTAGCTTCAGAGCAAGGCACCGGTATATAACTATAGGAAATACAAGGTAATAAGTTTTATAATACAATTACTTCAAAGAGGTAACTTTTTTATGGCTTCAGCCACTTGTTTGTGGTGTGTCTTAAGCTGGAGTAGCCACTTATCCACCACCCCAACCACCATCTTTAGTTTTGGAGCATCAAATGCATTCAATGCAATCAAGCTAACCATTGTCCCACATAAGCATGTGCCAAACACGTGTTTTACCATGTCCTTCTCCAAAGGATTATCTTGTTTACTGTTATGAAGCGGAACATGTGGCAAATCTAGCAAATCAAACATCTCAACTATTAAATACAAACAACATTATAATACATAAGAGGATTTGAATAACTCAATAGATTAAGATAGACAAGAGAAAAATGCACGATTAGGCCCAACCTCCCCCATGGTAAAAGCCATGGTTTACCATCCTTAACTATATGTTATAGTTTTACATGGATATTTACATTCATATCTTATATATAATTACAAAGAAAGTACAAATATCAATTGAAATGCAGAGTTTTAAGAGTTAAGAAGTATCATGTAACATGCTGCAGTTGATGCATAAAATTCTGTGATGTGAATCATGCATCGCATCCGGAGCATGCCAAAATCCCCAAAACGACTCTTGAAGCTCTAAATTCTGATTCTAGAGAAGGGAGAGATGAAAAAACTCAGTTTTCACCCTCTTCTCCAATTTTGTGTGTGATCCTATTGCTTTTATAAAGAAAGCTAGAAAATCCTTCTAAACTTAACCACATTAAGAAAATAGCAAGGTATTCCATAAAGAAAGCTTATTTCAATAAAAGCATGTCTTAAATCTCATATTCTAAAATAATCTATATTAAAAACAAATAAATTAATAGTACTAGGAATAATTATCTAATTACTACTAAAGAAGTTTAAACTTATAAATTTCAAATAGAGTAATAATTTTAATAATATAATATCATATAAATATATAATATTATATATTATACTTAAGATAACTAATCATAATTATGAAATTTACGCTTGGACTTACGCTAATGCCCAATGCTACCCAAAGCCACCCAAACCTGCTCTACACATCAATTGAAGCATTCACAATTGTTTATAAATAAAATAAATAAACAATAGTGAATAATTTGTAGTCTTTAGCCACAAAATAATTAAATAGGTTGGAAATCTGTCCTGACCTTGATTTAATACGAGTGCACTCTAAACTCATAAACGTCCATTACTTTAAATATGCATTTTGTGGAATCACCCACATGCACATTAAATTGGCATGATGCCCAAAAAGAACATGTATCCTTGTTAACTTCTCACACAAGGAATCCAGCTTGTGTACGAACCTTGACACAAATACATATAGTTTTACGGAATCCACTGAAAAACCTCACAAAATCCACCATGGAATATGCCTCTAGTTTTACAAAATTCACTGCAAAACCTCATGGAATCCACTGTGGAATATGCCTCCTAGCATCATACCCCCAGGGTGGGATAGCAATTATCCACAATTGCTATTAGCTGCTCAATATGGAGCTAGCAGTGTAGGGTAAGCACTAAGGGCGTGGGTGGTCATCCATTGCACATCTTCAATTGAATGAGTTTATTTGTTAGTCTCAATGTTTATCAAATCAAAAGATAACAACATTAAAGGCATACTATAATCGTCAAAAATTATAGTGAGAATCATATTGAAGGCCTACTTTGAATTAAAACAACTTATATCGTCTTGTGAATCAAGTTAGTCTATAACTAGAGAGTTGGAGCTTATAAAGAATTTTACAAAAACATTTACTTATGACTAAGACTAAAATTTAAAAAGAAACATATTCAAGATAAGACTAAGGCTAGATAAAATAGTAGTCTCTTGGTAAAACATAGTAATATTTAAGTTCTATGGCATATTTAGATATGATTATCTTTTAATATATGCATATTTAGACAAAACCATGTCTAATATAAGTTTTAGATCTTTGTACAAGCTAAAACATTTTCTTTGGGAGTATACTCTAACTCCAAATGGATTAAAAGCTATCTACTAGGAAATTAGATGTCTGTATATGTTGAAATTTACAAATTTCACCAAGTCTTGGTTAACTTTGATACCTACTTTAAAGATAAATAACTTTCTTTGTAGATAGAATCAGACCATGAAGATAACTAGAGAGTGGTAGAGAACAAAAAGGTCTACATGTCATGTCCCTATGATGGATTACCAAATCTGAAGGTTAGGTCATAAAAAATAGGGCTCAAAGTTGGATATTACACAATTTTACTACATATTACTGTGAAATTTGCATTGAGGGTCACTTTAAGACTCAAATAACTTGCTAAATGTTCAGAATTTGTAAAATATGTGTCGGATAACAATTGTAGATCTTTTTAAGAGCTAAAATTTTTATTTTTTACACCATCTTCAAAATATGAACCAGTAAAAA
Organism: Lygodium microphyllum; assembly: GCF_053477565.2. NCBI lineage: Eukaryota > Viridiplantae > Streptophyta > Polypodiopsida > Schizaeales > Lygodiaceae > Lygodium > Lygodium microphyllum. The sequence continues at coordinate 41,952,797 of NC_141137.1, read as the reverse complement.
TTTACATTACTTGAAAAATGCTTATTTGAGAGGATTTTTATGATGAAGCATATGCAATAGCTAGATGACTTTCAAGTGTCTCTTCTATATAGCAATCGAAAACTCGGAGCATAGCCAGGCACTGAGACCAATGCTACGAAACGCAACACATGGCAGATCTAGCAAATCAAACATCTCAACTATTAAATACAAACAACATTATAATACATAAGAGGATTTGAATAACTCAATAGATTGAGACAGACAAGAGAAAAACACATGATTGGGCCTAACCTCCCCCATGGCAAAAGCCATGGTTTGCCACCCTTAATTATATATTATATTTTTACATGGATATTTGCATTTACATCTTACATATAATTACAAACAAAGTACAAATATCAATTGAAATACAAAGTTTTAAGAGTTAAGAGGTATCCTGTAACATGCTACAATTGCTGCAGAAAATTCTGTGCTCTAAATCACCATCACATCCAAGCATGCCAAAACCCCCGAAAATGACTCTTGAAGCTCTGAATTTCGATTTCGGATGAGGGAGAAATGAAAAAACTCAGTTTTCACCCTCTTTTCCTGTTTTGCGTGCGATCCTGTTGCTTTGATAAAGAATGCTAGAAAAACCTTCTAAACTTAACCACATTAAGAAAATAGTAAGGTATTCCATAAAGGAAGCTTATTTCGATAAAAGCATGTCTGAAATCTCATATTCTAAGATAATCTATATTAAAAACAAATAAATTAATAGTACTAAGGGCAATGATCTAATTATTACTAAATAAGTTCAAACTTATAACTTTCAAATAGAGTAATAATTTTAATAATACAATATCATATAAATCCATAATATTATATATTATACTTAAGATAACTAATCATAATTATGAAATTTACGCTTGGACTTACGCATCAAATGAAGCATTCGCAATTGTTTATGAATAAAATAAACAAACAATAGTGAGTACCTAACACTCTTCAACTACAAAATAATTAAATAGGTTGGAACTCTATCCTAATCTTAATTTAATACGAGTGCACTCTAAACTCATAAACTTCCATTAATTTACATATGTATTTTGTAGAATCACCCGTTGTGGAATCACCCACGTATACATTAAATTAACATGACTCCCAAAAAGGACAGGCATCCCCGTTAACTTCTCGCACAAAGAATCCAGCATGTGTACGAGCCTCGAAAAATACATATAGTTTTAGGGAATCCACCGAAAAACCTCACAGTATCCACCATGGAATATGCCTCTTGTTTTACGAAATCCACTGCAAAAACCTCACGGAATCCACCGTGGAATATGCCTCCTGGTATCATTTACATTTGTAGTGATGCTAGAGACATACATTAACTTTGAAAGCACTTTGACAATGGTAAGCTAGGGATGAGTAGCACAAGTAAAGGCATCATGCATCATAGTAATATGATGAGGGGAGATGCACCCTATATATTGAGCTAAGGCAGCATCTTTTACAAAAGCCCCTTAACCCCCTATCTACTAGTGAACTCATCAATATCTAGCACAATCTAGAACCATAATAAAATTCATCATGAGCTATGAAATTTACCTCTTGGGCTTCATCATCCTTGACCTTGGTCTCCTTTGTTAGGTCTAACCTGGATTTTGTTTCATCAATTTCTGGAGGGTTGACACCTTGGGTGTAGGTGGTGTTGGGCATCTCATGGCATCCACCCTAGCATAGGTAGCCTTAAATTCTCCACTACTAATAGTATCTTGCTCAACGATGCCAATTGCAACCATAAGGGTATGAAGTGCACCCTCGATCTCTTCAAGCTTGGGTGATGAGACCAGAGTCAACAAGTATGGCATGGTGTTTAGAGGTAAGTCACATGCTATCACAAGCATGGAGAGTACCTACGAGACATCTTCTCCACATTGTGGTGGAAAACAAACTTTGTGGGACCGATTTTTTTTTTTGCCATGTGGGATACCTTTGCATTTTCATCGTCGCTCTCATCCACCTCCTTGTGGACTTTGGAGTGAACTTGGGACACTCTTACAAGGGTAGATCCCGTAGAGGCTCCCTCTCCATCACCATTAATGCTAGTGGCCTTTGAATATGATTCCTTGAGGGGGGTAACAACAATGGGAAAGCTCTTCGGCCACAACCTATGATTCATGTGCTATGGTAAGTGGCTTAGCTTAGGGCCATTTCATCTTTCAACAACCCACTGATTTTACCTACCTGGAGATTGGCATAGTAGGGAGATTGTGTTGCTCATTTAGTAAAAGTACAAATATGGCAGTCTAGGAGAGGAAATGCTAACCAAATGGCACAATCCCAAGTGCCTTGGCCTCTTGCTTGTAATCCTTTTGTAAAAGGCACGGGTTGGGTTCTTCACACAAACCTAGTGATGTGCTTTTTGAAGCCATTATAGCATTGATATAATTCAAAAGATTAATGGGAATCCAATCATCTTGGGATGATGGGATCCCTCCAATGACAAGTGAGTGTTCATGTATTCGATGGACCGTTTGAGATTAGACACATGCCAAAGTATTGTGTAGTAGTAAGAGATGGAAATGTTAATAATTTCAAAGTGATCTTCACAACCTCTAAATTTCTTCTTCCCCAAAAAGGCCATGAAGCTGCCTCGAGGAAGTTGCTTAGTTGGGAGTCCATGCTTTCACATACTAGATGGGAAGGGATTCAAGGTAGGAGTGCCTGGGTGAGAGGGAGGCAAAAAGAAATCTATGAAAAGTGAGAATGAGATCCCAAAGAACTCATATATATAGGGTTGGAGATAAGAACATTAAAAAAGTAGGAAAAATAAAATTTTAAAATATGATCATTAAAAAACCAAAATCTTAAAAAGAACAAGATTTACAATAAAAGAAGATTCAATGTAACAAACAAGCATAATATATCATTCTTCACTTTCATTTTCCATCATCAAATTGTACATGGATCTCAATTTCATTCAATGCTATAGATAATATGAAATATTTTTCTATTCTCTTTTCCACATGTAAAAAAATTAGAACTTTTATGCATGCATCAAAACAAAGAAGATCATAGATAAAATCAAACAAACATATCTTCCTATGTCAAAATTTAAAGCTTTTCTCCACCAATCCATTTAGCATGTGAATTTCAATATCAAAGGTTGGTCCACCATCTTCATTGGACTCTGGAGAGATTTGGTTGCCTGCATTTTTCATCCACTATTAATAATGAAAGCACATACACAAGATAGAATGTTGAATTAAATAAAAAAATATAATGCTACTACCAAGAACCTAACATGAGTATACATTATCTCTATGCACACAATCCACTAGATTCCAATCTTCTCCACCAAAAATAGATGTAAGGAATGTTTCACCTATACATAGAAGTACAATAATGCATATTACTGGACTTAAAAATATGCACAGAAGACTCAGAGTCCCATGGATCTTGAAGCTTTAGAGAACTTCATGGAGCTACATGATCAAGGATCAACTACTTGATCGAGCCAAACGATAGGCAAGAAAGAAGCACCATATGGATTTGGATTTAATAAATCATGATGTCTTACTTAGTGAGGGCCTATTGCTCTTGGTTGCATGTACACCCATGACTCTTTCTTGAACGTTGCTCATATCCATTGTCCATGCTAATCCTTCTTTTATAAACATAGATAGCCTTGATGGAATATTTAGGATACCATTGATCATGATGCCATTAGAATGATTTAGTAGGAATAAACTTGTAGTTTTTGTGGGGAAGGAAATGGGATGAATACAAGAAAGGGATAAATGGTGGATTTTGAGACCAATTGACAATGATGCCCTTGTGTTTATGGCTATGGTTGTGGAAGAAAGGAGGTATTGGAAAGATTGAATGAATGGATTAGTAGAATGGAGAGAAAGAATGTCAAAAGAAGTAGTAGTTCTCAAAGAAACACACAAAAAAAGATTCTTTTGAACTATACACAATATGAAATGCATTTTTTGAGAGAAATGGAGCCTTTTGGCAGAGGAGATTCTACATGCATCATTTGAGGATGAATCATCCAGTCAAGAAGTGGTTTTATTTAAAGCATACGAAAAAAAAAAGTCCCAATGCAAGCATAGGAACAAAAAATCTAATCCCAATCCAGGCCCCAATTATGTGAAAAGAATTACAGCCTAATGTAGCAAAAGCTAGTTCCACTGAAGCATTAGACAAAGAAGTAAATCCATTGAAGGAGTCTCACCTATATCTAGAAGCTATTCGAGACATATTCATAAGAGAAGTGGAATGCTAAAAGTAATTAATCTTTATGGACTTAAAGGGATTGAACATTATTTTAAAGTGGGTATTACCCTTCTAGAAGAGGAGCTATTATTGTCCTACATGACTTGCTAAAGGGAAATTTGGATATGTTTGCATGGTCATACAAGTATCTGAAGGGGATTGACCCCACTATATATCACCATCAGATTGACATGAAACATGAGGCAAGCCGATAAGGAAACACTAATGTAAGATGAATCCTAACTATTTCTCCTTGGTGAAAACAGAGTTGCTAAAACTTTTAGAAGCCAAGTTCCTTTATCGAATGGCCAACATGGAATGGGTGTCACCTATTGTGGTAATAACCAAGAAGAATGGAAAGGTTTGCATATGTGTGGGCTTTTGAAAGTTGAATTCTAGGACCAAAAAGGATCATTTATGTATCCCTTTCAGAAATCAATTGTTGGATACATTGTTAGGACATGAGATGTACTTATTCTTGGACGAATTGATTGGATACAATGAGGTGTATTGCAAAAGAAGAGATGACCTTTACAACTAAATGCGGAACCGATGCCTACATAGTGATGCCGCATGCAATGCCCCTATTACCTTCTAGTAGTAGGTGATGATGGTGATAAACTTACAAAATAATTTGCATGATTTCATTGAAGTCTTTCTCAATGGATTTTGTGTCTTTAGAGTGCCCTATAAGTAGTAGCAATACATGCCACGATGCTTTTATTAACGTCGGGAGTATGGAATCTCCCTTAACCTCAACAAATGCATCTTTGGAGTCTCTTCACTTAGAAGTTCTATTTGGCCACATCATTTTTATACATAGGATATCAATAGATCCCACAAATATTAAAACTATGATAGCACTAACCAACTTTTAAAAATTGAGGGGATTCATAGGATATATGGGTTACTAAAGAAAGAAACTTTCATGTGGAAATTTGAATGTGATGAAGCTCTGAATATTTTGAAATAATGCTTGACCAAAGTGCCCATTTTGTAGTCCCCCTAATTGGATGAAAGAGTTCCATGTGCATATAATACATTTGTACAAGGGTTAGCCATGCAATCCTATGATAGAAAGGCTCTTGATGGCTCGATTAGTCCATTCATTATGCAAGCCCTAAGTCATTGGTAGAGAGAGGAACTATACAATGATAAAATTAGAGTGCCCTCTTGATGGTGTTTACATAAGAGAAGTTTCAACACTAATTGCTATAAACTCATTTCAAGTTTTATGTGGACCATGAGGCTTTGTCATTCTTGATGAATAAGATAGATGTAAAAGGATAGATGATGAGTTGGTTACTCCCATTGTAGGAATTTGATTTTGAGGTGGTCACATAGTCTAGTCACTCCTAGGTACTAGCTAAATCATGTGTCATGGATCCCTCAAAGTGATGAAGAGGACCAGGATGATCCAAACCTTTCTAATGATTTCATCTTTTTAATTGAGAGTGTACACCATAGTATGCAGATATTGCCAAACTCTTGGCTACACAATAATATCCTCTTAGACTCTCTAGTAGAGAAACAACAAAGCTCTTTTAGAATATTTTGAAGGATGGATCACAGATTATGCTTCATCCTTAGAAACAAACAATGAGTGGTGGTGGATAAACGAGTATTTTTTGTTGGCATTGCGGATTAGGGCCTTCCTAGAGATTGTTGCTTCTAGATTTTGTATCAACTCAGAGATTAGGTGAATCATTAGAGTGAATCATATTATAGTTTGAAAACGGATGAACCCCACTCTCTCTAGAAGAATTAGAGTATAAGCAATACCCTTTTGAAAAGGAAAAGAGCACTCTAGGGTCTTAGGAAAGTGGACCAACATGGAAAACCTTAACTTCTATTTTTCTATGAGAATGTATATGTTATATATGGGTTTTTTACCCTCACTACATCTTTTTAAGTAAAGTGATATGGAGACATATCATAGGAGATGAGGTACTGACTATTCTAAAAGCATGCCATGATGAGCCATGTGATGAATACTTTGTAGGAAAAGCAACAACTAAAAAGACTCTCCTTGCAGGCTAGTGGTGGCCAATAATGCATAAATATATCTATTATAACTATGAGTCTAAAAAGACTCTTCTCATAGAAGTGACATTTGCCAAAGTGTATGGGAAACTCAAAAAAGACAAGCATTGTGCCACTACAACCAATTGTCTCTCTAAAACCTTTTGATAAGTGGGGCATTGACTTTGTTCAAATCATCAATACTCCAACCAAATAAAAATAGAATATACACATTGCTCTTTGTATAAATTATGTGTTGAATGGTATGGAGTTAAATCTCTCAAGAGACATGAAGGAAATAGTGTGGCTTTATTCATGTATAAGGACACCATCACTCACTTTGGTAGTCCCTTGGAGCTTTCAATGAGCAAGGTACCCACTTCCTTAATGAAATTATGAAGGAACTCATTGAAGTTTACAAGATCTAGTTATTGAAAGTATATCCCATACTACCCTAGAGCCAGTGGCCTAGTTGAAGTCACCAATCAAATCCTTTGTTTGATCATCCTAACAAGGATGATTGTAGTACATTACTCTGCAATTGGTATGACTCACTAGTAGAGGTCCTCTAGGCATATAGAAACTCCCACAAAACCACAACAAGACATGCATAATTCCAATTGGTGTATATCATCAACGTTTTCTTTCCTATCAAGCTAAAATTTCCCTCTCTACAAGTTGCCATTAAGGAGTATCTAAGAGATGAAGAGTCCTTATAGTAGCATCTCATGTACTTGAATGCTTAGATGAGCCATGGTGGATGGCCTTAGTATAGTGCATGGAAGTTATGCAAACTGAGCAAAATCCTATCATGACAAGAAGAGTGATTCGATTCTAGCATATGCTTTGTGCTTTAACTAGTTTCTAGGCAAACTCCAGCAACACTAGATGTGCATGTACAAGGTACTTGCAATAAATCACAATGGTTCTATGTAAGTATGAGCTTGATACCTTTCATTATCCTTTCTTTATTAATCGATATTGCCTAAAGAATTGTCTTCCTCCTTGGAGATGTCAACAATCACAACGACTAGACCCTTTCTCTTTTAGATGTCTCTCCATTGATGTTGTTAATATTGTTGACAATAGCTATTACTCTCATGATGAGAAAATGCTCATAAAATGGCATAGTTCTTTTGTCCCTCAACTCTAGCACTTGCTATCGTTTTACTACTTTTTCCTTCATTCTTACAGATGTGATGGGATTAGCTCTAACACATGGTGTTGATGCCATGAAAGAAAATAAGGAAAAAAATTTGTTATGAGAGAAAAGGACTTCGGTCCTTGACATGCCAATCTACTCTTTGAGAAAAGGTGAAAACACCCTTAGGAGTAGGAAAAAAGAAAATAAAAAAGAGAGAGAAAAGAAACGAGAAACAAAAGAAAAGTGAAAAAAGTCTATTATGGGAGAAAATGATGAAATGTCATAATAGGTCCCACTCCAAGAAAAGGTGGCAATACCCTTGGGGAGGGAAGTTCGGTGAGGAAAAGATGGCACCAACTCACACTCCAAATCATTTGAATCACTAATTTATATTCTATGTACATACTATCAACCTTTCTGGATGTAATGATCTCTAGCATCAACACATGATGTAGTTTCGAAGTTACCTCCCTTGGTGTATTATATCCTAGAACTCTATTGTATATCTGAATATTTGATATAATTCCTTCTATATAGTGATCACCTACAAGCTTCTATATGTTTGAACCCTATAGTTTATAGCTTTCCTCACTTTGACAAAAAGTACTTTATATGTTGGCTACCTCACTAGGTGTGCCGCTTCATCATTAGTAACCAAATTTTGGCATCATTGACAAGTGAATCTTCATTGATAAACAATTGATTGACATGAGCTTTTATCCTATTAACTGGATGGAGATGTGAGTAAAGGATATGGTTTGTATCTATCAACATAGTGCAAGATAGAGGGTGGGATGAGTGACCAATATTTTCCCTTCAAAAAAAATAAGAGGTGAGATGTGTAAATATGATCATTGAACATGCAAGTTGAGTTACACTATACTGCACCATCAACTGTGCATGTTGGGATACTTCTCATGTACTCTAAACCTTTTCATTTCCTAAACCTATGTGTCAAAATGGGTTCTTTTCAATATGATTTGAGTGATGCAAGTGATTGGGGTGATTGAGTATTCTATTAGTTTAAATTGAGTGATTGGCAACCTTGAGAGATGTGCATCTCATCGATGACAATATTGTCACCACCACCAATAGTTGTTACATCTCTTAGTTGCTACTACATGGCCCTTCCCATGTTTCTTGCGTGCTATTCTAGTTCTCTTAGACCATTCATGTTGCTTTCACGACTTTGATGACTTGAAGGTTGTCATGGATAAACTTAATTGGGCCAAGTGTCTCTACCCCTATACTATGTATCCATATGAGTGTGTTTGAAGTTTTAAGTATGGGGATGCATGGGTAGGCTCTTATGCATCTCTATCCCTCAGTCTCTCTATTTTCCTCTCTTTGCCCCTCTTTCTACCTCTTTATTTCTCTACCCCCCATCCCTTTCTCTTAGCTTCTCTCATTCTCATTCCCCTCCTATCTTTCTTTATTTTTCTCTCTATTTTCTCATCTTCCTCTTTGTCTCCCTCTTTTCTCATCTTCCTCCCTCTCCCTCTCCCTCCCTTCTTTTTATTTCCCTCCCTCTCTATATATTTCTCTCTCCCCCTCTCTTTTCCTCTTTGTTTATCTTATTTCTTCTTTCTTTCTCTCCCTCCCTTCCTCTCTCTATTTCTTTGTCTCTCTCAATGCATCTCTTTACAAACAAGAATATAAAGAGAAGAGAAGAAAATATACAAACAAAGAGAGGAGAAACAATGCACCTACCTCAAGGCCTTGAAAAGGCAACCCTTTGCACCTCTCTCCTCTTGCCTTGCCAATGACGGTGGCGGCATCTCTGTCTCTCTCTCATAAGTATTAAAGTTCTCTTCCTCTCTCTTTTGATCATTTTCATTTTTTTGCCCTCTAAATAATGTGCTCGGGTTTTGGGCCATGTTTTTTTTTCCTAAAACAATGTCATTATTTGCAACACACATTGCAATGCAAATAGTGACACTTGTCGTAATGCTTTTTGAGTTGTAGATAGCAACACCTCTAATTTTTGTAAGAAACTACCATTGGTATGTCTTCATTCCTTTGTAGTGGGGCTAAGATGTGTATATTATATGGTCATGGACCATTAGAGGTGGAAAATACCAATCTTTGAGAGGGGAGGAAAAAAGTAAAATTTTGAGGTCATAATTAGTCTTTCCTACTCGTGTGGCACCTAGGACGAGTAGTAGGACATAAAGAGGATATGTAACTACCTTTGCAAGTTCTTAGAAACTAGTTACGAGGATATAAAAATATATAAACTGATTTGGAGGCCATTTAATGCAAAAAGGTGTATCGAAAATAAGTTGGTCACCTTTTGAGGAAAAAAATCTATTTTTTGTGAGAAATGTTAACGATTAATTTTTGGGACAAAAATAAATCCAAGTTATTAATATGCATTTTTGAAGAGTGCTTGAGGATGAAAAATGCTAGTTACAATGGTGAGTAGAAAAGAAGATCCCTTCCTTTCTATGTGGAGGCTACAACAAAAAGTAGGGTGGAGCATCCGTGGAAGAGAAAATCCAAGATTAAGTATTCCTAATCAATTTATTACGATGCCCTTTTTGAGTCCATATTTTCCCTAATGGATGGCTTTGTTTCTCATGTTTTCTGATCCTTGGAAAATAAACCTCCTATATGATACGTTCGTAAACTACCCTTGTGCAATTTGGAATGGCTTTTTTACAAGCTTACCATAGGATGTTGTAAGTGCCTCTTCCCACCAAGTTTGTCTTTATGAAATGTATGATGTATTCCATAATCCAAAGTATACAAAGGTTTCTCAAAGGATGCAGATCTTTCAAGGTGTAAGCATTGTTGGTACCTCTGGCTTCACCAAACTCTTCTCACATCTCCCATATAGAGCACTTCCATAATTGAGGCTTCTCACTACATGGAAGTTGGAGTACCTCACCCACCAAGGCAAGGTATTAATTCAACTAGTCCTTCCAGCCAATCCTTTGAATACCTCACTGCATACAAATTCTATTGCCACTTGACCCAAGGGAGGTTTGCATAATCCCACATTCCAGTTTCCTTAAGCCATGCTTGAGTTTTAGGGTTGACTAGGTCAAGGGTTACATGTGAGTCTTGAAACAATGCTGTCCAAACAAGTGAACTACCCAAAAGTCACATCCATCTTCTCATCATTATCAAATTTTCCCACTGAGGAGAGCACCTCGCCTTAGTACTAAGAAAGGGGGTTAGCTTTCCATATTGGTGCTTTTGCTACTAGATGCCCTAGAAGTAAGTTTGCACAAATGGTTTAAATGTGCAATGGACGAGAAAACGTCCTTATGTAAGGAAGACAAGGAATGATGTCACATTTGAAGAGATGGGTCACTAGATGAACCATGCAAGGGTGATTTATAGAAAAGTTTTCCTTCTTTACAAGCATAACTTCTAGATTGGCAAACCCACACAATTAATAGAACATGGGGTTTCCTATGGTAGCCATCACCAAGAAGCTTCAAGCTTTCTTATTCTCTTTTTTTTTTTCAATATGCGCTATCACAGCGCGCGCAGGGTTGAAGTTCTTGATAAGGATAAGTTAGCACAACCAAAAAATAAGAGAAAAAACTCCTCTTAATTCAACTCAAAGCATCAATGAATGATCTACAAACATTGCCCTGCCATAGGGGCACATAATACTTGCATATTTTGACAAGATGTCTTTTGTAGAGTAAGAAGTGAATTAAAAGAACAATGTTGTAGCTAATTCTCTAAATATGGCTGAAGATATCAGCTCCAAATCAGCCCAAATATCTTCCAAAATTCACCTTTGATGATAGCATAAACTTCCCCTAACACGGTGTCGGTGTGTTTGGTATAGAGAATCCACCATGAGGGTAAGAGACAGCAGGGTGAAGGTAGATTTAGGGAGAGGAGTAGATGAAAGAGAATGGGTTCGAAGAAATTGAAGACGTAGAAGAATACTCCAAAAAAGAAATAGAAAATGAAGAAGAATACTAAAAGAGATGAAGCCTGTCAATTTCTTTCAACATTATGAGAAGATATAACTCTAATAGACAAAAACACATATAAAATAATACCATTCTCTATGCTGCTCAAATCACCAATCTGATGCTTCCATTGGCTCCGTAAGGGGGTAAAATAGTAGCACACATGGGTAGAATTCTGCTAGATCACTCCTTCATCTCCCCCTTCGGAGTGTTGTTCGCTATCTGAAAACAATGATCATGCGATTTTGTCAATCTATCTTTTTACATAAAATCCTCTCAAATTGGTTGAAAGCTTCATGCTTTCTTTTAATGTCATCCTAATATAGAAGTTGTCTATAGTTTTATGGATTTTTACAAGAGATAATATCTAAAATATCAAAAATTGACTAAAACTTTTCCAAAATTCCAATATTTTTGAGCCATGGACACTAACGCTAATGTCTAAAATGGCATTGGCTCTCTAAATCAATAAGAAAGCCACACTCTAGACTTTTGTACACAATGTGTGCATAGCAGCATGACATCCAGCCCCTGCTAACTTGAACATCCTATGGCATGTGCCAAAGTCGCTTGTGCCATGTCAATGTCATCATCCTCTGCCTCTTCTTCTTCCTCTATGTCTTCATGCTCTTGAATTATAACCAAGTCTTCTAACTCATATGTTGAAATTTCTCTTTGTTTGAAGAGCTTGATTCTTTTTCCAGCTATGGGTATCTTCATGCTTGTTCCATCCAATTCAGCCAATGAATATGTAGCATTTTCATGAATGACCTTCACCACATTCGAGCTAAACTAATGCTTTACCATCTTCATAGAAGCACTATATTGATTGTCTAGGCTGCTGTCATAGATAAGCACCCAATCATTTTCTTGAATTCCTCTTCGCAGAAGTCGATGTCGCTTATCAAATGTTCTTTTGTTCTTCAATCTTGCTGTCTTTAGCTTCTCAATAGTTGCTTGAACATCTTCAGACCTTCTTTCTACCTACCATATGCGCAAAGTCAGCAACTCTTCTCTTCTCATGTCTTCCTCCCAAGGTAGAAGACTCCATGTGAGAATAGATTCTTCAATTGGAATAATTGGTTGTTGTCCATGCATAAGTTCAGCTGGCATATAACCAATCACTGAATTGTGAGTAGTCAGGTCAGCCCATAATGCAAAAGGTAGCACTTTAGGCTATTCTTAGATCTTTTCTCTACAATACTTTGCTAGGGCTTTGAGAATAGGCTAGTGCCCTCTCTCACTTTTCCCATTGCCTTCAGGGTTGTAGGTTGATGTTAAAGCCAACTTAATATCCAATTGAGCAAAGAAGTTGCGTGCCTCATCAGCATCCAACTCTCCTCTATCTACAATTACTTTACCCACACAATCATATCTACAAAACACTTCTTCAAGCAAAAAACGACAAACAACTTGAGTGGTCTTGGATGTTAAGGCTTTGCCTTCAACTTGATTGGTTAGATCCTCTCTTAAGAGCACTAGATACCACATATTCCATATCCATGTAGGCATGATTACAAGATCAATAACCTATCTATAATGTATAGAAAAGGGATAAGTTAGTTGTAACCCATCTCGATGCTTGACCATAGAATACATCTGACACACATAACAGGTTTCAACAAAATGTGCTATGTCCCAATACATGTTTTGCCACCAATATTTTTCTTTGACTTTACTAAAGGTTCCTCATATGCCTCTATGGCTAGCCTCCGGAGAATCAGAGTTGCAGCAAGAAAAAGTGTGCACAAGAGGAAGATAGAAGCTCAAAGTACAAGAACAAATTCTTGTTTACTAAGTTGCTCAAGGTAAAACTTGGGTACACTCTATCTCCCCTTTGATAGTGACCCATAGGTTGTTTATCTAGCCCTTGCCTAGCAAGGGTTAGGGTTTCCCCTGCCCTTTAGGCTATTCACACCTATATACCCTCATACACACCCTTGCTTACAGTGGGTTCCTATGTCTATCCTCTAACACCCCCCCTCAATGTAAGGGTGGCATTGGATTACAAGGCTTGTAAGATGTCCCCCCCTTTAAAAAACAAGATGCCTTTATAAATCAAGCTACAAGAGTGTTTTTAGGTAGATGGTTTAAAGACTCAAAAAAGTCAATCTTTAGATGGATTGGAGAAATAATTGGCCACCAGTTCTTTGGGTACATAAGGAATGTTGGGGCATTTACTAGTGATATGCCCTGTCTTCTTGCATTTATTACATTTCATTTTTTTGGGATACTTCTTCCAAAAGTTGTTTACAATACGTCATTTTTTCTTACAAAAATAACATCTAGTGAGAATTGTATGTACCAATACTTGATCACGGGAAGTTGAAGATGCCTGACTGGTGCTGACTTCTTTGTGGTTCCTCTTTTCTTCATCCAAATAGGATTGGATGACACTTGCCAATGTAGGATCTGGAATGTTGGTAAGAGTGGTTACAAGGGTAGGAAACACCTTTTTTACAGCTTTTAAGAGAATAGCAATAGCATCTTCTTCATGTATTGGAGCTTGTATTGAGGCAAGCTGTGCCATAAGTCCCTTCATATTAGAAATAAAATTTTCCAAGTCTTCTCATGATCTATATTCCAAGCTAAAGAATTCAAATTTAAGGAAGATTTTAGTATTTTTACCAGTGGCTCCATAGAGCTTTTCATGCTCATCCCATTTTTCTTTAGCAGTATTTAGTTGATCAACATGATGAATCAAAGACTCATCTAAGTGTAACATTATGATCTCTTGGGCACATTGGTCATCCTCTACATCAACCAAATTTGCAGAATTTACAGCTCTAGTGCCTTGAATGAGAGGCCAATACCCTCTCTCCATCATTTTGTACTTGATAAGTACCTGCCCCACAGGTGGAAATCTTTGTCATCAAATTTTCAAATTTGAGGACAAACATCAGCATATGTTGTGGCCATTGGGAAGGTCTTACCACTTCCTAGAACAAGGGTAGTGTCTAGTCCCTTACAAGCTTGCCATTGAATGCAGAAGCAAATCAAACACTTAATACAAAGTTGTAATGAGGAGAAATACTAAAAATCATACATATGCAATATTCCAAAATATGACTTTGGTGGTCCTTTCTTATGTGCAATCTTCTTCTAAGGCTTAATGGTCTTTTTAGGCTTCAATGATCTGAACCTAGACTAAACTTCAAGCTCCTTCTTGTGGTATGGCTTAGTGGATGAACCTTGTGTTGGAAAAGGACAGTCTGTGATCTCAATGTTTGTTGTTGATGATTCCGAGGAGAGTACAATGGCACTCATCCCTCTGATTTCATTGACCAGTGTACTTAAAAAAGGTTACTCAAGATATGCAATATAATTCTAGTGTATGATGGTCTATGTGTTTATAATTGTACAAATAGCCTTACAACTTGAAGCAAAGCACTCAGTTGTTTTAGTTTCTTGATAAACACATTTATATTATGTAAATATTAGCAACAATGATGATTAAACAATGTGCCTTAGTGCTTACAAGCACTCATCTGTAGCTCATGTTGCTAGAGATGGTAAATCTTGGTCTTGATAAGCTTGATGATGACTTTCCAAGTGCACTAACCTCTAAGATTAGGTTCCCAGATTAGTAACTGACTCAAAAGAAGTTAACTCAGTGATTATAATCAATGTTAATGACCAAACATTGAGAAATCTGAAAGTTGAAGCTTGAAGCTTCCTGGCTATGGCTACGAGAGACCCACAGTTAGGTTTTCACTTTGTGGAAGCAGCAGAGGAAGAATTTCTAAGAACCATCTTGGCTAGAGTAAGCCCACTTGGGGGACTATCAAAGTCCCATGGTGGCCGCCATTTATAAGTCTGTTGCAAGCCGCACTACAGTATGAAATTCCATGCTATCAGAACTGTGCCATTTTCTGCATTTGTGAAATGCTGCCCACAACGATGTCCAATGTCAGGGATTGACATGCCACACTCAATCGCCTAGAGCTAAGGAGAAAATATTGAGAAGAAATGAGAGGCTTAAATTACTTCTATCTCCCACACGAGCTCCTCAAAGGTTAGGGGGTGTGGTTGGCTATGGAGTTTGAAGGTCCAAAAATAGAGAAATAGAGATTTTCTCTTGCACTTAGTGGAGCTAAGGTTTGAGGAAACTGAAGGGATCAGAGGAGGATCTGATACCATTTGGAGAATCATAGTTGCAGTAGGAAAAGTGTGCACAAGAGGGAGATAGAAGCTCAAAGTATAAGAACAAATTTTTGTTTACTACGTTACTCAAGGTACAACTTGGGTACACTCTATCTCTCCTTTGATAGTGATCCATAGGCTGTTTATGTAGCCCCTACCTAGCTAGGGTTAGGGTTTCCCCTGCCCTTTAGGCTATTCACATCTATCTACCCTCATACACCCTTGCTTACAGTGGGTTCCTATGCCTATCCTCTAACACAGCCCACATGCTTTCATGGAATTCCTTCATTACCTATTGTTACAATCTTTTGTTACCTAAAACTCAGACATGCACTCCTTTCTTCTTCTTTGTGGGCTTCCATAGATGTCCTTGTTTAAGAAAAAATCCATAAGCTTTCCTCTTAATATGCTTAAACTCTTCATTAGTCCAAAACTTCTCCTTCTTCATTGTGCTCAAATATTTGCCAATATTTAGCCAATATTCTTTATAATCTTCTTCAAGGAAATGAACTAGAACTTGAGAAATGCAATGAGCATGCTGGCTTCTAGTTGACCACCCTTCTTCTAGAACAAATCTTTAATATTTGTTGTTGTATGGTGATTTACAGTAGTATCTTTTCTTGTTCTTACTGTACTTAATGCTATACCATTAAAAAGATCAACTTCACCTACAAGATTTAGCTTTGGGTTTGTATATGCAACAATTGAAAAGGTACTTTCAGCAGCCATGGTATGAAATTCACCAAGTATAGATTCTTTAGCTTCATCTTCTTCCATCAGCTCTTCTTCATTGTCATATCTTGCACGTGATAGCATGTCAGCAATTGGATTCACCTTTCCTGCAATATGCTTTAATTCGGGGTTGAGAGGTTTAATATATGCAATCAATCTTAGCATAGAAATCTTAGGTGTAGAGCAGTTGTTAATCATGTCCAAGAGTGGAAGACAATCACTTTCTACCACTACCGAAGCACCTATAAAGTACTCATGATCACAACTTAATGCTGTTTACTCCCCACAATTCCTTTTTACTTGGGCATACCTTCTTTGACGTTCATTGAGAACCTTTTCTACAAAACGAATTGCATACTTGTTACCTTCAAGGTCTTCTTGGTCAACATCCCATCCTCTCCCAATGGGACTTCTATCCATAGTAAGGATGATGGGTTGACCATTTGAATAATCATTCCTTTTGAGAGTGGGGGTTAAAATTAACAACTTCTTTAGTTTGCGTACAGTGAGAGTATGCTCTTTCCCCCAAGAGAATCTTTGGCATTTTCTTAATAATTGATAGAGATTTTCAGCTACATGAGAAAAATATGGTATCCATATGAGATAGAATACACATGCGCCAAGAAATCTTCTCACCTCTGAGATATTTGTGCATTTTTCTTGCATTCTATTGATGGAATCTATCTTGATTGGTAAAGGTTTTCATCCATAGGGGCCACATAGATGTTCAACCACCAGGACTTCTTTTACTCAAAAAATAGACTTAGCTCTAGAAAGGGTAAGATGTACCTCTTCTAGCCTTGTCCAAATCCTATCACAATCATGAATATGGTTAACTACTGTAACGTGTCCACTACTATCATCCAGGACACGTCTTAGCAGTCCATCGGAAAGGATGTCTAGAAAGGTCCGCCCAGCACTCCCACAGAATGTTACGGGGTTTGCGATCTAGGGCTTTCTGCGTCTGCCACGTAGCGGAAGTGTTTTGGCTGTTCCCACTTAGGATCGAATGGAATTTGGGTTTTCTTGATTGGTCATTTCCTAACAACAACTAGTATCAGACCTAAGAGAACTACTTTACGCAGAAATGCCAGGTCCGAAGCGGATTCACACTGCACTTGGTTCAAAGAGAATGGGAAACGAGAGGGATGCAAAGCTCAACCTCTCTGCCATGAGGCATAGTCCCATTCGGTTCCCCTAAAACAGCGTAAAATCGATTAAGACATAACTCTAGGTCAACGCTTTTTGTTGTTCATGTCCTTTGACGATCATTCCGCTGTTCTTCAAGATTTGAGAAAAGTTCCCGGCTAACCGGGACCACCCAACCGTAGGACGGACCCATGGCCCATCCTCCGCACTTTCCTCGGTTTGTTTTAGTTATGTAATTATCTAACACATTAATTTGATATGTAACAATCAGCTTCTTTAATTAAACCGTTACGCACTGGTTCCTTCACGTAATCGTATCACCTGACATAGAAAAAAAATATCAAACAAGTTCTTTATTAATATCTTTGAAATACAAGGAGTTCCACATGTAGGCTTGTCCATAATCCACCCGAAGGCTATCCATCAATCCATAGGGATCACTATTCCAAGCTTCTGCCCAAAGACTAGTATGCGGGCCTCGAGATCCAATCCCGAGTCATGTTAGCCTCTTGTGCAGGTCCCGGAAGGCGAGGGATTTACGGCCAAAGCCCCCCTGGCACCCAAGCGTCCTCCTGCTCCAAGTAGAGCTCAACGGAGAGACCTCTCGCAGCGAGTTCGGTCCACATTCCCGACGCGGTCAACAACCCCCTTGGTTAGGGTCAGGCAGGCAGTCGGGGGTAACTAAAGCTGCTTCTCCCTTCAGGCCTTCAAGTTGAAGTATAGATATTCATTTAATTTGTAATTCATAAATCAAACAGTGCTCTAAATTCTCTAGCAAGCACAAAAACTTTCGTTAACCGATCTTGTTGTTGGCAAACTGCTAAGGAATGATTATTTCCTTTCGAATGCATCAGCATTCGTTTCAGGGTGTCTTGCAACTTGGCAAGATTCCTTATAATTTGGGTTAGGGCGTACCCTATTAACCCAACTTGGTCAACCCTAAAGTTCATTGGATACTTTAGTTTCCGGTTTTTAACTTTCCTTATTTAGAAGGATATCAAAGAATACATCCTTTTGCAAGATAACTTGCGTAAGGATCCGCCATCCTTGTTGAGGGTATTTAACCTTTCTTCTTGTGAATCAATCATAAGACTATATGATTTCGTACTTGCTGCGCAAGTCCTGCATCGTAATATACGATGAAACAATCCGTTTTAGTTTCTTTAAGCTGACGTTTGTCGGACCTAGAGTCTCTTTTTTAAGAACCTCAGGGACAAACCCTAGTTCTTTTACATTTACGAATTTATTGACCCTACAATCAGGGAAGGTAGTCAAGTGTTTAAGGTATAAATGTTTCTTGGTCTTTAAATCATTCCCAATGCATATTTCGTAGCATAGGTATTTCTAAGTTTATATTAATTTGGTTAACTTTTAGAAGGTAATATCGAGATCACCTCGGCACGATTTGTTACCTATGTGACAATTGATTTTTCAGTCCTAAACTTTATTGCTTTGAGGTTAGGCAAATTCAATTAAACTTCCTTTTTCCTTGCGAACAAAACTCATGCCAAATAAACAATCTTTTCCTTGTTAAGATATGCAGTTAGCAATGATAACTTCCTAGAGTTTAAGCAACGTAAGAAACCTTTCATGAATTTCACCTTCTATGATGATTCGTTGCAATAAAAAATACGGGTTAATGGTGCAAGATGCAGTTTTTATACCTTCAAGATTTAACCGAATTATACTACTATAGCGGGCAGATAATCTTGCTTGTAATTCCTTTTCAATGCATAATGCTATTTGAAGGAAAACTATGTTTTATACATTATCCATTTTTCATGTTTAATTAAACTAAATTCCTTCATCGTAATTAATTAGGGTAACTATATCTTATCCTAACAATTCCTCTTGCATGATTGAATTAAAACCGGTATTTAAAAAAAAAAACCAAGGAAAAACCTAGTTTTGGGGTGAGATATCCACATGGATACTGGGAGATGACCCTCCCGTAGCTACTCCTTGGACTTTCTTAGGTGGCATCGCAGTTGTAATCCTTCGGATGTGAAGGCAGCTTTTACTCTCCTTTCGGATTTCCACTGTCTCTCTTTCCAGGCAAGGAGCCGTTTAAATGATTGACCACGAGAAGGAATAATAAGACCTTTCGGTTCTTAGCTTCTTCGGAGAGGGAAAGGTTTATAAAGCCTAAGAAGGCCCTATAGGGTATATACACGGCAAAAAGGTTATGGGTGAGTGTGGCTTCACAACCACATGAACCTTTGGAGAACTTTGGGCTTGGGGTAAAAGGTGTAGAAAGGGAATTTTTAGACTAGTAAATGTTTTTGGGATTTTAACCCGGAGTGAGAGGGAAAGGTGAAGGGTGAAGGCTTATAGTAGGGGGGAGAGGGAAAAGTGTGTGTAAGGAAAAGGGAACACGGGGGTTAGAAAGGGCTTAGGGGGGGTGTGTTAAGAGGAATATGGGGGTGAAATATGGGCTCACAAGAAGGGACTTATAACTTTAAGTACGGGGAAGGGATTTGTGGGTTATGAGGCCAAGGGGTGTGGGGGGTTTAACGGCCCCTCGAGAAGGGGAGTAAGGCCTTAAGACCGAGGCGAGGTGAAAGGATTTCTAAGGGGTAGAATGGGGAGGGGGGAAAAGGGTAAGGAAAGGGTAAGGAAAGGGTATAGGAAGGGAGCTTGAGGGTATTAAAAACCCGAGGGGGGGAAATGAAAGAGTAGAAGGGATATGAGGGGGTGAAAGGGGGCTTAATTAGCCCCCCTTAGGAAGCTTCTTCAAGGAAGCTTCCCTATCCCAAGTGGCAAGAGGGGGGGAAATTTGGCGGCAATGGGGGGTGAAAAGTCTGCAGGTGGCAGACGATGGCACCGTGGGGAGAGAGAATAGAGGTGACAGGCGGCAGCGGCCGCTCGGCAGCACCACGCGACGTTCTCCTCCTCTTCGTCCTCCCTCGATAGCAGCACCAGCAGCGCCAAGGCTTCGTCCTGTCCTCCCTTGTAGCCTCCCCCGTCTCTACTGCCCACCCTCGGCTTTATAGGGAAGGGGAGGGAATCCTCTCCCCTCGACGTGTCCAATAGCATGCTATATGGAGCCGAGCAAGCTCCAGCGAGGAGCTTGCTGGCTCCATTATCCATCCTCTACACTTCCAGCACGATGCGCCGCTGTGTGAGGAGGAGAAATTCAGAATATATATATTTGATATATTACATTCTCTCCCCCTTACAAGAATCGAGATGTCCTCATCTCGAGATAAACTGGGGATATTGATAGTTGAGAGTGCCTTCATCTACCCAAGTGGCATCCTCTTTGGGATAATCTTTCCATTGGACGAGGCATTCTCTCAAGGTTCTGGATCTTAACTGTCTCTCCCTAGCATCTAAGATCCTATCCGGCCTTAGTTCAAGGACTCCTTGACTAGGCATTACAATTTGTTAGTCATCAAGTACATGGTTAGGATTGGGTATATATTTTTTCAATAGGCTGATATGGAATACATTGTGAACCTTTAGGTTCTCAGGGAGTTGCAATCTATAAGCATTGGGTCCTAGGCATTTGAGGATTTTGTACGGCCCACAATACCTTCGACTTAGCTTCTTGCAATCTCCTAGGGATAGAGAACTCTTTTTAGGGCGTACGCGAATGAATACCATGTCTCCTTCTTCGAAGACTCTTTCTTGATGCTTCAAATCTGTGTATGACTTTTGTCTATCCTTGGCTGCTTGTATGTCTTGTCTTATTGTTTTTATTTGATCATTCATCTCTTCCAACATCTTCCTTGACGCTTCAACCCTTAGGGTTGGATCAGAAAAGTTTAGGGGACTTCGATAGTCATGACCATACAATGCTTGGAAAGGGGTCATCTGAATGCTTTGCTGGTAAGAAGCATTGTAGGAAAATTCCACCAAAGGCAAGTATTGAATCCACTTCTTGGGTTCTCGAGAGCAGTATGCCCTAAGCATATCCTCGATGACTTGATTTATTCGCTCTGTTTGGCCATTTGTTTGGGGATGGTAGGCGGTGCTAAAATAGAGTTCAGTCCCAATAGCTTCAAAAATGATTCTTCTGGGTAAACCATGTAGCTTGAATATCTCCTTCACAAACAACCTTGCAATGTCGGAGGCTTTATAGTTTATCTTTACTGGAATCAGGTGTGCAACCTTGGTAAGCATGTCAACTGAGAGCAGAATTTTGGTGCTGAAAAGTGCTTAAAAATAGCTAAAAATTATGAATATCAGGGGAAAAATAATCAACGTCAAAGGCGGCAGCTTGATCTAGGATGATTTTAAGCGTCAAAGTGCTTTAAAGGTGCCCAAGCAACACCTGGTGATTTTTCATAATTTTTCAGACAGTTGTGTGGGTTGATACAAGCTACTGGCCAATGCGGGATGCCAAGCCGGACGCCCAGGATTTTTCAGAGCTCGATTCCGAGTCCAAACGGGGAAATGCCCAAGGAAACGGTCAACATGCGAAGAGGTGGACAAATTTTGGGTCAAATGGGTGGTGCCTTTTGGGAGCCCCCTAAAATTTTATGCCACATGACATTTGTAACAAATCATGGGGAGGAAAAGCGTGAAGAAGAAGCGCCTGCAACACGTCCGAAAAATGCGCCATCATGGTGGAAGATCAAGCATGCTGCCTGCACACAACCCCCCCATTTGACAATGGCCCTTGCCTACCCTCTGTATGCTGACTCTATCGCCGCCCTTCGCCCGTCAATTGATGGCCTGAATGCTGAGATAGAAATCTAGTCTCTCTCTCTCCTCCCTCTCTCTCTTCTAAGGGGGAGTTCATGTGGGAAGAGTAAAGAAGAAGAAAGAATGGTGGAGGCTTGTCCGGCATCGATCGGATTGCTCCACGGGCTGGAAATGGTGACTTGTGATTGTCATGAGCATGAAGTGCTGCTGATTTTCAGATTTGCAGCCATGGACACGAAACCCGAAACATGCAAGTAAGCGGTAATTCAATTTTTTCAAAGGAAATTTGAGATTTCATGGCTTTTGATTGATAAAATGTTGTTCATGTGGGCTAAAAATTGTTAATGTTGCTGTTTTCCATGAGTACTTGTTGATCATAATCAGAAAATCAGAAAAACATGCATCTTGTGGCCCAAAATAATACACTAAAACACGTAAAATATGGAAAATCAAGGGAAAATGATGGTTTTGAGCATAAAAATGGGAGAATAAATAGGAACACCAACTAAATTTTCATTTTTGTTGCAAGAAGGAAATAAGGGCCATAGCCCATAATCTATTTTGAATTTTTAGTAATTAAATAATACAGAAAATAAGGAAAAATACAAGGAAAATAGAGAAAAAACACTAAAAATAGGGGAAAAATGCATTTTGGATGCGGAAAATTAATGAAAATTAAGAACAATGTTTGTGAATGTTTGTGGGGACTGAGGCATGAGGATTTGCCTCAGTTCAACCCCAACTTCTTGTTCTAGTGCATCTTTTTCCACTTTTTACACATAAAATGATGGCAAAATGCCCTATAAATCTATACCACAATGCAACATTTGATCGATGGGAGGGTAGAGTGGTTAAAATATGTCTAAATGTGGAGTAAGATGATGAAAAGATTGTTGTTTTTGTTTGCATGCCATATAGGTCGGTGAATAATTATAAAATGAGAGCCTAGTAGCACGAGGGATTCCTCGGTGCTAGGTTCGTGCAACGCTGCATAAGAACGGTAGTTGAAAATCATTAAAAGGATGTTTTCCATATGTGCACAATATTGATTTCATAATTGTTTGAGCACTTCGCATCCACAATATGCATAAATCATGGAAATATTTAAAGGTATCAGAAATCCTGGATGCACAGCAATTGCTTTCATTAGGACCTTGACCCACATTGAGTGAGAGACAGGACACCCTAAGCCATAGGCTAGTCGTGGGGTCTAAGGGAAAGAGAAGTAAGGAAAATGGTACATTCCTGTATACGATTAAATGGTACCTTGAGTGGATTTTGTGCGAAATGTTTATATGTTGAGCGACGCATCGAGGGGCCAATCCCCAAGGTGTAGGAGAGTCGCAGAGGGGTGGCGGCACTTAGCCGTTGGAGGACCCCCTATGTCTGTGCTTCGTGCCATTAGGCAATGTGTAAGGGACTCCCTCTGAGGAGTAGTGGGTAAGAGAAGAGTGGACTACAAACGACGTAATACAAATGCAAGATGTCGAGGAAGGCAATGTATGTGTCATCAATGCTCCTGGCCACAAGGCCGTGGGGTTGTTGAGCGCGTGAGATAGAGGTCCAACTAGTGCATGAGCCAGTGCCAGCCCATTCTAGGTTCCATCAGTGGTGCGTTTGCCGGGAGCCGCTTAAAAGTGGCGGTCCTCGAATCCTGGTTGTCGAAGGACCAACTAGCAATTTATGCCAAAGGATACTGTGATTGATCCGTTATTTATTGATAAGCATCATCTAGCAGAAATCCAAAAGTAAGAAAGAGGCGAAAGAGCTAGGCGACGTGCTGAAATTTTTAGGAGATATTCCCCTAAGCGTAGCGGTGCTAAACCCTTACGAGGGAGTGGATCTAGTGGTCTTGGGGCCACAAGCGGTAAGCTAGGAGAAGGTGGAAGATCTAGTGCTCCCCTTTCTTCCATAAGTTAGTCTACATCAAGAGCGGGAGGTGCAACCTCACCGTCCCCTATTCCTAGTGTAATTCCAATCCTCGTCATGGCACAGCCTATTGCAATTCCAGTAGGAATGACGGATTTGCCGGCTCTAGGTTACCCGCTACCCATTTTTAATGGGCTAGTTGAGGAAGATGCGGAACTCCACATTAGGGAGTTTCAAAAGCTGATGTTTAACTGTCGCATTCAAGAAGGACATTTAATGATGTTCTTCAATATGACTCTCAAAGGAAGAGCCGCTACATGGTATCATGGTTTAGAAGCCAGAACCATATTGAATATTGATTCATTTTATGGATCTTTTGGAAGGGAATTTGCCCCTGAAAGGGGTGGGAAATATTGGTTGCGTATACTCAACGTGACCCGCCAAGAACCACGTGAGGATATTCGTGCTTATGCGAAGAAAATAAAAGAGGTTTTCCATAAGTTGGACACCTCTATTCCTATCCCCGCAGCTGCCCAATTGCAATATTTCCTACATGGTTTGGACTTTAACATCCAATTGCAGTTGAGTAGTGTCCCCTTGGGGGATATAGATGCTGCCATTACGCGAGCACAAGAGGTGGAATCCCGACTACAAGCAGCCTATGCTTCTCGAGGCAATTCGAATATGGGTTTAGTATTGGGAAACAATATGGCGATGACCAATGGCAGTAGTGGCCAAGGGATAGCGATGGCTAACCCTAATGGGAGAGGGAACATGATGCAGAATGTCCCTTTATTACTAGCTCCCCCTAGCATGTCGATGCCTACGGGCAGTCAAATGACTCCAAACGGTGGAGGCCAGGCAGTCAATTCTAATACCATGCCTGTGGCTCAACAACCAGTGCCTAATAGAATTGTTAGGCCGATGGAACGACATGGTAATGACCAAGGCTATGAGTTGAGCGCTTCTAATGTTCTTGGCGAGGTTAAGGACATGATGAAGCATTATACCGACATGATTACGGAGCAGTATCGGCAAATAGCCGTTGATGTCAACTTCCTTAAAAAACAACAAAATTTGATAGGAAGTAGAAACCCAGATGAGGGTGCACCTTCGAGGTTTAGCTGCAAATGGTGTGGTGGGCAGCACAATCCAAGGAATTGCCCAAATGTTAAGTGCGACATCTGTGGAAAATCCGGCCATCTAGCAGCTACTTGTTGGAGTAAGATCAGTTCCCTCCAGTGAGGTAGTCGGCAACCAGGGCCTGTTAATCATCATACGCAAGGAAATGATTCCTAGCGAGAAGATGGGCCTAAACAAATACTTCAACGACCAAAGACTACAGTGGAGGAGCTACCCAGTGGTAGTGGGGTTAGTTTGATTGAGGCTGTACGCGTTAATGATGCTGAAGCCTCTAATCTGCGAGCTATTCTTACAAGAGGTCAAAAGGGTAGAGAAGCCGACAAGGATAAGCCTGTCGACGGAAACCCTAATCAAGGCGACAAAGGAACGCAAGTTTTGGATCCTGCCATGGAAGGGGGACCTTTGAAGCCCGTGGAACGTAAAGTCGATAAGGAACCACCAAAGAAGAAGGTGAAAGTTAAGAAAGAGGCAATAAAGCAGGTTCAGCGACCTAAAGAGCGGATGGTTTGGTGTGAAAAGGGAGCTCTATCGAACTATCATGAATTTGATTTGGCGAGCTCTCTTTGCGAAGTCAAGCCGGATGTGAATCTTTTACAGCTTATTAAGCTTTCCCCAGGAGTACGCAAGGAATTTAGAAAGATCCTACGTACCGGGTATATCGTAGAACCTTTGGGTATTGCGCGAGTTGGTGATGACTGGTTCGAGCATGCTGAGAAGCATTGCCCAAGGGTTGCAGCCTATGTCGATGGGATATTAGTAGATTATGCCATTGTCGACACGGGATCATCTGTTTACATCATGAGTTCTGAACTGATGGAAAGGTTGGGTCTTACGATCCAGAAAGATACCTCCACAATTCTCAGAATGGCAGATGATAGTTTGAGACAGCCGGAAGGCTGCATTATTAAGGTCCATGCCACTGTTGCAAATGTAGAATGCCTGTTGGACTTTAGGGTGATTCGTTTTGCAGGGCATCCAAGTTACCAAGTATTACTCGGACGACCTTGGATCTTGCAAGCGGACTGCCAAGTGGATATACCCGTCGGTCGACTAATATTTGGCAGAGGTGCCCAGCGTGTGGTGGTTGATGCTTACCCTGAGTCCCCGCAGAGTGAGAGAGCTCCTCTATCTTCTACAGAATTGGAGACATTAGAAGATTTATCTGCCAGTGAGACATCATCGAGTGATGAGTCCAAAGAGGGATCCACCACGGAAGACATCTATCAGATCACTTTGAATGAGCCGATAGAAGGCCAAGATCGTATAAGAGATGCAGATGTTATTGAGCTAGACCTTGGTGCGCCTGATGATTCGCGGCCAATCAAATTAGGTTCTATGCTCAGCATAGCAGAAAGGGAGGACTATGTGGCCTTGATTCAGGAATTCCGTGATATCTTTGCCTGGAGTTATGACGAGTTGAGAGGCATTCCTCTTAGTTTTGCTTTTCATACAATTCCATTGAAAGAGGGCAGTCGTCCTGTACGATAGAAAGTAAGGCATATGCCTTTCGAAGTGAGGGACAGGTTATTTGAAGAGTTACAGAAGCTTCAAAAAGCAGGTTTGATTTTTCCTGTGCAACACACGGAATGGTGTTCGCCAGTTGTGATCAGAAAGAAGAAGAATAATCAAATCCGATTATGTGTAGACTTTAGAGAGCTGAATAAGCAGACAGTTAAGGACTACTACCCGTTCCCATTTATTGACCAGATTTTGGATCAATTAGCGGGTAGGGAGATATATTAGTTTACGGATTTCTTTGCAGGATATAACCAGATAGCAATTGCAGAAGAGGACAAGTTGAAAACAACTTTTATTACTGTATTTGGTACTTTTGCGTACCATATGATGGCCTTTGGTTTATGCAATGCGCCTGGTTCGTGGCAACAAACAACAGATAAGACATTCGGTGACATATCCCCTGAAGAGTTGAAGGTGTTTATTGATGACTTAGGGGCCGCCACTGTGAGAGAAAGGTAGCTGATCATTTTAAGAAAATGTTTTGAGCGCTGTAGACAATTTTGCATCGCCCTAAACCCACGGAAGTGTGTTTTTGGAGTACCTTATGGGCTATTGCTGGGTCATGTGGTCAATTCGATAGGAATTGCGACAGACCCCAAGAAGGTCAAAGTTATAGTTGCCATGGGTCCACCATGCACTCCGAAGGAAGTTCATACCTTTCTGTCTTCGGTTGGTTATTACCGTAGATTCATAAACGCCTTGGCAGAAAGAACGTTGCCGCTTACAAATTTATTGTCCTTTAGCTGTTTGTTTGTATGGGGCGACCCTTGTAAGGTAGCATTCGAGGATGTGAAACAAGAGCTAGCAAGAGCTCCCGTTTTAAAAGCACCTAAAAGAGGTGAGGTGTTCTATATATTCTCAGCAGCCACCATGTATAGTATCAGCTGCTATTTAGCCCAAATTTGGGAAGAGAAGTGGTACCACCCGATTGCTTTTCCTAGCCAGAAGCTGGGGGTATCCGAGATCAATTATACCTACATGGAGAATTTGTGTCTAGCGATGGTCCTTGGGACCAAGAAATTCAGGCATTATATTCTTTATGAGAAAGTCGTGCTTTATACGAAGGTGGAGGGACTTCGATTATTGATGAATAATCTACAGCCGCCTGATCGTCTAGCAAAGTGGTTGATCACTTTGCAGGAATTTGATTATGAAATCAGGAGTAAGCCACCAAGGTTGCAAGGCATCGTGGAATGTCTTGTGGACTTTGGGGAGCCGAAAGAATCTGTGGCTGAAGGTAGTGACATGGAGTTGTTATCTAAAATAGATACGGTATCTATTCCCTCCTGGTACGCTACAATAACACATTATTTATCAACGGGAGAGGAGGGATCCGAATTATCTAAAGCCGAGAGAAGGAAAATTAAGCAGCAAGCATTAAAGTTTTCCTTGATCGCAAGTACATTATATCGGCAAGGGGTTGATGACATCTATCGCCGATGTGTGATGCTTGACGAGGTGCCATTCATTTTGGAAGAGTGCCATGATTCTGCTTGCAGTGGCCATTTTGCTGGATGGCTTACAGCACAAAAGGCTTTAAGATCAGGTTATTGGTGGCCTGCCATCTTCCAGGATACATTTGCGTATGTTAAGAGATGCGATATTTGTCAACGCCATGATAGTCGAGAGAATAGGAAACGACCACTCACCCCTGTTATGGCGATACTTCCATTTGAGAAGTGGGGAATAGACTTTGTGGGTCCTATTACTCCGTCGTCAACTGCGCAAAAGAGGTATATCATTGTAGGAACTGACTACTTCACAAAGTGGTCAGAAGCACGTGCAACAAGGAAAGATGATGCTAAAGAAACTGCTAGTTTCCTTTTAGAGCAGATAATATGCCATTTTGGTCCGCCGAAAGAATTAGTGTCCGACCGCGGAACCCATTTCCTGAATAAGGTGATCAAAATCTTGACAGAGACTTGGCAAATCAAGCATAACAAGACAACCCCATAAAACCCGCAAGCCAATGGGCAAGTCGAAAGCACCAACAAGCAGCTTGTGGGCATCCTGTCCAAAATTGTGTCCGAAAAGAAACGGGATTGGGATAAAAAGTTATACATGGCAGTGTGGGCCTATAATACGACCTTCAAACGAGCCACTAGCCATACCCCGTTCAAGTTAGTATATGGGGAGGAGTGTGTCTTGCCTTTAGAGATTGAGCTGCCGACTATTCGATTTGCCATCAATCATTCTTTGAGTGATGAAGACGCACTTTTTGAGCGCTTGACGACACTGGCACATTTAGATGAGCTTAAGCTACAGAGCTTATTGCACTAAGAAGTGGCGAGCGCCGAATGAAGCAGCTACACGACCTTAAAGCCAAGAAATACACCTTCAAGAGAGGACAGCTTGTTCTGTATTATGACGCACGACGTGAATTATTTCCAGGCAAGCTAGAGCCCAAATGGGACGGGCCCTATAGGATCATTAGAATAGGAAATAATAAATCCACAGTCTTGTTAGCTGACCTTGAGGAATAGAATTTAAAAATAAGGTTAATCTTAATAAGATTAAACCTTATTATTTCTGATTGCACTAATACTATGACTGCCTTGCAGGTCTAGGCGAGATCGATCAAATATCTGCAAGGAAATCGTGATAGAGGTTGATAGGTCATTTGATCCCTTATTTAGAACACCCATATTTAGAACAGAGGTATCATCAGGGAAAGCTCATTTGGTGGAGCAAAGGATACAAGGTGATTGAGCAAGAAGGTGGGGCATTTATTTGGGAGATCAAGGTCTTCTGCCATCACTGCCTACAAATTTTGAAGAGCATCCCTATTGAATTCAATGATGATGGAGGGATGGAGCTTATAGTCCACCCGTTGAATATGCTGAATTTCGATTACCATAATTACGAGTAGAGTTCCGGATGGCGGGATATGTAAACCCTCATGGACGTACACCTTGTACTTTGATGGGGCGTCCAAGGGTGCATGCAAAAAAGAAAGTGTAGGAGTTGTCATCCGAGACCCCCGACAACGCATTGTCATGAAGTTAGCTGCTTATCTTGGGGTGAATTTTACCAATAATATGGCAGAATAGAAAGCCCTGATTATGGGTTTGAATATTGCAAAGAAGGGTGGTATTCGTCAGTTATTGGTGAAAGGGGACTCTCAATTGGTTTTAAATTAACTCGATGGGATGTACATGGTACGAAACCCTATCCTTTGCATGTACCATGATACTGCCATAGCCCTGCTAGACGAATTTGATAGAGTGTCTTTTCAGCTGATTCCAAGAAATTGGAATCAGTTTGCCGATTCATTGGCTAACCTTGCGTATGAAGGAGATCTCTTCTTTAATTGTGGCCCTTGTCCCGATATATCTATTGATGGTGAGACAGGACCTGATCGTTTGTGGGGTATGCTTTCTGAACATGCCCTCTTTGGTAGACGATGGTTGATCTGGGTGATGCAGAGGGTAGGCGAGACTCATCTATCTTTATTATCTTGGACCCACAGACTGATTAGACGACATGTGATGCGAACACCTCTTGCGATATACACAAGAGGGATGGGTCATAATTTAATGCACTTAGTTTAGGGCTACGAGCCTCTGTTCCCCTGGGAATGGTATGCTTTGATGTTTAACATAGTTGTTTCACGGAGGATGTTATGCATAGTTATGTTTGATTTCATTAAGCCAAGAGGGCCGATTCAGTTTTGTAGTGAAGTGTTTTATTTCATTAGGCCAAGAGGGCCATTTCCCTATCTAGTGCGCGTGCGTTTAATTGGGTTTTTGGTTTAAGTGTTGTGCTGGACAGGTTTTGTGATTTGTGGAATTTGGTGGAGCCCGGAGGAGCCTTTGCTGCGATGGAAGCTTCTTGTGGCCAATCCAGGTGATATCTCTACTTTACGAGTACCTTTCTTTCCTGTTATATGTGTATTTGTACTTGTCGAGGGGATATATTTTTGTTGGGGACCGGCAACCAAGGCATGAAGTCCCAAGTTTAGGCTAAGTATGTTTGAGGGAGGTCGGAGTAGTCATTGCCTCCTATAAAGACATTGTCAGGCATCGAAAGACATGTTTTAGAAGGAAGTCCTAGTGGCCCTATTCTGCTAGCCTGCTAGGCAGCCATTCTAGGAGTTCTTGTTAGTAGTGAGGCAGTTAGAGAAGCCTGCGAGAAGATAATAATGATTATGCCAAGAAACCCTGAACATCCCAAAAGATGAATATAAATACGAAGGTGTGTAAAAAGGGGTTCTAACCCCTATCAAAGAAAAGAAAAGAAATGAAAATATATAAGCAGTTTATCATTACCTTGCGAAGTCCTGGTAGGTTTCTGGGGACGAATCAGACCCGGGGCCGATACCTTGTTTTCCTAGGGGTGGCTTCTTGCTGAAAAAAATAATAACAAAACAAGGAAGGTTGGAGCAAAAATAAAAGTGAGCGTTAGAAAATGATTAAGTGTCGCCTTGCGAGGGCTTGGTAGGTTCTTGGGTGCCAAGACAGGTCTTGAGGCCGATGCCCTGTTCTCCTTAGGTCACTACGCTCAGCTCCCTCCTTTTTACATGCCCAAGTATGTTACTAAAATAAAAACCCTAAAAGAAGAAATGTACTGAAAGAAAATACTCCTTGATCAGGCTATAGGAGTCCTCGCCTTGTAGGAGCTCCTAGTTGTGTTGTCTTTAGTTGGTAAGTAATTCAGACTACCACTTAGGAAAACCTCTTTGATAGGTTTTTTAGTTTGGCTGGGTTGGAGCAGTTGGTTAGTGACTCGCTTCGGATCTTCTATTAGATGATGCTAGGCCTACTCCTTGTGGATGTCATGCCTTGGTTCTGTCCAGGGGTAGGGAGAGCATTGTGCTGAGTTTTATTATATATTTGTTTTGTATCAGTTTGATGCTTCTTTGGTTGTTTATGTGCAGATGGGTTCGTGGATTTGACGGGCTGAGTCACCCTATCCTGTGGTCGCCAATGAGTGCGGAATTTTGGTGCCGAAAAGTGCTTAAAAATAGCTAAAAATTATGAATATCAGGGGAAAAATAATCAACGTCAAAGGCGGCAGCTCGATCTAGGACGATTTTAAGCGTCAAAGTGCTTTAAAGGTGCCCGAGCGACACTTGTTGATTTTTCATAATTTTTCAGACAGTCGTGTGGGTTGATACGAGCTATTGGCCAATGCGGGATGCCAAGCCGGACCCCCAGGATTTTTCAGAGCTCGATTCCGAGTCCGGACGGGGAAATGGCCAAGGAAACGGTCAAGATGCAAAGAGGTGGACAAATTTTGGGTCAAATGGGTGGTGCCTTTTGGGAGCCCCCTAAAATTTTATGCCACATGACATTTGTAACAAATCATGGGGAGGAAAAGCGTGAAGAAGAAGCGCCTGCAACACGTCTGAAAAATGCGCCATCATGGTGGAAGATCAAGCATGCTGCCTGCACACAACCCCCCCATTTGATAATGGCCCTTGCCTACCCTCTGTATGCTAACTCTATCGCCGCCCTTCGCTGGTCAATTGATGGCTTGAATGCTGAGATAGAAATCTAGTCTTTCTCTCTCCTCTCTCTCTCTCTTCTAAGGGGGAGTTCATGTGGGAAGAGAAAAGAAGAAGAAAGAATGGTGGAGGCTTGTCCAGCATCGATCGGATTGCTCCACGGGCTAGAAATGGTGACTTGTGATCGTCATGAGCATGAAGTGCTGCTGATTTTCAGATTTGCAGCCATGGACACGAAACCCAAAACACGCAAATAAGCGGTAATTCAATTTTTTAAAGGAAATTTGAGATTTCATGGCTTTTGATTGATAAAATGTTGTTCATGTGGGCTAAAAATTGTTTATGTTGTTGTTTTCCATGAGTACTTGTTGATCATAATCAGAAAATTAGAAAAACATGCATCTTGTGGCCCAAAATAATACACTAAAACACGTAAAATATGGAAAATCAAGGGAAAATGATGGTTTTGAGCATAAAAATGGGAGAATAAATAGGAACACCAACTAAATTTTCATTTTTGCTGCAAGAAGGAACTAAGGGCCACAGTCCATAACCTATTTTGAATTTTTAGTAATTAAATAATGCAAAAAATAAGAAAAAATACAAGGAAAATAGAGAAAAAACACTAAAAATAGGGAAGAAATGCATTTTGGGTGCGGAAAATTAAGAACAATGTTTGTGAATGTTTGTGGGGACTGAAGCATGAGGATTTTCCTCAGTTCAACCCCAACTTCTTGTTCTAGTGCATCTTTTTCCGCTTTTTACACATAAAATGATGGCAAAATGCCCTATAAATCTATACCACAATGCAACATTTGATCGATGGGAGGGTAGAGTAGTTAAAATGTGTCTAAATGTGGAGTAAGATGATGAAAAGATTGTTGTTTTTGTTTGCATGCCATATAGGTCGGTGAATAATTATAAAATGAGAGCCTAGTAGCACGAGGGATTCCTCGGTGCTAGGTTCGTGCAACGCCGCATAAGAACGGTAGTTGAAAATCATTAAAAGGATGTTTTCCACATGTGCACAATATTGATTTCATAATTGTTTGAGCACTTGGCATCCACAATATGCATAAATCATGGAAATATTTAAAGGTATCAGAAATCCTGGATGCACAGCAATTGTTTTAATTAGGACATTGACCCACGTTGAGTGAGAGACAAGACACCCTAAGCCATAGGCTAGTCGTGGGGTCTAAGGGAAAGAGAAGTAAGGACAATGATACATTCCTGTATATGATTAAATGGTACCTTGAGTGGATTTTGTGCGAAATGTTCATATGTTGAGCGACGCATCGAGGGGCCAATCCCCAAGGTGTAGGAGAGTCACAGAGGGGTGGCGGCACTCAGCCGTTGGAGGACCCCCTATGTCTATGCTTCGTGCCATTAGGGAATGTGTAAGGGACTCCCTGTGAGGAGTAGTGGGTGAGAGAAGAGTGAACTACAAATGACGTAATACAAACGCAAGATGTCGAGGAAGGCAATGTATGTGTCATCAACGCTCCTGGCCACGAGGCCGTGGGGTTGTTGAGCGCGTGAGATAGAGGTTTGGCTAGTGCACGAGCCAGTGCCGGCCCGTTCTAGGTTCCATCATCAACCACAACCATGATGGAGTTGTATCCTCCCTGGACTTGGGGTAAGCCTACCACTAAATCCATACTGATGAATTCCCATTTCATTTAGGGAATGTCAAGCGGTTGCAGTTTCCCTAGCATCATGACATGTTCGGTTTTGATACGTTGGCAAGACAAACACTCAGTGACATATTTGAGAATGTCAGCTTTGAGCCTCTCCCAATGGCAGCTCTTCCTAACTGCATTAAGAGTCTTAGCATAGCTAGGATGTCCTGCGAAAGGGGAATCATGAGCTTTCCACATTATCTTCTGCTAAAGTGATTGGCTCGCTGGTATACACAGCCTTGTTCTGTAGTAGACAAGTCCATTATCAATGGAAAATTCCTGATACTTAGCTTGCAACTTTTGATTATGCTCCTTGGTAGAGAATTCCTTTAGCATTGTTTGGTAGGCCAAATCATGGCATGCTTCCTCTCTAGCTAACTCAAGTATAGGGTTGTTTGGCATAGATACTTTTGTAGCTAGAGATCTGGCCGTTGATGGATTCTGCAAGATTAGGGAATTTAGGAATGCCTTGCGACTAAGTGCATCGGCAACTACATTCTCTTTCCCTGGTCGGTACTCGAT
This sequence comes from Lygodium microphyllum, assembly GCF_053477565.2. Lineage (NCBI taxonomy): Eukaryota > Viridiplantae > Streptophyta > Polypodiopsida > Schizaeales > Lygodiaceae > Lygodium > Lygodium microphyllum. The sequence continues at coordinate 41,918,591 of NC_141137.1, read as the reverse complement.
TTCAAAGTCATATTCCTCCAATACGGAAATCCACCGACGTTGCCTCATGTTGAGCTCGTTCTGGGTAAAGATCCATTTGAGACTCTTATGATCGGTTACTAGAGTAAACTTGTTACCCAACAGGTAGTGTCTCCAAAGCTTTAGAGCATGGATGAGAGCTAGCAATTCCAGATCATGCGTAGCATAATTCTTTTCATGGCTCTTCAATTTCCTTGAAGAGTATGCTACTGGATGACCTTCTTGCATAAGTACACACCCCAAGGCAAGAATCCTAGCATCAATTACTACCTCGAACTCCTTATTGAGATCTGGAAGTTTTAAAATAGGTGCTGATACCAAACTTTTCTTCAATCTATCGAAGCTATTTTGTTCGGGAGTTGACCATGTAATGGAAGTCTGCTTCTTTAGTAAGTCTGTCAGAGGTGATGCAATCAAAGCATAGTTTTTGATAAAGACCCTATACCATCTTATCAATCCAAGAAAACTGTGTATTTCTTTGACAGATACTCGTGTTGGCCATTCAAGCACATCTCTGACCTTGGCTGGGTCTACTGATATTCCTTCTGATGATACTAGGAATCCCAGATATTGAATCTGACGCTTGAAGAATGCACACTTTTTTATTTTTGCATACAGCTTATGTGACCTCATTGACTCAAGGACAATCCGCAGTTGAGGTTCATGATCTTCTTCCTGTTTAGAATAGACTAAAGTGTCATGGAAGAAGACAAATACAAAATCATCAAGATATGGCCTAAAGATGTCCTGCATTAATCTATTGAAGGTAGCAGGTGCATTCGTAAGCCTCAATAACATAACCAGGAACTCAAAGTGCCCATATCTTGTATTGAAGGCCGTTTTTGGGATATCTTCTTCCTTGATCCTTGTCTGATAGTAACCTGACCTGAGATCAATCTTGGAAAAGATCTTTGCACCCTGAAGACAATCAAGAAGCTCATCTATTCTAGGAATATGATACTTGTTCTTGACTATTGATTAGTTCAACCCTCGGTAATCAATACATAGTCGAAGTGTCCCATCTTTAAAAAGAAAACCAAGGAAAAACATGGTTTTGGGTTGAGATATCCACATGGATACCGGGAGATGACCCTTATGCAGCATCACAGTTGTAATCCTTCGGATGTGAAGACAGCTACTCTCCTTTTTGGATTTCCACCATCTCTCTTTAGAGGCAAAGAGCCGTTTAAATGATTGACCACAAGAAGGAATAATAAGACCTTTAGGTTCTTAGCTTCTTCGGAGAGGGAAAGGTTTATAAAGCCTAAGAAGGCCCCATAGGGTATATACACGGCAAAAAGGTTATGGGTGAGTGTGGCTTCACAACCACATGAACCTTTGGAGAACTTTGGGCTTGGGGTAAAAGGTATAGAAAGGGAATTTTTAGAGTAGTAAAGGTTTTTGGGATTTTAACCCGGAGTGAGAGGGAAAGGTGAAGGGTGAAGGCTTATAGTAGGGGGGAGAGGGAAAAGGGTGTGTAAGGAAAAGGGAACACGGGGGTTAGAAAGGGCTTAGGGGGGGTGTGTTAAAAGGAATATGGGGGTGAAATACGGGCTCACAAGAAGGGACTTATAAATTTAAGTACGGGGAAGGGATTTGTGGGTTATGAGGCCAAGGGGTGTGGGGGGTTAAACGGCCCCTCGGGAAGGGGATTAAGGCCTTAAGACCGGGGCGGGGTGAAAGGATTTCTAAGGGGTAGAACGGGGAGGGGGAAAAAGGGTAAGGAAAGGGTATAGGAAGGGGGCTTGAGGGTTTTAAAAACTCACGGGGGGGGGGGGGGGGGGTGTGGGGGGAAATGAAAGAGTAGAAGGGATATGAGGGGGTGAAAGGGGGCTTAATTAGCCCCCCTTAGGAAGCTTCTGCAAGGAAGCTTCCCACCCACATGGCAGGAGGGGGGAAAATCTGGCGGCGATGGGGGGTGAAAAGTTTGGAGGTGGCAGACGATGGCGCCGTGGGGAGAGAGAATAGAGGTGACAGGCGGCAGCGGCCGCTCGGAAGCACCAAGCAGTGTTCTTCTCCTCTTCGTCCTCCCTCGCACCAGCAGTGCCAAGGCTTCGTCCTCTCCTCATAGCTTCCCTTGTCTCTGTTGCCCACCCTCGACTTTATAGGGGAGGGGAGGGAATCCTCTCCCCTCGACGTGTCTAATAGCATGCTATATGGAGCCGAGCAAGCTCCAACGAGGAGCTTGCTGGCTCCTCTATCCACCCTCTACACTTCCAGCACGATGCGCTGCCGCATGAGGAGGAGAAATTCAGAATATATATATTTGATATATTACAACTACAAATGTCCTGCAACCATCTTCGTCAAGCTCCTCATTCTTTTTATTGACTTCACATCCCTTGATAGGTACATCATTAAGAAATGGAAAAGTAAGTTGTGGAATAAAGTCCCTCAAGAATTTGTGCATGATATTCATCATATAGGCTACAGAGTTTGTTGCACCTTGTGGTAGAGTGCACAATGCCGACCAATCCAAGAGGTGTCTTCATATTGTGGTAATGTCTCGGCTTTCTAATGAAAGCTAAAATTGCTCATGTCCTGAATATAGATCGTCCATAGAATAAATTGCTCTACCTGTAAAAGCTTCAGCAAACTCGTCAACAATTGGACCTGAACCAACATTTCAGATTGTGAAATGATTAACAGGCTCTAGATCTTGAATGAGTCATAAAGATCCATTTTTCTTGGGCATGGTAAACCATCAGTTTGAGTAAGGTACTGAAGAAGGTTCTAAAATCTTCATTTTGACCTTCTCATTTGGAAGTTCCAATAACTAGGGCAAATGCACCCTTGGAATAGGAATAGGCTTGAGGTTCCAAGGCACATGTGGGACCGTAAAAATAACCACAGGAGGCACAATATTTGGATCCACATAGCCTATTTCACTTGGCTGAAATGCGAAATCTTTTCCATGTTTCATTAGCATTTTTATAAAAGAGTGTTTTTTCAGCCGACTAAAGAAAAGAATTTTCACCTATTTTGAGCTCTTTTATACTTTCAGATGTGAACTTGTGACCAATTTTGAAAGGATCATGAAGACTTGGTTGATTTGCTGCCCTATCAGCCAACCCTTCACTTTCAAGAGGTAGTGGGACTGCCAAAAGATTGACTTTCTTATCCACCGTCTTGTATTTTGTCTCCACTTGCGCTTCAGCCTTGTTGAATAAACTAATGTCTTCCTGCTCAACAAATTCTTGAATTGTTTGATAAAAATCCAATGCACATACTTTTATGGACTAATTTTTAGCCTAATTTTCTGTATGAGCGGCTGTATATATTTTAGCCAATGTGTCAATAGTAATCAGTCCAAAAAAATGCCCAAAATATCTTCATTTTCAGCCATCATGCCATAAGTTATCAGCTCTCTTTTTACATGATATAAATTATTTCTTTCAGCTTTAGTCATGGCTGGAAGAGACTTATAACAGCCCATACTATTGGCTGTACATACATACATATTTCTTAGAGACACAGTTTCTGTAGCATGAGGAGGTTCAATATTTTTACATGGAATACTGCTATAGCCTCCTTTTATAGCAGTGCAGTCCGAAAAACCCTTGAATTCTCAGGCATTAGGAGTCATAGGATAATCACACAGTCCATCTCTGTTTCAATGATGGTTAAACCACACAATAAGAAATTGGACAGCTCTTTTATTATCCTTGCTTTGAATTCGAGTATAGAAAAAACCATCATCAAGAGCTTTTGTTTCCAAGCGGGCTTAAAAAATGTAAGGTTGCCCAAGAATGATAGGGTAACTACAAGAGTCTTGAACAAAAAAGTGAAAATTGTCTAGGACATGCAGCATATAACTCTCCAGAAGAGTTGTTTGCAGCTCTCATTCACCATTCTAGATCAACATCTATGGGCCATCCACCACTTTCATAGAGACTCCTTGCCATGACGTTTATCTCAGAGTTATGGTCTAAGAGTGCAATACATGGTGTTTCTTTTTCTCTAATTTTGACGGCGGTCTTTGCTGCTGCTCTTGTCCAATGTGTATGGGAGTAGTGTGATGCCATGAGGCATATTACACGATGGATTCTAAGCCACGATGGATTTCATGAGGTTTTACAGTGGATTCGGTAAGATTTTATTACCGGGGCTCATACACAAAGTGGATTCTTTGTGCAAGAAGTTGATGGGGACACCTATCCTTTTCGGGCGTTTTGTTAATTTTATGTGTACATGGGTGATTCCATAGCGGGTGATTCCACAAAATACATATTTAAATTAATAAACGTTTATGAGTTTAGAGTGTGCACTCGTGATAAATTAAGGTTAGGATTGATTTAACCAATTAATTTATTTATGTAGCTGAAGACTGCTAGATATTCACTTTTGTTGGTTTAATTGTATTATTTTACTAACGATTGTGAATGGTTCAATTGATGTGTAGAGATAGCGACGGTGGCAGTGGAAAGCATTGGAGGATAGCGTGTATTCAAATTATCGTCAATATTTTGATGGGCGCATACCTTAGGCATGGTGCCTATATTTTGTCGCGCTTATTTATCAAGGCGCTTGATATTTATTTATTATTTTTCTATGCACATGGACGCACGATTTGGATATTTGTATTGGACATTGTATTTGGGTACGCCTGACTTCTTGGGCGCCCATTAGCTTTATTTCTATTTGGCACAAAAGAAAACTTAAAAGCTAAAGCATGCTATTTTGTAATTTGGGCTATTATTTGAGCTTGAAGATTATTATTATATGAAATACATGCTTTGTGGAGTGCTCACATAAGGCATGGGGGGAGATTGCAACCAATTAGTCTCTTGTTCATGTCGTGCAAGCTTTCTACATTGATCTGTGTGCAAAAAGTAGAGTTCTTTTGTTATTGGGAACCTTCTGACACTGCGCGATTACGGCATCCGATCTATGCACCAGTGGTATCAGAGAGAAGCTAAGATCTAGAGCTTCCAATTGCTTACCATCTTGTGTGAAGGTAGAGCTCCTGGAACAATCGAGCTCTATAGTCAGTTTCATCGCGAACGGTCGATAACGGTGACTTCTTGGCAATCAAGAACCCCTATCTGCATCCTCTGATCATGAAGGACCGGCCTGAGAAGGCGGATGACCACTTGTACATCTCCTTCTTCAAGTTGTTTTGAACAGACAAAGAGTAAGCTCTTCTTCCATATCCAAAAGCTTAAAAACTTTAAGTCAAAGCTTAATAAGCTTATTTAAAAGCTTAAGGGGCCCAATTCTTTTCGACTGGTAACGTGGCATCGTGACGTCTACAATGGCGACAAAAAACGGTCCCCCCCTCCTAAATCGAATTCGTTGATAGTCAGCTTAAGTCTTCTAAAGCTTAAGTCAATTAAGCTTTAAGGAAGCTTAATCATCTAAGTCTTTCAAGCTTACTTACTTCTCCAAGTCCTGCAAGTCACATAGGTTCAAAAAATACTTCAACTATTTCCATAAAGGCTGTTCACATGCAGAAGCACAGAATCACAGAATTGCTCTCTGGAAGATCCTGTTCCTATTTGCAGACTTGCTGAACCAGTTTTAGCAAATGCAGAAGGTCATACGCATGTCATACAAAGATTATATGCAACTTCTACTAAGACAACGAATACCGCAATTGCAAAAGAGGAAGACTATAAAAGCGAAACAAAATATATAAGCCGCATATACCAGACTTTGAGCTACGCTCATCCCGTTAATCAAATTTCAAGAGTGTGAGGTCTTTTGAATTTTACAGGATGACAGAACAAAACATGGATGATCTTGCTGAAGGTGATTTACTCGAACCAACGATGGAACAAAAGTTGGATTTGATTATGATGCAGCTTGATGAAGAACGAAGAGCCTGACAAGCTATGCAAGTTCAATTGGCCAATTTGCAACGATCTACCATTGACAAAGATGGACCGCAACCCAAAGATCTTATACAGCGTACCATCAATGCGACGCTTGAAGCTCAATCCATCCCCAAAGAAACAAAGATAAGTAAAAGAAACTTCAAATTTCGTACTTTCAATGGATCGCAAGATAGAAAGACTGTACTTGCATTTATCAGTCACTTTGATTATTACTTTCATGAAGAAACATATGCTAAGAAAGACAAAATTAAATGTGTCACTAATCATTTAGTCGATCCAGCATCTCTATGGTGGACTGTGGTTCGCAAGAGCATTGATTGTCCCACTACCTAGGAGAGTTTCCAAATGAAGTTTTTGCAGAATTTCCTTCCTCCTCAATTCCATGAAAAAGCCATTAAGCAATGGGATCTTCTACAGTAAAGAGATCGTGAACCTATTTCCCAGTACACTGAATGTTTTTGGAATGCCCTACTGCAACTACGCATGCTCGAAGATGTACGTGAAGCGACTCACAAATGCAAGTTTATGTCTGGTCTACTTGGACATTACTATGCTGAAGTCAATATGTTCAAGCCAACAACCCTTGAAGATGCAATTTCTTTGGATCATGACACTGAAGATAAGATTCGCGAAAGAGATAAGCATCCACAACAATTTCAAACTAATGGTAACTATGGTTCCAAACAATTCAATTCAATTTTTTGAAGATTCAATCAAAGTTGTTTTCGTCCATCTTCATTCCGTAAGTCTTGGACACGACCACCTGCTTTGCCATCAAATACCAATCCAAACCCTAAGCCATCCTCACAGCCAAATCTCAATATTCCTAAACTTCCTGCCATTACCAACAATGTATCTAAAGCCAAATCTATAGTTTGTTACAAATGCCATCAACCTGGACATCTAGCAGCCAATTTTCAATCGAAAAAGCCACCTGTCCACATCAATTATTGTGGAGAAATGGAAGAAGAATAATGTGAGGAAATGCCTGAATTTACGGAAGATGATGACGACATTGGTACTACTTCGGATACTTTGCCAAATATGCCAACTCCACATTCTTTGTTGACAATGAAATGTTTTATGCATGGTAAAGAAAAGATTATTTTACATGATGATGGTAGCACACATGATTTTATTTCTACAAAGTTACTGAAAGAATTGAATTTACAAACTGTTTCTATACATTATCGCATTAAAGCAACATTCCTAGGCACAAGATATAATGGAACACAAGAGGTGCATAACTTAGAAATTAAAATCGGTGAATACACTGAACGAAGAAATTTCCTAGTTGTACCTTTGCAGTCTAGTGATATTATCTTAGGTATGCCTTGGCGTCATCAGTATAATCCTAACATAGATTATTGTATGCATTCAATTAAAATTTATTTTCAAGGAAAACCAATCACATTGCATGGTATGCGCGCTTCTAATAATTTTCCACTGCTTACTCATACTCAAGCTAAACATGCATTACGTAAAAGTAGCAAATCTTATTTAATTTGGGTGAATGAACTTCAAGCTAAAGAAAAACATATGCATCCTAGGCATACACGATTTCTTGCTCATTTTAAAGATTGTTTTGCTAATGATTTACCACCTGGACTACCACCTTCACGTCCTGAAGATCACAAAATAGATTTAATTCCTAGTACACAACCACCATGTAAAGCACCATATACGCATAACCAAATTGAACAGAAAGAAATTCAAAATCAAATAGAAGAATTGCTTAACAGAGGATTAATTAGACCTAGTAGTTCTCCATTTGGTGCACCTGTTTTATTAGTAAAGAAGAAGAATAATACTTATCGCATGTGCATTGATTATCGTGCCCTGAATAAAAATACTGTTAAGAATAGATATCCGATTCCTAGGGTAGATGATCTTATGGATAAACTACAAGGTTCTGCCATATTCAGTAAGATAGATCTTAAATCTGGTTATCATCAAGTGAGATTGGATAAATCTGATATATTCAAAACTGCATTTAGAACACAATTTGGACATATGAATTTCTAGTGATGCCTTTTGGTCTAACTAATACACCAGCTACATTTACTCGAATGATGAATCGCATATTCTTGAAATATCAGCATTGTGTCATAGTATTCTTTGATGATATATTGGTATTCAGTAAAAATGAGAATGAGCATTATGAACATCTATCTTTAGTTTTCAAGTTGTTAAAAGATAATCAATTGTATGCTAATCCCGAAAAGAGTGAATTCTTTCAAACAAAAATTGAATTTCTAGGTCATATTGTTGCATCAAAAGGTATTAAGATTGACCCTAAAAAGATAGAAGCAATTTTTAATTGGCCCATACCCAAAAATGTGCATGAGTTACATTCTTTTCTAGGTCATTCTAGTTTTTACAGAAAGTTTGTAAGAAATTTTTCGTTACTTTCTTTGCCTTTGACTACATTTTTAAAGAAAGATATTATGTATAACTAGACTGATAATCAACAAAAATCTTTTGATTTATTAAAATATACATTAACCCATGCTCCTGTATTACAACTACCTGATCTCAATAGACCATTCTTTTTAGTAGTTAGTTACTGATGCTAGTGGATCCGGAATAGGAGCCATTCTTATGTAAGATAATCATCCCATAGCCTACTCTAGCTGTAAGCTGAAACCATCCGAACTTAAATATTCTATATATGATAAAGAATTGCTAGCTGTAGTACAAGCTTTACGTCAATGGAAACGTTACTTAATGGGTTCCGAATTTATGATTAAGACTGACCAACAAAGTATTAGACGTCCCCTTAGTCAAACTCAAATATTTGACCGACATATTAAATGGACAGCTTTCATTCAAAGTTTTCATCGCCTTATACAATATCAACCACGAAAAGAGAATGTTGTAGCTGATGCTTTAAGTAGAATACTGACAATTCATAATATTTCTGTGATATCATTTGATTCCCTTATCCCTATGAAAGATACTTATAATCAGGATATTACTTTTCAAGCTGATTGGAATAAATTAGTTGCAAATAATTGGATTCCTATTGATTCACTATCTTACAATAATGGATTCATGTTTTATGAAAAGAGATTATGTGTTACAGTTCCATTTAGATCTTTTTTTTTGAATGAGATTCATTGTCCTCCATATCAAGGTCATAGAGGTATTATATCTACTTTGCGTACATTGACTGAAGATTTTTATTGGCCACAGATGGACATTGATGTATCTAACTTTGTATCTGAATGTTTAGTTTGTCAACGAGTTAAAAGACACCATGGTAAACAATATGGTTTACTAATGCCATTAACCATGGGAACAAATTTCAATGGAGTTTATTACTGGTTTACCTAACACTAAAGCTAAACATGATATGATTTGGACTGTTGTAGACACGTTTAGCAAACAAGCATATTTCATTCCATGCAAGAAAACTTTAATTGCATCTCAAGTAGCTCAATTGTTTTTGAAAACTGTGTTTACTAATCATGGTTTACCAAAAGCTATTATTTCTGATCATGATTCTAGATTTTGTAATAATTTTTGGATTACTTTGTTTGCTAACTTAGGAACAAAAATTGATTTCTCATTTGCATTTCATCCTGAAACAAATGGTCAAACAGAAGCTACTAATAGTACCATTTTAGATCTTTTACGTGCTTACACTATTTCAAAACCACACATGGGACAATATCTACATTTACTTCAGTTTGCATATAACAATACACCACACATAGCTACAAAGAAAGCACCATTTGAAGTTATTTATGGATATAGATTGCCTACACCTGTTGCATCATTATCAAACAAAATTGAGACTGTTGATGATATTGCTAACATGCATGCTACTATTTTTGATGAAGTTAAAGACATGATTGACAAAGCCCAGAAATCATATACAAAGCAAGCAAATAAAAAAAGACAGGCTATGAATTTCAAAGTTGATGACTATGTTTGGTTACGAATAGAAAAATGTAGATTACAAAGTATAGATAAACATCCAGTTGTGAAATTAGCACCTAGATTCTATGGACCATTGAAGATCAAACATAAATTTAATGACAATGCATTTAAAGTAGAACTACCACAATATTAGAAAATTCACAACACCTTTCACATTAGTTTATTATGACCCTTTAGAGGCCAAATACTTGTACACCCTGTCTATGAAAACCCACCTTTACTAGATGAAGAGACTGAAATCCTTGAGCCTGAAACTATCATAGATACTGACTTTATGACCACTAGAACTATCCGTAGATATTCTAGATATTTAGTCAAGTTTAAAAACCATCATGTTGAAGAGGCCCAATGGATGCATGCTAGAGACTTAAATGCTTTCCCCACTTTGTTAGCTCCACATTGAGCTAATAGCAATTGAGGACAATTGCTATCCCACCCGGGGGTATGATGCTAGGAGGCATATTACACGGTGGATTCCATGCCACGGTGGATTCCGTGAGGTTTTACGGTGGATTCCATAAGATTTTATTACCAAGGCTCATACACAAAGTGGATTCTTTGTGCGAGAAGTTGATGGGGACGCCTATCCTTTTCGGGCCTTTTGTTAATTTTATGTGTACATAGGTGATTCCATAGCGGGTGATTCCGCAAAATACATATTTAAATTAATAAACGTTTATGAGTTTAGAGTGCGCACCCGTGATAAATTAAGGTTAGGATTGATTTCTAACCAATTAATTTATTTATGTAGCTGAAGATTGCTAGGTATTCACTTTTGTTGGTTTAAGTGTATTATTTTACTAACGATTATGAATGCTTTAGTTGATGTGTAGAGATAGCAGCAGTAGTAGTGGAAAGCATTGGAGGATAGCGTGTATTCAAATTATCGTCAATATTTTGATGGGTGCATACCTTAGGCATGGTACCTATATTTTGTCATGCTTATTTATCAAGGCGCTTGATATTTATTTATTATTTTTGTATGCTTATGGGCAGACGATATAGATATTTGTATTGAACATTGTATTTGGGTATGCTTGACTTCTTGGGCACCCATTAGCTTTATTTCTATTTGGCACAAAAGCAAACTCAAAAGCTAAAGCATGCTATTTTGTAATTTGGGCTATTATTTGAGCTTGAAGATGATTAATATATGAAATACATGCTTTGTGGAGCACTCACACAAGGCATGGGGGGAGATTGCACCCAATTGGTCTCTTGTTCATGTCGTGCAAGCTTTCTACATTGATTTGTGTGCAAAAAGTAGAGCTCTTTTGTTCTTGGGGACCTTCTGACGCTCACTACACGCGCTTACGACATCCGATCTATGCATCATAGTGACTGCTTGGAATGAATTGGACTTCTTCCTTATCATCCATATGCTGTAGACGGCCTTCTTTTTGAGAGGCGAGTTGCCCAACTAGTTTGGATTTATCTTCAACTTCAATTGTTACTATTAATTCTTTAACTACTTCAAGATGAATTCCTTATGAAATTAGCTTCTCTTCATCCTACACAAAAACTCGAAGAACTTGCAAAAAAGCAAGCATTGTTTCTTCAGCTTAATCACCAACATATTGTCTTTTCCTTTTGATTATATTAAAAATTACATCATAAAGTTCACCTTTGGTAATTTCAAGAATTTGGTCTAAGCTGAATTCAAATTTGCTTCCTAGAATTCGTTCTTCTAGGACTCGTTTGAGATTGGTTGCAGATTCTATGCCAGAATGCAATTTGTAGCATGGCTACTTGCCTTTCTTCTTTCCTTCGGTCTTCTTTGTTTGTGGCACATCTTCCATCTCTTGATCTAGGGTTATATTTTCAGCAAGCTTTGGTTGTTTAGGCATTCTTCTAGTTACCCCTTTCAGAGGGCTAGAAGAGGAAGGCCTTGGTTCATCTTCTCTTCTTCTCTTTTCTTCAATCAAGACTTCTTTATGATTGACATCAGCCAAATATGCAAAGGTGAAAAAAGAATCTATCGGTTCTTTCCAACCAGTTATCCCTTGAATGCAGTGGCTGGCATTAGCCAAATCTTCTCTGTTGCTTTAGCACGTTCCATTTGGCCTAGTGCCTACATCCACACTTTATATTGCACATTATCTTTACATGCTTTCAAATTTGATTTAGTTGGTTCAATTTGCAGCCCATAGGTAGCTGCATCAATTGCTGCGTAGGCATTTTTTATAGCTAAATCTTCTAATATTTTCTTCATTCCACCATTGCCAAATTTTGGCTTCAGTGGAAGAACAATTTCAATTGCATGGATTTTTCCATCTTTCCAAAAGACGAGCTTTTGTGCTTCAGCCTCACGGAAGGCAGAACACTCCCTCTTGTCATGTTGTTGGCTGTCACACCAAATACATCACCTCTTAAAGCCTTCTCTCAGGGGTGTTGATGATCATCCTCGTTCTTCAACTTTGGCATCCAACTTCTCCACCTTGGAACTAATTTTTGTAAGATTTAGATGAAGGTCATGCATACTTTAAATGAGTTCATCCATGACATCATTTTTAGAAGGAACAGAAGAAAAAAGAGTTGGTTAATTAGTCAAAGGAATAGGATATTTTAAAGGTGGAACAAGCTCCATCTATGGAGTTGTTGAGGTTGAACTAGAGCCCAATCTTAGTCGCATCCGCTCTCTTCAAGCAATCGTGTTAACTGCATTAGTAACATCTGCCCATGTAGTCTTGACTCCTGATTCAGAGGTAGCATCCTCTAGGTGATCAGTAGGCTTCTCTTGAAGAATGGGATCTGTGACCTTAAGGAATAATTCAACCTTTTGACCTTTCATACTTTTTTGGTCTTCAGCATCAAGTTGTCCAAATTTACTTTCAAACTCATGGTATAAAGCTGTTGCAGCTAAACCTTTGTTGGGTTTCTCAACCCAATTAGTGAAACTTTTCTTCATCATCAAGCAAGAGTCTTCTAAGAAGAACTCTTTGTGTAGGGATTTTTTGAATACAGCCCAATCCGTATGTCGCTAAAAAAGACCATGGTTGTCTAGTCTCGCAAAATAGCGACTCCATGCATGTTGCGGTACACCAAAGAAGAGCATTTTCTCAACATACAAGCGAATGAAAATAGAGGCATTTTGATCATTAAACTGTTTAATTTCCACCCAACTTCCTCTAGGGCCTTGATAGCTATTGAATCAATATTCTCTTTGTCTTGCCTTTGTTGTTTTTCTTGTAACATTTGGATTTGTTGTTGCTGAGTCTGCTACAGTATGCATACCAATTATTGTAGAGTATCTCCTGAAGAATCCCCCATCTTGGAGTTCTCTTAAGTCGACCTTCACATCGGGTTCACAAAATGTCGCAGCACATAGGGTTGAAAATCATCATAGGGGTTTGGCTAGAAAACTGGACAAGATAGATGGAGATGTGTCTTCAAGAGATAATAAGTAGATTACAGTGAATGTTCAAAGGTTCAAGAGGTACTTTACGGTCAATCATAGGGGTTTGAGAGAAAAGAATGTATGGGGGTTCAAGAGCTTAGACTCCGAAGATGGTAGAGATAAAAGAAGGGTTGAAGGTTTCAAGCCAAGTTCTTGAAGATGTTGATAGAGCTTTCAACTGCATGTTCTTAGCAAAGATGACAAGAGTATTATCTCAAATCAATCTTTTTTTCTTGACTGTAAGAGCAATCACAAACTATAAAATCAAGTACAATATGTTGTCATGTTTCATAAACAACTCCATATCCCATCATTCATACATGATGCCATAGCATGAATAAACTTTGCATGATTACATTCAATGTAGACTGTTAGGGACAAAAGCACATGAGTCAATTACAAGGCTTGTAGGGCAAAGAGACTTGCTTCAAGAGAGCTTCAAATTCAGTTCTTGATAAGGATAAGTTAGCACAACCAAGAAATAAGAGAAAAAGCTCCTCTTAATTCAAATCAAAGCATCAATGAATGATCTACAAACATTGCCCTGCCATAGGGGCACATAATACTTGCATATTTTGACAAGATGTCTTTTGTAGAGTAAGAAGTGAATTAAAAGAACAATGTTGTAGCTAATTCTTTGAATAGGGCTGAAGATATCAGTCGCAAATCAGTCCAAATATCTTCCAAAATTCACCTCTGATGATAGCATAAACTTCCCTTAACAACGTGCCGGTGTGTTGGGTGTCAAGAGTCCACCATGAGGGTAAGAGACAACAGGGTGAAGGTAGATTCACGACGGAGAGGAGTAGACAAAAGAGAAGGGGTTTGAAGAAATTGAAGATCTAGAAGAATACTCCCAAAATGAAATAGAAAATAAATAAGAACACTAACAGAGATGAAGCCTATCAGTTTCTTTCAGCATTATGAGAAGATATAACTCTAATATACAAAAACGTGTATAAAATAATACATGCCTCTATGCTACTCAGATCGCCAATCTGATGCTTCCATTGCCTCTGTATGGGCATATAGAGGTAAAATACTAGCACACTTGGCCAAAATTCTACTAGATCACTCCTTCTTTATCACCCCTTTCGGAGTGTTGTTCACTGCCTGAAAACAGCAATCACGCGTCGCACAGTTTTGTCAATCTCTCTTTTTACATAAAATCCTCTCAGATTGGCTGAAAGCTACATGCTTTCTTTTACATGTCATCCTAATCTAGAAGTTGTCTATAGTTTTATGGATTTTTACAAGAGATAATATCTAAACTATCAAAAATTGGCTAAAACTTGTCCAAAATTCTAATATTTTTGAACCATGGACACTAACACTAATGTCTAAAATGGCATTGACTCTCTAAATCAATAACAAAGACACACTCTAGATTTCTTTACATGGTGTGCGCATAGCAGCACGACAGTGCATTATCAACAGTGATTTTGATAACTGAAAAACCCTTGTCAATAATTATTTCTGCCCTGTGGAGATAAAATATAGAGTCTATTCTCATTCCATGGGCACTGCTAAGCTTGTAAAGATTGACCTACATTATGACTAGAAGAATGGAAGTTGGTAAAAGTTCTTCTTAGCACTACTGATGCTTCTTACTATTTGCTACTAGTAAATCAGAGAAATGAGTGTTATTGTACTCTCCTCTGATTCATTCCATAGCATAGATTTGATTGATAAGCCTTGTTCCACGAAGGACTCCTCTAATAGGCCACATTATCAAGAGCTCCGATTAGGAGGAGCCAAAAGTGCAGTCTAACTTCACCTCCCTAAAGCCAAAGAAAACAGTCAAGCACAAAAAAAGGGTTGGTCTCAAAGGCAAGGACCACCTAAATTTGATTTCAATAAACTTCATATGTATGATTTTCAACCATTCTAAACCTTGAAGTTTTAATTGTAAATATACATTATTGTCATCCTTGCACTAGTGGTCCTTTGTAAAGGATTAGACACTGCTACTTGCACTAAGCAAGAAGTAAGACCGTCATCCTCAGATTCGTAAATTTGATGGTAGAGATTTTCACCCCTTGCAAGTACTCATTAAGTACAAAATGATGGAGAGAGGTTATTGGCATGTCATTCAAGGGAGTAGAGCTATTTATCCTACAAATATTTTTGATGTGGAGGATGATCAATGTGCTCAAGCAATAATCATGTTACACTTAGAGATGAATCCTTGATTCATCATGTCGATCAGCTCTCCACTACAAAGGAAAAATGGGACGAGCTTGAAAAGCTCTATGGTGCTATAGGTAAAAACACTAAGATTTTCCTTAAGATTGAATTCTTTAGCTTGGAATATAGAGAAGGAGAAGACTTGGGAAAATTTATTCCTCATATGAAAGGCCTCATGACACAACTTTCTTCAGTGCAAGCACCGATCCATGATGAGGATGTTATTGTCATTCTTCTAAAAGCAGTCAAAAAGGTCTTTCCCACACTTGTAACAACCCTTACTAATATTCCCAATCCTACCTTGGCAAGTACATCCAATCCAATTTGGATGAAGAAAAAAGGAATCACATAGAAGGAAGCACTAGTCACACATCTACTCCAACATCCCATGACCAAGTCTTGATACATAGAGTTGTCCATAAATGTATTTTTTGTAAAAATAGGGGGAATATTGCAAACAACTATAGGAAAAAATACCTAAAAAATATTAAATGTAATCAATGCAAGAAGACATGACATATTAAAAGTAAATTCCCTAACCATCCTGAAGTACCTAAGGAATTGGAGGCCAATTTTTCCTCCCAATCCACAGATCATCGACTCTTCTGACTCTTGTATCTCTTCTACCTATAACCATCCTTGTAAGCCTGTTCTATGAAGGCATCCTAATTTGGATTAGGGGGGGAATTCTCTTAAGCTTTGTATTCCAATGCCACCTATCGTTGAGGGGGTGTGTTGAGAGTATAGGCATACGAACCCTCCTTATACAGGAGTGGATAAAGGCAAGTAGGTGTGAATGGTCTTGAGGGAAAAGGAAAACCCTAACCCTAGCCAGTTGGGGCTATATAAATAGCCTACGGGTCTACATCATTGAGTGAGAGTGACCCAAGTTGTACTTTCGTGAGCAACTGAGTAAATAATACTTGTTCTTGTACTTGTGAGCTCTCCCTCTTGTGCACACTTAAATCTTGGCTTTCACTCTGATTTTCACATTTTCCTTCTTCCCAAAGACACTAAAATCATCTAAAAAGACTCTCATAAAATAGATCAAATATGGATTGATATTCTGCTATGAAGCTTCTTGGAATCCTATAGGACCATTCTTCAAACAAAAATTCATGACCATGCTAGCAGAAGCACTTGACTTAGTTATAAATATTATATTATCCATGTCATCAAGATGCATGCAAGTGTGATTATAACCTAGAAACCCATCAATGAGGTTGTACATTTGGTTATCAGGAATAGGGAGGCCTGATTGGTGACCCAAAACAACATTCATGGCGAGGTGGCCAAAAGAGATCATCAACTCTAACAACAATGGTATAGAATACAAGGTGACGGATTAGCCCAATATTGTGAGAGAGGGACTTCGTGATAGTCCCTATTTTCTACATCTTCTCCTTCTTCTTTTGAATTCGAATTTACATGGACTCTCTCAATTCATCCCTTTCCTCTTGACTTTGCACCCATCTATCTTCCTCTTTGCTTCCTCATTCAACCTGTTGTTTGGGTATTGACCTTCATGAACCCTAATGATCAACTTGTAAGCCTTTAATACTATATAATTCTACTAAGAGTAATGAGTTAATTGAGTCCATTAAAATGTAATTCTTGTAAGTATATCACTCTCAAGATGAACTTTGTGTTGTGATGTATGTTGTTATTCCTTGTAGATATTTTATGGAATATATGAGCATTCTCCTTTCAAAACAAACTGTCTATCTTAATAGCACAATATGGTAATTAACTTTGTCAATATGCTTTGTTGTTAAGTCCAAAATGCCAGCATATCCCTATGTCAGGTCTAGGTATGATAACATTGTGCTAACCTGCAGAACTAGTACAACCTATTTACACCTAGGGACTATATCAAGAATTTAGACCCAAATTATATATGGCGACCACACTGGCCTTTCCCAAGCCTGTTCTCACAATGGTCCAGGCATAAGTAGCAATGCCAAATTCTGTCTCTTGAATCGGTAGTGATTTTACCCATTCCACCTTATAGTATCACATTTAATACTTAGATGGCTACTTGGACATGTTTTCCTGTTCTTAAAGTTTGTTGGCTCACCAAACAAGGACATGGGTGCCTTCCTAGGCAAGTTGGGGTAGTAGACAAGGTCAATTTTGCCACCCAAGTGGAGCTTTCCCACAAAATGACTATATTCAATTTTGTTGCTAGTGGAAATACGTAGCAGAATTTCCTAACTTCATTAGATGAACATGTAAATGAATGAAAACTGGAAGAATCTCCTATATTGCAAATCTCTATTTTCGGATGCTCACATCAAGTTCCACAAAGATATTAAGGGATTAGCCATGTACAATCAAAAGCCACCAAGACTCAAATAAGAATTTATTATAATAGGGAAAAAGAAATTTTATTATAGAAGAAGGCAACAAGTAATGGAACTCAAGAGACAAATTAATTCCAACTGTAGACTATATTTCTCATGTATGAGCTTGAGCTCAATATTGTACATCATATGTATCCACCTATAAAGTGTTGTTCTAAGGCTATGGCTCAGAGGGAACCCAATTTAATTCAGCTCATAAGATTTTTGTATGCCATACATAACAATAAGAATCAAACAATAGATATGAGGCTTAAAAACTAGCCCATACTTACTTATGAACAATTTGGTCCTAGACTAAACCACATAAATTGGTAAATCTTGATTCTAAGGCCTTCAAGAGTACTTCCTTTATCTAATAATATCTTATTTACTCTATTACACTAGTAGAAGAGGTATATACCAAAACAATCCACACAAAAACCATATTTAGGATAAGAAAAATCCATACTCTCTTTCAAATTCAAATTGGATCAATGAATTCCTTTCATGAACATCAATAGACTATCTATTTTCTCTTAATGGATCAACTCTACCCTCCTTCAAATTAAAACTAGATATTTAATTCCCGACACTAATAGCAATAGACTATGTGTTTTCTCAACACCAATGAGTCCATAATCCCAAATACGTCTAATCAAATCTCTTCGTGCACTCCAAAAAAATCATATAGTTTTATGTTTAGTTTCTTCAAATTTTTCCTAAGGTTGTAGTAACACGCCATATTTTTTCATTTGCAGGATGCATGCCATGATCCGGTGTCGTGATGCTGCGCATCTGAGCCATGAACGCCTCCATTTTTGTTGTGCATTTGTGTTAATTTCTGCGTGTGATTCATTGTTTGTGTGGTGCATTTTAATAAACTGCATTCAATGTATGTAAATATTCCCTTAAATGTATTGCATATTCGATGCTTGTAATAGGAAGGAAAACCAATCCTACCCTTTGTAGACCGTCCTGTTCGTGGGAGCATCCGAGACTTGGGGCAAGCTTACAATGAGTCCTTCACTGAACCAGAAGGTAATCAGGACTCTAGTGATAAGGTCCCTGATTTTGTTGAGACTATGATATACTGTCCAAACGAGGCTGTTCGTATGGGTGGTCGCTATGCATCAAAGGAGGAATTCACAAATGGGAA
The DNA here is from genome assembly GCF_053477565.2 of Lygodium microphyllum. Classification (NCBI taxonomy): domain Eukaryota; kingdom Viridiplantae; phylum Streptophyta; class Polypodiopsida; order Schizaeales; family Lygodiaceae; genus Lygodium; species Lygodium microphyllum. The sequence continues at coordinate 41,899,709 of NC_141137.1, read as the reverse complement.
GATAGGGAGCTAAAGATAGTGGAAAAATATTCGTATGGCAAAAAGAGGGGAAAAAGGAGGATTTGAATGGCTAAAGGGGGGGGAAAAAAGTTCAGAAAATCCAGGACCTCCCCGAGCTCGAAATGGGTGGTGAAGCTATTGAGGGAGGGGATTGTCGGAAAATTTGGGGAACGTCAGAGAGTTCGACAAGGAAGAAAAAGGTGAGAAAAGCATGCTGCTGCGATGGAGGTCATTGGTGGATATTGAAGTGGACATCGAAAGTTTGTTGACCATTCACTATCAATTTTTATAGTGGTTGAGAACAGAGTGGTATACTCCAGACTGACATTTGGGGGAAGCCGCTTGTGAAACGGAGGGAGGGAGATTGAAAGAAAAGGAAGGCAAGAATCAGAGAGTTCAAAGGAGAAAGGAGAGGATTGGGAAGTATGCGTTCCGCCCGTGAGTGGTGAATCTCATCATTCGCTCCTTCCTTTCTTAGTTGTGCAATCTCTGTGCCATCGCCCAGTTCCTGACGATGATCGAGCATAGGAACACTACTGTTTAAGCCAACCGCACTGTCTACGAGCTCGTTTTGGCTGGCGATGGCGAACATAGATTTAATCTGGAGAGCATGGCAGAGGTTGATAGAGCATTGGACAAGACAAAAATCAAAAGCCTGGAACAGAAGTATCAGGCATTGAGGTCCCTACAAGTTCTTGGATGGCAACCTCTATATCCGATTATCCAGGAATTATAATGCTTTTGACATGATGAAGATGGTTGATGGGCGGTGCTACACTCGATGGTTGCTTCAAGGGTGCATGCCTTTGCCACTTGTTGGCACATCCTAATGATCGCAGATACGGAAAAGCATTGCCAGTCCTGTATATCTACCTTTAAACATCGAACACAGGAATCGTGGAGCAATTCAGATCACTATTTCAGGGAAGGCATACCGTATCAAACATGACTGCATAGTTAAGACCCTCGCCTCCCAACTTAGCCTTGATCTGGAAGTGCCGTTCAATCTGCCAACACTATTCTCCTTGGTGTTTTCAGCACAGGCTCCTATTTACTATTGGATTCTTCACAAACATGGCAGCTACAATCTATGTATCAATGGTTCTTCACTGCTATAAACTCTCAGAAGTCTTCTCAGAAGTTCAAGTTTTTGCCTTACTGTACTATGTGATTTCATACTTTCCTGGGGTTTCAGCAGGAATGCGTTTCCTTTCATCCATGGTTACATCCTCTGACTTGAAGTGCTTTGGTCGTTAACTCATCCATATACCTATAGCTGCTGAAATTGGACAAATCATATGGTTTCTTATTGATTTTGTCCTAGTGCTTCCTTTGATTTGATGCTACTTGAACAGAAGTGCACAAAGAGGTCGGTTGCTTTACAATATGGACAAACCCTGATTTGAGGGAAGACAACCGATTCAGGAAGTTCAGAACATGCTGATTTCAATCTTCGGATCACTAAAGAGAATCTATGAATTAATGCAAGCTGGAATCCTCCTTGGGCGAGAGTAGAATTATTCCTAATGACACATTTTCAAGCTGTTCCTCTTGATAGTCATCCACTTTTGAAAGAAGATGAGAATGATCATGAAGGAAGATTACAAGTTGCCGATTAGTGCTTCTATCATTCTTTTATGTATAAGTTGTGGGTACTAGAGGTAGTACCTTTATACTCATTCTCAGCTATATACCCTTTATAGAGGACATTATTGATTAACATCAGCAGAATCTGCCTATTGAGCTCCCTCAGATGCATATTATGTTCTTCTTAATGGTCCTGGAGTTTTAACTGGCTGGATATGACTAAATCCAGAATCTGATTGTTTTATTTGGTGCCCTGAAAACCAAGCTCTTATGATTATTGTAAAGCTGAGGACAGATTGTCTTACTTTGACATTTATTTTGACTCTTCTCTTGTTATAAAGTGAACTTTGGGATCAAATATTGAGATCTTCCTGTTAGCCTCTTTCCTTGCTGTCCCTTGAACCCCGTGTTCTGCAGCCCTCTCACGAACTCTTTGACATTTCTGGTGAACCCGACGTGAAAGTGCTGCGTCATCAGCAAGATGGGAGACTCGCAAGAAGAGATGACAGATGATAATGTCATGAAGAACCTGTTTCAGTCATTTACCATGTATATGCAACAGCAAGCTCATGCAAAACGAGACAGTGATGCTATGGATGCTTTGAAAGCTGTCCAACAGGAGATGAAGCAGTTTAATGGCCAGCAAGTGTCAACTTACCTGCATTTGTATGAAGAAAAGATGAAGTTTTTTGGGGTTTCTCAAGATGTTTGGAGCCGCTACTTCTTGCGGATCGTGGTTCGAGCTCTTGAAGGTCGAATTGCAGAAATTCAAGAAGCACATGCAGGTTGGGCTGAATTTAAAAAGGCATTAAAAGATGAATATTTCTTGGAGGATACAGGTCTTATGAATCGCAGGAATTTTTTAACATGGGTTTCTATGCCTAATAAGGGACTTTCTGTTACCGCTCTTCTGCGAGAGTTTGAAAGCCGATATGATCAGTTGGATGGGACTGAACAACAAGCTTTGGAGATGCAGAAAGTGGAATTATTTTTGCAAGCTGCAGATGCTGATTTGCAGGAAAAGTTGGATGATCTTTTGGAAGATCAAGCTACTGATTCAGGTTTAAAGACTGAGTGGAGACATGTCATTGATGCTGTGAATGCTCTTGTCAAGAAGCAGCGTAGGAGAGTCAGATTGCATCGAAACACAGGATTAGTTCCTGAAAAATCCTTGGAGACTTCTTCTTCTACCCCTGCTGCTTCTTTGCCTAAGCCTACTCTTCCTGCTGTGAATCCACCAGTTCCTGCTGCTCCAGTGCCCTTATCTGTAGATGATGTTATTAAAGGCTTGGCGGATTTGACGATTGAAGCAGTCAAAGCTGAAGTTGGTAAGTTAAAGGAGCAACTTATGTCAGTACCTGCTGTAGCACCTGCTCCAGTGACTGCTTTTCCAGCTGGTCAAAGAAAAGGGCGACGATGTATTTAGTGTGATAGTACAGAGCACCAACACTGCAGAGATTGTGATGCTTTTCAGGATGCACGTAAGAAGAATGTAGTGTTCTGGGGACAAGATGGGAGGATATGGCTGACAGAGACTGGCGCTCCTCTTGACACGAACTTTGGTAAGGGAGGTATGAAGAAGCTTGTTGATGATATGGCTGCGCGATCAGCTTATGTGAGTGTTAGAGGAGATGCTTCAGCTTTTGGAGTCCAGCTTGAGCAGAAATCCGATGGAGACTCTGCTTTATGGTCTTCTGCCTTGGAGATAGCGAAAAGAGGAAAAGTTCAAACTTCTACTATGACTTGTGTGGGCTCTAGCATCCGAGGAGAAACAGGATGGGATTCTCCCGTTGACAGGTATTCTATTTTTGCTTATATGGCTAAAATGCAGGGTTTAGATGCCATGGTTGAGGAAAAGAGAAAGAGAGATGAGGAGGGTCCTAGTACCTCCAAAAAGACTAGAGGGGGTGATTTTGTTTCACCACCTATTTCAGCTCCACCTATGTCAAATTCTCCAACCCAAACAGGTTCCGATCAACCAATGGGAGATAAGCAGAAAGAAAAGAGGCAACCAAGAAAAGAGCCAGGATTCAAGCTCTTGTCGGATCTTGATATGCAAACGGATATGAGTAAGATTTTTCATGAAAGAATTTTGAATAGTGAAGTCACTTTTACTGTTGGAGAGGCTCTTGGGATTGCTAGAAGAGAAATACAGGATCAGATGCAGGATCTTTTGCGGAGGAAACGGCATGCGATGGAAGGACCTGCTTTACAGGGATTGTGGCATGGAGCTCTTGGGAAAGAGCATGATGATGTAGTGATGGTTGAGAATGCTTCTGTTAATCCGCAATTGGAGAAAATAGTGCAGCCTATGCAGTATGAAGATGATGAGTCCCCTATTCTCATTCCTCGCAGCCATTTTTCACGAAGTCATTGGGCTAGAGCAACCACTGAGACAGTGGTAAGGATTGGAGAGAAACAAATTCCCTTGATTGCTTTAGTTGATCATGGTTCTGAGATTAATCTTATTGCTCGAGGTGTTTATGAGAGTGGCAAGTGGCCTATGGATGCAGAGCATGGCTGGCGCATGAGAGCCGCCAATAATACTTCTGGTGATATGTATGCTGCTTGTCCGAGTATCAGAATTTCTATTGGAAATGTTGAAGAGGATTATCATTGCTTTGTTCAGGATTCATGCTCTTATCCGATTATTCTTGGACAGCCTTTCATTACAGAAGCAAGAATGGAAACAAAAGTGATGGATGATGGATCAGCTTATGCGCGGATACGCAGTAAAGATGGTATGCGAGCTGTTCAGTTTATGACTGTTGGGGTAAATCATCCGAGAAACAGGGACTCCTTGCGTGAGGCACCACTACCTGCGAAGGAGTTGGATTTTCATTAGGTACCGCTGTCTTGCGAGACGCCAGTGGTACGGAGCGGAGAAAAGAGGAGATCTCGCCTCCTGGCAGCCAGTCTTTCTCCAATAACTTTGTTGGATTTACTTCAGATAGTTCAGTGAGTTATCAGAAAATTTCAGATTTGCCTAGAGCTGCCAGGCAGTACATTGGTCGTAAGGAGAAAGAGTTGAAGAATGCAGGTATCTTGCAAGCAGAAGAACATGTGGATGGATTGTATGAAGGGATGTCTTATGCAGATACATTGTTTGAGATGAGAGCAATGCTGAAAACTGATGTATGCAAAGGTTCAAAGATCATACCCGTGCAAACCTTGGATATGTTTCAGGAAATTTCTATTTTTATGCTGCAAACAGAGTTAGAGGCTGAGAAAACTCAGCAAACTGAATTTATGGCTGATCTTGATCAGCTAATAGAAGTGCAGAGGGCTGAATCCATTCAGCCAACAGAGTTGAATGCAGAAAAATTTCTGCATACAGAGTTTCAGGATGCGTCTATGCAGTCCATTGAGCCAAGGGCTGAATTCATTTAGCCAACAGAGTTGAATGCAGAAAAATTTCTGCATACAGAGTGTCAGGCTGCACCCATGCAGTCCATAGAGCTAAAGGCTGAAATTTTTCAGCCAACAGAGTTGAAAGATGCTGAAAATTTGCAGAAGTTGCAGCAAAGAAAAGAGTGCTTGAATGATGCCAAGGTTGACACTAAATATAAAACAGTTGATAAGAAGGTTAAGCCGGTTGCAGGCCCGCTTCCTTCTGATAGTGATGAGCAGATTGAAAAAGCTATGAAGCAGCCTATGTTGAGGGATCCTGTAAATATCGGACATAAGTTTACAGCTGAAACTCTTGCAGAATTGAAGATTGGAAATGATGATTTTTTGCTTCCAGTGGAAAAAGAATGTTTTAGAGAGATGCTTGGACGTCATGGTAAGGCATTTGCTTTCTTTCCACATGAAATTGGCTGCATTAGTCCCGAATTGGTTGCACCCATGGTCATCTTCACTGTTCCTCATGTACCATGGAATATACGTCCTATTCCTGTGCCTAAAGCACACTTGCCAAAGCTGATAGAGTTGCTGAATGAGAAGATTAAAATGGGGATTTTGGAACCCTCTTCTGCACCCTATTCTAACAGGTGGTTTACTGTACCAAAGAAGAATGGTACTTTGAGATTTATTCAGGATATGCAGCCCGTGAACAAAGTGACAATCAGGAATGTGGGTACAGGTCCAGTTGTGGATGAATTTGCTGAGGCTTTTGCAGGACGAGCCATCTATTCACTAGGTGACTTGTATTCAGGTTATGATCAGTTTCAGCTTGCCTTGGAAAGCAGGGATATTACTACTATGCGGACACCTATTGGTCTTGTGAGGATGTGTACCTTGCCACAAGGTGCTACAAACTCAGTTGCTCATATGATGAATGCTATGCATAGAGTTCTTCGAGACTATATTCCGCAGTATACCATGCCTTTTCTAGATGATGTGCCTATTAAGGGTTGTGCAGAAGAAGAAAAGAATGAAAGTCTTGATTTGTGTGGATGTAGACAGTTTGTGGCTGATCACTTGAATGCTTGTGAGCAAATATTGACACGATTAGAGGAGGTAAATTTGACACTTTCAGGGCTGAAATCTGTCTTTGCTGTTAATGAAGTCATCATAGTTGGGCATATGGTTGGATATTATGGCAGAAAGCCTTCTCCTGCAAAGGTGGATGCCATAAACAGGATTGCAGAGTATTGCTCAACTACTTCAGAGGTGCGGAGATTTGTGGGAGCTTGTGTATTTTACATGATTTGGATTCCTCATTTTGCTCATATTGCAGATGTTCTCTATCAGCTGCTTCGAAAGGGGCAGAAATTTCATTGGGATGAGAAGCATTCAAAAGCCATGCGTAAGCTTAAGAAGCTATTGCAATCAGCTCCTACTCTACGCAAGGCGGATTATCAGTGTGAACGGCCGATCATGTTGACAGTTGATACTAGCCCTATTGGCATAGGATGGGCTGTGGGACATGATGATGCTGAGGGAAATAGGTATGCTATCCGCTTTGGAGCTAAAGTTCTTAATGAGCGACAAAGGAGATATCCGCAGATCAAAAGAGAGTTGTGGGGAGTAGTCACTGCACTGAAGTGTGACAAAGGATATTTTATTGGAGCTTCAGTTATTGTGGAAACAGATTGTTTGCCTTTGCTTGGCATGATTACTAGTTGCTCGACTCCAGATATAGCGATGCTTCGGTGGATTGCCTATATCAAATCATTGAATCCAGAATTTCGACACATAGCAGGGAAAGATAATCCAGTTGCTGACATGCTTTCTAGAGCGAGATATGAGGATGAGGAGTCAATGCTTGCAGAAGATGATGAGACAGAGTTTGCTGCTTCTGTCCTTATTCATGATTGTCATGTATCTACTGTTGAAGCTTTTATTGAAGAACTTTATGTTGATGAGTGGCTGCAAATTGGACAGTATCTAAGTTCGTTAACTCGAAGAGCTGATTGAACAGATGATGAATTCAAGAAAATCAGAAGGAAGGCTTATGGGTATTTCTTGAAGGATGGTTTACTTTGGAAGCATCCAAGAAAGAGAGGAGGTTTGCCCTTGAGAGTAGTTTGTGATGAAGCCATGCAAATACAGATTATGCGAGAGTTTCATGAGAGCTCATGGGCAGGACATAGAGGTGTGTGGGCTACCTATGAGAAAATCAAAGAAAGGTACTGGTGGAAAGGGATGTATAAAGATGTTTCTCACTTTGTGGAGACTTGCAGGGATTGCCAGCTTTACTCTATAGTGCGACATCGTGATGAGTTGCATCCGACTTATCCACTATGTATGCATTACAAGTGGGTGGTAGACTTGGTTACTTTGCCAGTGGGACTTTGGCAGATGAGATATCTTGTCTTGGCTAGGGAGGATCTTACAAACTATGTTGAGGGTAGACCACTGAGGACGAAGACCACCGCTACAGTATGTAAATTCTTATTGGAAGAAATATTTTGCAGGTATGGATGTATAGGCAAGATTACAGCTGATCGTGGAGAGCTAGATGCTGATGAAGCTAGAGAATTCTTCTCACGGCTTGGGATTAAATTGGCTCTTACTACTGCCTACAATCCAGAGGGAAATGGCAAAAGTGAAAGAGGACATCCGCCTATAATTAAAGCATTGGCAAAAGCTTGTAGAGGTCGGATTGGAGATTGGCCGAGATTGCTACCTTTTGCATTGTGGGCTGATCGCTCTACACATAGTGTGACTACTGGATACATGCCTGCGGAGTTGATGTACGGGCAAAAACCTGTCATGCCTACTGAAATTTGTGCTCTCACTTGGAGTGTTCTTCCTTGGCATGAGAATTTATCAAGGGAAGAGTTGTTAGCCCTTCGGATTCGTCAACTAGAGAGAAGGGCAGAAGATGTGCAACTAGCCATTGACCGTTTGAAGGCAGCCCGTCTCAGAAATAAGGACAGGTTTGATTTAAGGCATCGCTTGAGGCCTAGAGCCATAAAAGAAGGGGATTGGGTTCTAGTCTACGACAGTAGTCTAGAAAATCAGCATAGTAGCATGAGAAAAATGGTTCAAAGATGGTTTGGACCGTATGAAGTGAAAAAGGTTTTTGACAATGGTACCTATGAGCTGGCTGAATTAGATGGAACATTATTGAGGGTGCCTATTGCTGGAAAACGAGTCAAGATTTTTAAGAGAAGAGAAGATGAAGAATATGAACTTGAAGCATTGACAGAAGATGAGCAGGTAGGAGAAAGACATGCTGAAGAAACAGAGGACATAGAAGATGGAGCCGATGGACAAACAGGTCCGTTAGAACCAGAAGATGGACTTGACCTATTTGTGGACTTAAATGATCCTGGATAGTTGGCACATCCGGAGGATGTGCAGGTTTAGAGGGGGTGGATGTCGTGATGCTGCGCATTTGAGCCGTGAACGCCTCCATTTTTGTTGTGCATTTGTGTTAATTTCTGCGTGTGATTCATTGTTTGTGTGGTGCATTTTAATAAACTGCATTCAATGTATATAAATATTCCCTTAAATGTATTGCATATTCGATGCTTGTAATAGGAAGGAAAACCAATCCTACCCTTTGTAGACCGTCCTGTTCGTGGGAGCATCCGAGACTTGGGGCAAGCTTACAATGAGTCCTTCACTGAACCAGAAGGTAATGAGGACTCTAGTGATAAGGTCCCTGATTTTGTTGAGACTATGATATACTGTCCAAACGAGGCTGTTCGTATGGGTGGTCGCTATGCATCAAAGGAGGAATTCACAAATGGGAAGATAGGGAGCTAAAGATAGTGGAAAAATATTCGTATGGCAAAAAGAGGGGAAAAAGGAGGATTTGAATGGCTAAAGGGGAGGGAAAAAAGTTCAGAAAATCCAGGACCTCCCTGAGCTCGAAATGGGTGGTGAAGCTATTGAGGGAGGGGATTGTCGGAAAATTTGGGGAACGTCAGAGAGTTCGACAGGGAAGAAAAAGGTGAGAAAAGCATGCTGCTGCGATGGAGGTCATTGGTGGATATTGAAGTGGACATCGAAAGTTTGTTGACCATTCACTGTCAATTTTTATAGTGGTTGAGAACAGAGTGGTATACTCCAGACTGACATTTGGGGGAAGCCGCTTGTGAAACGGAGGGAGGGAGATTGAAAGAAAAGGAAGGCAAGAATCAGAGAGTTCAAAGGAGAAAGGAGAGGATTGGGAAGTATGCGTTCCGCCCGTGAGTGGTGCATCTCATCATTCGCTCCTTCCTTTCTTAGTTGTGCAATCTCTGTGCCATCGCCCAGTTCCTGACGATGATCGAGCATAGGAAGACTACTGTTTAAGCCAACCGCACTGTCTACGAGCTCGTTTTGGTTGGCGATGGCGAACATAGATTTAATCTGGAGAGCATGGCAGAGGTTGATAGAGCATTGGACGAGACAAAAATCAAAAGCCTGGAACAGAAGTATCAGGCATTGAGGTCCCTACAAGTTCTTGGATGGAAACCTCTATATCCGATTATCCAGGAATTATAATGCTTTTGACATGATGAAGATGGTTGATGGGCGGTGCTACACTCGATGGTTGCTTCAAGGGTGCATGCCTTTGCCACTTGTTGGCACATCCTAATGATCGCAGATACGAAAAAGCATTGCCAGTCCTGTATATCTACCTTTAAACATCGAACACAGGAATCGTGGAGCAATTCAGATCACTATTTCAGGGAAGGCATACCGTATCAAACATGACTGCATAGTTAAGACCCTCGCCTCCCAACTTAGCCTTGATCTGGAAGTGCCGTTCAATCTGCCAACACTATTCTCCTTGGTGTTTTCAGCACAGGCTCCTATTTACTATTGGATTCTTCACAAACATGGCAGCTACAATCTATGTATCAATGGTTCTTCACTGCTATAAACTCTCAGAAGTCTTCTCAGAAGTTCAAGTTTTTGCCTTACTGTACTATGTGATTTCATACTTTCCTGGGGTTTCAGCAGGAATGCGTTTCCTTTCATCCATGGTTACATCCTCTGACTTGAAGTGCTTTGGTCGTTAACTCATCCATATACCTATAGCTGCTGAAATTGGACAAATCATATGGTTTCTTATTGATTTTGTCCTAGTGCTTCCTTTGATTTGATGCTACTTGAACAGAAGTGCACAAAGAGGTCGGTTGCTTTACAATATGGACAAACCCTGATTTGAGGGAAGACAACCGATTCAGGAAGTTCAGAACATGCTGATTTCAATCTTCGGATCACTAAAGAGAATCTATGAATTAATGCAAGCTGGAATCCTCCTTGGGCGAGAGTAGAATTATTCCTAATGACACATTTTCAAGCTGTTCCTCTTGATAGTCATCCACTTTTGAAAGAAGATGAGAATGATCATGAAGGAAGATTACAAGTTGCCGATTAGTGCTTCTATCATTCTTTTATGTATAAGTTGTGGGTACTAGAGGTAGTACCTTTATACTCATTCTCAGCTATATACCCTTTATAGAGGACATTATTGATTAACATCAGCAGAATCTGCCTATTGAGCTCCCTCAGATGCATATTATGTTCTTCTTAATGGTCCTGGAGTTTTAACTGGCTGGATATGACTAAATCCAGAATCTGATTGTTTTATTTGGTGCCCTGAAAACCAAGCTCTTATGATTATTGTAAAGCTGAGGACAGATTGTCTTACTTTGACATTTATTTTGACTCTTCTCTTGTTATAAAGTGAACTTTGGGATCAAATATTGAGATCTTCCTGTTAGCCTCTTTCCTTGCTGTCCCTTGAACCCCGTGTTCTGCAGCCCTCTCACGAACCCTTTGACACCGGCCTACCCAACAATGTTGAGGGAGATCTCTATCAAAGATAAGAACCAAAATCTGCAGGCTAAGTATCATGAATTTTCTATCAATAGTGGACTTGTCTACTATAGAACAAGGCTGTGTATACTAGCAAGCCAGTCACTTAAGTAGAAGATATTGTGGGAAGCTCATGATTCCCCTTTCGCAGGGCATCCTGGCTATGCCAAGACTCTTAATGCAGTTAGGAAGAGCTACCATTGGGAGAGGCTCAAAGGTGACGTTCTCAAATATGTCACCCAGTGTTTGTCTTGCCAACGTATCAAAGCCGAACATGTCATGATGCCAGGGAAACTGCAACCGCTTGACATACCCCAAATGAAATGGGAATTCATCAGTATGGATTTTATTGTAGGCCTACCCCAAGTCCAGGGAGGATACAACTCCATCATGGTTGTGGTTGACATGCTTACTAAGGTTGCACATCTTATTCCAATAAAGACAAACTATAAAGCCTCACACATTGCAAGATTATTTATCAAGGAGATATTCAAGATACATGGGTTACCCAGAAGAATCATTAGTGATCGTGATTCTCTCTTCACATCACACTTTTGGAGAGCTATCTTTGAAGCTATTGGGACTCAACTCTGCTTTAGCACTGCTTACCATCCCCAAACGGATGGCCAAACAAAGCAAGTAAATCAAGTCATGGAGGATATGCTTAGGGCATATTGCTGTCATGAGCGAAAGAGGTGGATTCAATATTTGCCTTTGGTTGAATTTGCCTACAATGCTTCTTACCAACAAAACATTCAGATGACTGCTTTCCAAGCATGGTATGGTCATGACTGTCGAAGTCCCCTAAACTTTTCAGATCCAACCTTAAGGGTTGAAGCTTCAAGGCAGATGTTGGAAGAGATGGATGACCAAATAAAGTCTATAAGACAGGACATCCAAGCAGCGAAGGATAGACAGAAGGCATATGCAGATTTGAAGCTTCAAGATAGAGTCTTCCAAGAAGGAGACATGGTCTTCATTCGCATACGCCCTAAAAAGAGTTCCCTATCCTTAGGAGATTGCAAGAAGCTAAGTCCAAGGTATTGTGGACCATACAAGATCCTCAAGTGCCTAGGACCTAATGCTTATAAAGTGCAACTCTCGAAAAACCTAAAGGTTCACAATGTATTCCATATTAGCTTATTGGAAACATATGTACCTAACCCTAACCATGTACTTGACAATCAACAAGTTGTAATGCCTAGTCGAGGAGTCCTTGAACTAAGGCCTGACAGGATCTTAGATGTTAGGGAGAGACAATTAAGATCCAGAACCCTGAGAGAATGCCTCGTCTAGTGGAAAGATTATCCTAAAGAGGATGCCACTTGGGTAGATGAAGGCACTCTCAACCATCAATAACCCCAGTTTATCTCGAGATGAGGACATCTCGATTCCTCTAAGGGGGAGAGAATGTAATATATCAAATACTGAAAATTCACCTCCTATTAAGGCTAAAGGGGAAATTTTTTTATCCTCCCGTCGGCGATGGTCGAGTTGGAAGGGGAGAAGGGAATAGAAGGGCCATCAAGCTCCTGGATGGAGCTTGCTGAGGCTTAAGGCCATGTGATGCGACACATAGGAGAGGGAGGATCCCCCTCCCCTCCCCTATTTAAGCAGGAGGAGGTGCTGCCATAGGGGGTAACTGATTACGTGAGGAGTGAGGGCCGCCATTCTGTAACACTGAGGGAGAGAGAGAAGGTTAAGCCAATGCTGCTGCTGCCCTACAATAGTGAAGGAGGGAGGGTTGCCTCCTCACCACTCTACCCGGACAAGGCTGTCGAGCCGCCGTCGCCACCTGCAGTCGCAGGCCTCGTCGCTTGTCCAACATGCCGCTAGTCACCGTTTAAGCTTCTCCCCCCACGCGGTGGAAGATTTAGAAGCTTCCTGGGGAGGAAGCTTCTAAAGGGCTAAATAAGCCCCCCTTTCACCCCTGTGTCCTAAAATCTCCCAAGGCCCCCTTCTTATGCCTTTTGGAACCACACCCCTCCCCTCGGGTTTTAAAATCCCCTTAAGCCCCTTTCTTATGGGCTTTGAAACCCTTTCCTCCCCCCCTTGTGTTTAAAACCCTCACAAGCCCCTTTACCCCCTTTCCCATGGCATTTTGGAACCCCCCTCGTGCTTAAAGCTCATAAGCCCCCTTTCCCTTGGAACCACCCCCCCTCCTGTGTTTTGTCTCTTGAAAACCCTTTCACCTCCCCCTCCCCCGTTTTAACCCCCTGAAGCCCTTTTCCTTGGGCTTTGTAAGCCTTTTCTTCCCAAAAGAACTAAGACCTTAAAGGTCTTATTACCCCCCCTCGTGTTTTTATTTCCTCCTTAGGGCCCTTGTTCATTATAACCTTCGGAACTACCCCCCTTATATCTTCTCCTAAGGCCTCCTTAGGCCCCCTTTTTCAATAGCCTTTAAGGCTACTTTTTCCCCCCTTGGAGTTCCTCCCTTAGGATTCTATAAGGCCATTTTCCCCATGAAAAATGGTCGTAGCCCTTTCTTTCCCGTATGAAAAATACCCTTGCGACTTTTTTTTTCCCCACTCGAAAAAGAGAAGAAGAGTGTTGAAGGTTTTAACACCTCCCTTTCCCACTCAAAAAAAAACCGTCGTAAGGGATTCCACACCTCATTATTCCCCATTCGTGTGAGTCCTTGCAAAGGCCATTAAGCCTTTCCCATAGCTTAATATGTCTTAGTCGTGAAAGATTCTGAAACACCCCCTTTCGAACTCCCGACTCCAAGGAGGAAACCTTCTAAAATTGCTTTCGACGGACGGTGCAAGTTATTGCGAAAGAGAGCCACGGTGGAATATAAAAAAGAAGTTGTTAAGCTACTTCCATGGCGGAAATGCCTCCCAAGAAAGTCCAAGGCGCAAGTGCGGGAGGGTCATCTCCTAGCATCCACGTGGATATCTCACCCCAAGCCCAGGTTTTCCTTCCTAATTGTTATTTGATATTGTTGTAATTCAATCATGCAAGGTTAATTGTTAGAAATAGGATATATTTTTATCTTAGTTGTTCATGACGAAGGAACTTAGTCATCAATACTTTTAAATGAAACATGCAAATTAAGAAAGTCTAAACGCATTTCTAGCAAATAGCTTATTCATTGAAATGAATTATAAGACTAGATTACTTCGGTTAAGCCTAGAAGTATAAACTGCATCTCGCACTATTAACCCATATCGCAATGAATCATCATGGAAAATGCAAAGCATAAAACGATTCTTACAAGGCATAAACTCTATGAAATTATCGTTGTCAACTGCATAAATTAGCAAGAAAAAGGTTGCTTATTTAGCATGAATTTTGTTCGCAAAGAGAAGGGAAGATTAGTTGAAATTAACCTAACCTATGCTTGACCTCAAACCAATAATTTAGGGTTAAAAAGATCAATTTACGCATAATCAACGAATCATGTGGAAGTAATGTCGAAATTATCTTCTAGAGTTAACCAAATTGGCATAAACCTAAAACACCTAAGCCGCGGAGTACTTGTTTGGAATAAGTTAAATTCCAAGAAACGCCCATACCTTAAATACTTGCCCACATTCACTGAATGTAGGGACAGTGAAAATGTAATTGGAAAGTGAGCTAGGGTTCGTCCCTAAGAATCTTACGAGATGAAACTTGGAAACCCTAGGTCTAACAAGGTCAGCCTCGTAACCTGAAACAGATTGTTTCATGACTTCATTGTCTCATAGTTCAATGCCACACTTGCGTAGCAAGTGCGGAATCATATGATCTTGTGATTGGATCACAAGAGAATGGCAAAATTCTCGCAATAAGGTTGGCGGATCCTTACGCAAGCTATCTTGCAAGAGGATGAATACTTTAGTATCCTTCTTGAGTAAGGAAGATTAATTGGAAACTAAAGACCAGCCGATAAACTGAAATAACTGATGAACTTAAGGTTTGACCAAGTCAGGTTAATAGGGTATGACCTAACCTAGGATATAGGGAACCTTGCCAAGTTGCAAGTCATCCCGGATCGAGTGCTGGACGCATTCCAAAAGGAAGGATTCATTCCTTAGCAGTTTGCCAACAAAAACGATCAATGGAAATGTTTGTGCTTGCTACAGATTTTAGAGCACTGTTTGGCTTTGTTTGATCAATGAATTAAAAGATAAATGGATATCTATACTTCAGGTTAAAGTCCTGAAGGGAGAGGCAGCTTCAGTTACCCCCGACTGCCTACCTAACCCTAACCAAGGGGGTTGTTGACCACGCCGAGAAAGTAGACCGAACCCGCTGCGAGAGGTCTCTCTGTTGAGCGCTACTTGTAGCAGGAGGACGCTTGGGTGCCAGGGGGGCTCTGGCCGTAAATCCCTCGCCTTCCGGGCCCTGCAAAAGAGGCTAACGTGAATCGGGATTGGATCTCGAGGCCCGCATACTAGTCTACGGGTGGAAACTTGGATTAGTGATCCATGTGGATTGCTGGATAGCCTTCGGGCGGATTGTGGATAAGCCTATAGGCTGGACTCTTTATATTTCAAAGATAAATATGATAACCTGTTAATAAGGCACTTGTCTGATATTTTTTTTCCAAAAGATTATGTGAATGAACGAGTGTCTAATGGGTTAATTAAAGAAGCTGGTTGTCACATGTCCAACTAATGTGTTAGGTAATTAAAGAACTAAAACAACCCGAGGAAAGTGCGGAGGATGGGCCATAGGTCCATCCTACGGATGGGTGGTCCCGATTGGCCGGGAACTTTTCTCAACTCACGATGGACAGCAAGAAGATCCTCAAAGAATACGAGCAACAGAAGCATTGACCTAGAGTTATGATTGAACTCGATTTACGCTGTTTTAGGGGAACGGAATGGGACTATGCCTTATGGCAGAGAGGTTGAGCTTTGCATCCCTCTCGTTTCCCATTCTCCTTGAACCAAGTGCAGCGTGAATCCGCTTTGGACCTGGCGTTTCTGCATAAAGTAGTTTGCTTGGGTCCGATGCTAGTTGCTGCTAGGAAATGACCAATCAGGAAAACCCTAATTCAGGTCGATCCTAAGTGGGAATGGCCGGAATACTTCCGCTATGTGGCCGACGCGGAAAGCCCTAGATCGCAAACCCCATAATATTCCATGGGAGTGCCTGGCGGAGCTTTCTAGACATCCTTTCTGATGGACTGCTAAGATGTGTCCTGAAAATACAAGTGGACACGTTACATCGCTTGTCCAAGAACTAGCTCTTGACAATACCATTGACATTGAGGCATAAATCTAGTTCTAGCTTCATGACAACTAACCTTAAATAGTGTGAATTTAGCACACATATAAGGAAAGTAATCCTATAGGCACTAGATAAGAGACACTTACTACCAAACTTCTTGTAAGTTTCAACTACTAGACACAGAACCACATCAGAATGTGATGTCCATGTCCATCTCTACCAATCCTCGTGACCCTTCTATGCTCACATCATGCCTCTTGTAATATTTCCGCACACTGCGTACCGTAAATATTAACTTTCCGCACGCCGTGTAAACCCTGTGCAAGGGTATCCCCTACTTTGAAATTATTGGAAGCTTAATCCACACCATGCACGCTCAAAAATGAGGCCTCCACATTGTAAATTAGAGGCAGGGGTTGAGGACCGTAAAAACCGTGTGGGAACACCCTTTTTGAAGGGGCAATTGGATAAATTCAAGGCAAATTTTTTTATTATTATCCCTTCCCCCAGCCGATGCATGGCTGGAGGAGAGGGAGTGTGGGGGGGGGGGGGATGGCCAAGGAGGAGTGAAGTCGGACTGCATGAGGGGGAGTCCTCCACGTGTGTGGAGGCCCTCTTCCCCACCCCTCCCAAGACCTATATAAACACCCCCTAGCTAGAGGGTGCTAGAAAAAGGGGCCGGACGTGAAGGGTCAGGAGGACGGGCTGTGAGAAGGTGGAGAGGGTCGCCGTGCTGAAGGGGAGGTCGCGTGCTGAAGGAGAGGTCGCCATAAGGAATCGCTGGCCGCTGGGGAGCCGCCGACAGGCCGCCGCCATCCTCGCCTTGTCACGACCCTTCCCAATCATTGGTAGCCCCCTCGACGTTACTGCAGGAGTCCAGAAGCTTCTTAGAAGCTTCTTAAGAAGCTTCTAAGAGGGGGGGGCTTCCTTAAGCCCCCTTCCCACTACATTCCCCATAGACCCATTCATACCCCCCTCCCCGGGACTTTGAAGAGGAGAAGGTGAAGCCCATAAAGACCTCCCACAAGACCCTTCGAAAAAGGCTTTTCGCAAAAAGACTTCAAAGCCCACAAGCCATCCGTGAATCAATTCCGTGCCAAAAGAACTCATAAAGCCCTCTTCCGCAAGCACCATTTATCCAAATCCCGTAAAGGAATCTCCTACGTACAAGGGAAGAAGGCAAAGGTCGGGAGGTTGCATGCCAAGGCAAGTCAATTCGTAGACCACAAAAGCTAACCAGAAGCCGAGACCACGCCTACGATGGCCCCAAAAAGATCACAAGGTGCGACTGCGGGAGGTTCATCTCCGAGTATACAAGTGGATATCTCCCCGAGCCCACAAGTCCAGGTTCTTTCGAGTTATTTTCGCATAAAGAAATGATTAGGCGTGCTTAGTCATAAGGGAGATTGCATTTTTCGCTTATTTTAATGCATGTGGTAGCGTTAAAAAAATACATTCGATAAATTATCTCTTTAGACATTAGACAAGGTTGTTGCATGTCAAGAAATGGAAACGGTTACGAGTCCAGAGTTGTCCGCCTTAGAAGACTAGCTGCATGTTGCTATTTTGGTACATTGTCAAAGTAGTGAGTCTAAACACATATTCTTAGGGCAAAAGAAATGAAATTGATGAGTGCAATTGGTTTCTAGACATGGTAGGAATAAGCGTGTGCCACTTATTAGGCAACATCTTCCTTGTAATGGTCCACGAGGAAAAGTTAGCATCCATAAGATAGTATCCGAAAAGAAATAGAGGAATACGAAAATGATCTTATGGACTTGCAAGTAGCATGTAAAATGGAATAAATTATCACTAGCTGTAATTTTGTATGAACTTCATTGTAGCTAGGAGAACGTTGCGTATTGCATAGTCATCATGCAAAAATGTCATTCATTAGGAGCCGCATTTAGGAGTCAAAGCATAAGATTCTAAGTATAGACAATAAGGTTGTAGGCATGACTATTTGATGTAAGTCCTAGTAGGACCTAGGAAAGTTAGTGTCCAGGTTATCAGACATTTTTACCTTACCAAGGAAGGATAGGGTTATTGTGAACCATGTGAAGCGTAGAAGCAGTGAATCGCATGTTTACACGTATTGGTGTAATTGTAACTATTAATCTCCACTAGATCTAGTTTATTACCTTTGGGAAAGGTTCATCCGTGACGCAAGACAAGTATATTGAGTTGACTAAGTCACCTAAACCACAAGGATTTTTATGGACATGGTTGGGTCGATATGATAGGTATCTCAAGTGCTAACTAGGGTTTAGTGCAATAAGAAATTCGACCTAGTTTTACACTGGTTGCCAAGTCAAAACCCGCAAACCCAAAGATCTTACACACATTCACGAGATGTCGAATCAATTGGATGCTCATGCATAAAATGATCTAAGGTTTATCCTAAGGATCATTCGTTCAAATGATGAAACTCCGACTGGGTTGGAAATTCCTAGGACCGTGGACCAATATAATTAGGAATGGGTTGGGTAAGAAGACACCCTAAACCCTGCTACTCGCCTGAAGTTAATTCCGTAACCTGAATACGCCATTCAATGGGTGAAATGATCCCGTGGAATAGATACAACACATGTACAAAAAGTTGCAACATCGCATAGACTTGAGATTTGTCCACGAGAGAGTTTTGTCATTTCTTGGAAATGATGTTGGCAAGTTATTGCGCTAAGTTAACCTACAAAAGGATGAGTAATCATCCTGTTACATCACATTTCTTGGGAAATAGTTGCTAAGGAAAAGGAAAGTTAGGTATTTGCCTGGAAGCAATTGACCAATCAATAGATTGAAGCGACATGGTCGCTGGAAGCTACCATAACAAAACCTAAAGTATTGGTAGGGTATGACCCTAACCCAAGAATGATAGGAATCTTGCCAAGTTGCAATTGATTCCGGATTGAATGCGGGTTGCATTCGGAGAAAAGGAGTCACTCCTTAACAGTTTGCCAACTAAACGACCATTGGAATTGATTGTGCTTGTAACAGTTTAGAAAGCACTGTTTGCATTGTTTGCTCAATGAACTAAAGGATGAAAAGATATCTAAATACTTCAGGTTGAAGGCCTGAAGGGAGAGGCAGCTTCAGTTACCCCCGATTGCCTGCCTGACCCTAACCACGGGGGGTTGTTAACCGCGCCGGGAACGTGGACCGAACCCGCCGTGAGAGGTCTCTCCGTTGAGTTCTACTTGGAGCAGGAGGACGCTTGGGTGCCAGAGGGGGCTCTGGCCGTAAATCCCTCGCCTTCCGGGCCCTGCACAAGAGGCTAACGTGACTCGGGATTGGATCTCGAGGCCCACATACTAGTCTACGGGCGGAAACTTGGATTTGTGATCCCTGGTGGATTACTGGATAGCCTTCGGGCGGATTATGAATATGCCTACGGGCGGAACTCCTTGTATTTCAAAGATAAAAGGATAAAATGATAACAAAGAAGTTGTTTGACATTGTTTTCTTTATGTCCTGTGATAAGATTACGTAAAGGAACCAGTGCTTAACAGGGTTAATCAAGGAAGCTGGTTGTTATATGTCAAATTAATGTGGTAGGTAATTACATAACTAAAACAAACCGAGGAAAGTGCGGAGAACGGACCATGGGTCTGACCTATGGATGGGTGGTCCCGATTAGCCGGGAACTTTTCTCAAAGTCTTCAACGAACAGAGGATGATCGTCATCACCAAAACAAGTAACGAGAACAATGACTTAGAATTAACTATTACCCGATTCACGTTGTTTTAGGGGAACGGAATGGGACTATGCCTTATGGCAGAGAGGTCGAGCCTTGCATCCCTCTCGTTTCCCATTCTCCTTGAACCAAGTGCAGCGTGAATCCGCTTCAGACCCGGCGTTTCTGCGTAAAGTAGTTCACTCGGGTCTGACGCTAGTTGCCGCTAGCTAATGACCAAACTAGAAAACCTTAATTCCGGTCGATCCTAAGTGGGAAACGGCCAGGACACTTCCGCTACGTGGCAGATGCGGAAAGACCTAGATTACAAAACCCGTAACATTCCATGGGAGTGCCGGGCGGAGTTCTCCAGACAGCCTTCCGATGGACTGCCAAGACGTGTCCTAGAGGATTCTAGTGGACACGTTACACCTTTCCCTCTATAGCTGTGCTTGTAGTCTTTGCAAAGATTAAAAAGCTTCTACTTCTCAATGGCATATTACAAAGATTTTGTCACATCTTGTATTTTCTTTGATCAAGTTTATTTTTTGCAAAAAATACTTATGCTAGTGATTCCCATGCATAAAAGCAAATAAAAAGGCTAGAGAATAAGATTCACTTTTAAAACAGCTAAGCTTTAATCCTTAGTCGTAAAAAATCATACACTTCCATTCACATGATGTTTATGTCCATGAGATCAAAACCTCACTTATTTGATTGTCCCAGCTCATTTTCCAAAATCAAAGCATTTTCATCAAATATGATCCCTAAGCCTGGTTGAATGATAACTGAGTATCAAGCATCCATGCTCTATCTCTTGGATGACCACCACATTTTACAATACCTTTGTGCTATGAAGTTCAGCTTAGTGATCATGCACGTCTCTAAGTTTGATTTATCAATTCCTCAAAATTTTTAGTCTATGAGTATCAATCAAACTCTAATTACTCATTTATATGTTAACTTGGAGCCAACATAACGTATTTTATAGCTAATACAAAAAATTCTACCATAATGCCCTTTTTTTAAAAAATTCTAATAGTTATGCCCTTTCCACTTCCTGCACTTATAGCTTGAGGGCATGAGAATAACATTTATCACAAGCCTATCCAAAAGGCACCATATGAAAGCCAATATGAATCCTTGTGAAGAAAAAGGTGGGTGTGAAAAAATAAAAACTTACCCAAAGAAGATGAAGAGCAAAGTCTACGATGAGAAAACACAAGGTTGAATGAAGGGGGAGCTCTAGGAGGAGGCCATCATAGAAATTTAAAAAGGGGGAGAAAAAAGGGCCTACACATGGATCAAGAAGAAGAGAAGTGCCACAAATCTGCATGCTAGAAGAAGAAAAGTGCCAACCTACTAAAGAACAAGGAGGAAGAAATAGATAGAGTTTGGTAGAGATGCATGCGAGCTTGTATCTTTGAAGAAAAGGGTGATCAACATAAACCTTTGAAGTACAATAAGGATTGCTTTTCTAAAGTGCTAGGAGATAAGAATAGCATATGAATATTGAAAAATCAATAGCAAAAGTATCATATTATGAATATTGAAAAATCAATATCAAAAGTATCATATTATGAATATTGAAAAATCAATATCAAAAGTATCATATGTAGTGGCTCTAGATACATTTACATATGGGATTCATCAGCCATTCGATGGAGTGATGGACCCCATGCTACTTTTGCATTGGAAAAGGCCCATGGTGAATATATAATGAGAAGATGCCATTGATGGCATGATGCATTCTACCTCTGCATTACAATGGGCCCATTTGGACTTCCAATTGCATTTGGATCTCACTCTACAAGACATTACAAGTCTTGTGTGTACTTGCCTTAGTGCTCCTTTCATAAGCTTTGTAAAAATCCCCATGTAATGTATGGCACTATAGCCTTTGTACACTTTGTGAAGCCTCTAGATATCCACCATGTTTTTTGTGCCCACACTTAGCCTTGTTTTCAACAATATCTAGATGATTACCATGTTTGTGGTGTGCCCACACTTTGGAAGTGGTTGTTCACTAAAGCCTCTATACACTTTAAGCCTTTTAAGTTGTGATTGAGGAGGGGTTTCAAGAGTTTTGCAATCACACCTGTTTGTATGTCTCTTTGTATATGAAGTTGTTTGCAAGAGATATGCAAGCAATCTAGGAAGAGATGCCTAAATCCCATAGGTATAGTGGAGAAAAGGGAAACCATCATGAGCCTATAAAGTATTGTACTTTCTTATCATTTTATCTTTTAGTTATGTGTCACTATCATTGTACATATAAACAAGATTGTGTTTATGAGTCCAAGTATTTAACCTTGGAACCTAATTCACTTGTGTGATAGTCATTGTTCTTGTCTATGTCTTCATGAGTTTAGTCTTTGTCTTTCAACCTCCATAGTCATGCTCTAGATTTTTGTTTATCAATATTAAATCCACATTTAATTAATCTCATTTTCTTCTTTAATAACTCTTTGTTATGCCTTCATTGGTTTTACTCCAGTTTATTGAGCTATATGTTTAGCTATAGATCTCCTCATTTCATAGAAATCTCACACTATAACTATCTTAGCCCATGTGCATAAGCATTGTAATAATAAATTAAGTGTACAATATAAATAAAAATGGCACATGAACACTATTTAGGTTAGGGTAGATTAAAACATCCAAAACCAAATGTAACATATATAATATAGATTCTATCATTATACATAAGAGTAGGATCTTAAGCAACATGCACACGTATACCAACCTTAGATAGGTATAGCACCAAGCCTAAAAGACATTTTTGCCAAGACTTTTAGTATTACTTTCATAATTGTATTATTAAAGAAAGATTCATCTCAAGGCACACCATTACTTTAGAAAAGAATCTCACCATTGCATAGTTCAAATAACATGTGATAATTAACTTCAATGACATAGAAGACCATTAACCACAACCAACAACAAGGTTTTGTTTTAAAACTTTTCTTAATGGGATAAGTTAATCCTATGAAAATGCTAGGGAGGATCTTTTAGGTAGGAAAGGAAACATCCAAATGGTAGTACTAACACAAATGAGGTATATACTTGATCTCTTATCTTGATAACATAGTGGTCCTCCTCTTGAGTCTTCCTCATAAGAACATGAAACTCATTAATGCTGCCCATGTTTTATCTCCCTCTAAACAAATGAAAGCATACATGAGAGTTATTGGATAAGGCAATGAGATTCTTGAATGTGTCAAAAATTTATTTGGTAGAAGATGAAGAGATTAGTGAATGAATTAATGGTGTTTTTGATAGAATAAAGTAAGCATTAGAGAAGCTAATGAGATGTTGCTAGAAAAACAATTTTTTATTTTATTAAAATTTAAATTATTCATTAATCCTCTACTATGTCTTTTCATAATTGATTTTATTTGATAAATAATGTCAATTTAGTATTTCATTACTTAGTTTTATGTATTGTTTATTCAACCATTCATGATTGTCTTTGGTAATTGCTCTTTAACCCTTCATCGTATTCATCATTTAAATAATCCATTAATCCATTAGTCTCATGACTCATTAGGCTTAGAATATTTTAAACGAATTAAATTTTCACTACATCCAATAGTGCCACATTTATGGCAAAATGGCATACAAATCCTACACATTCAATGGGTGGGGTCTCACATTAGCATTATGAAAATAACTTTGAGTCAAGCCACAAATCCATAGAGGATAAGAAGAAAGCAAGAAGGAAGTTGAAGAATAATAAACACTAAATGTCACTACAGCGATTTGCTTTTAGGCTCTAAGCATTATAATCGACTCCTTACTATGAGCAAAGCATCACCAAACTAAAGATGCTTAAGTGAGTCATCTTTAAGGTAAGACTCTTCTTTGGATTGTAGTCCCAATCATCAACATTATGGGCTCATAAAAGCTTACAAAAATATTGACATTTGAGGTTTGGATGCAAGCCTTTATAACACAATACATGAAGGCCCCAAACTCATTAAGAGTAATCAAAATCATTTTACAAGGAACTTTGAACACTTTCCTATAACGTAAAAAAAGAGAAGTTTTCTAGATACTTATCAAAGTGTCTAGAAAAAGTTTCAACTAGCAAAAGTGGAATAGTTTACAAGTTAGTAATATAGTAAACTATTCTTATATAGAAACTCCAAAAGTTTCTATATAGTAAAATTTTCCTACATAAGAAAACTAGTTAGAACCAATAATATAGTAAAATTTTGCTATATAAGAAAACTAGTTAGAATCACCAATATAGTAAAATATTTTCATATATTATATGATAAAATTTAATTAATAATTTACTATATGTTACGAAATAAAAATTAATTAGTAAAAGTGAGTTTATATTTTTAAGACAACTAAATAGCATAAATATGAAGTCCTAAATAGTGGCTCCAAGAATACAACAGTATGAGATCCATCAAGTTCTCATAATATCAAAACCTGTTACTAAATCCATGCGTAAAAAACATGGATCAACACTCCAATATTTCATCAGATCCAAACAACTAGTAGACATGGCCAATCAAGATTGCTATTCATTGAAGATCCCCAAAGGAAAAAACTACATGAACCAACTAATAGATAAGGAAAGTTTTCATCTATCCCTCCAAAAGCTCATGGTTAGTTAAGCCCCTTTTAGTCAAGAGAGAGAGGGAAAATACTAATTCTATATGGACTACAAGCTACTCAACAAAGTGACAATCAAGGATGTGCATCCTCTACCTATGGCAGATGATCTCTTTGATCAACTTGGGTAGCCAACATATATTTTATTCATTGGCATAGCTTCCACCTATTGGTAGATACCTTTAAAGCCCTTTGGATTAGCTAATGCCATTTGGATGAACAATGAGCACTTTCCAATGTATAGGCAACACAATTTTCCAAGACTTACTCAAAAAGAAAGTCTTACATATTTACCTTTATGTCAAATTCACACCAAGACTTATGGTGAGCATCTTTATGTGCTTTGGGGGGTTCTCCATCATCTTTAAGAAAATAATCTGTCAAACCAATTCAAAAAATGTAAGTAGGCCAAAACATCATCAAAAATTTTAGGCTATATAATTTTTAATACAGGCGTCTAAATAGATCTAAAAAAGTACTAGCAATCCAAGAGTATCCCATGCATGCAAGTCAAGCAGATACAATAATTTCTTGGACTAGTTGTAAGTGCCACAACTCATGTCACCACCAACACAAAACCTTTAAAGACCTTGCTAGAGAAAGGAAACAAATATAAATGGAGAGAAGAGTGCCACACAACATTTGTAAAAGAGTGGGGATAGATGGGTAGGACACGAGGCTAGCACAGGAATACTCAGTTACACTAATGGGGTATTTAAGGTATTGAGAGACCAAATTAGGGTATCAATTATCAGTAATCAAGTCTCTTTTTATCCTTTCTTTCAACTTCCATGGCTTCCCTTCTCTTTCTCTCCCTTCTCTTGTCTTTCTCTCTCTTCTTCTCCCTCTTTCTCTCTCCCCTCTATAGTCTCTCCCTTCTCTCCTTCTCTCTCCTACGTATCCTTCATTATAGTTGGTATCAGAGCTTCTGTCTTTGGCCCCTTCCTCCTTCTCTTTCCTCATATCTAGTTACATTTTACAAAATAAAAACATAGTTCAAATAGGTATAGCTGAGAGAGGAGCTATAAGGAGTAGCGATGGAGTACCATAGGGTATTGGCAGCCTTTCTTGGAGATCTCACAAAAGCCATGGCCAAGTTGGAGGTACTCAGATCAAATTTAGGAGCTCATCACCAACTTTGAGGCAAACTTTTAGGGGTTCTTGGTTGAAGAGAACTCATAGGATTGGGAGAGAGTTTTGGTTGTTGTGTTGGGGGTAAAGGCGCATGTTTGCTAGTTACCCATATATTAGTTACATTGACAGTATCCACATACATGCACACCTATATATTGGAAGTGGCGGGTGCCCAAAATTTTCACTTCATTCTTTATTCTTTTAGTGAAATTTGAATAAAGGGAAAGCTGATCACACATTGTGAGTATTGGAGTTCCCACATTATGTGTGTGTTTCTCTATTGCTCTTGCTCCTTCCACCATAGCTCTTGCTTTTGGTCCTTGTTTCCACTTTAGGGCACACTCCCTTGAATTGGTATGAGAACAAGATTGTGGAGCTAGACCCCACCTTCCCTCATCTCGCATTTGAGTACCTACAACAAGAGAGGTTTCATGGCAACTATGGCTTCATTCCAATACTATATGTGTTTACCCTGCCCACTCTTAGACTTGTGTGACATTGCTTCATGCCATTGTTGAGGCTACTTGGAAGCTTCTTGAGCATCTATGTGACCAACCAACATAGTAGCAACTCATTGAGTTCTCAAGTTGTTGGCGCCTAATCATTGGATAGCATAAGAGCATTCTTCAATTGCTTTGGTTGATATTTGGGCTACTTGAACTCTTTGTCTTCACTCCAAGGATTTTTTGGAGTTTGCATTGCCCCTCCCTTGTGCCCTCCCTACTTTTCAGCATATGCCACAA
Source organism: Lygodium microphyllum (assembly GCF_053477565.2). Classification (NCBI taxonomy): domain Eukaryota; kingdom Viridiplantae; phylum Streptophyta; class Polypodiopsida; order Schizaeales; family Lygodiaceae; genus Lygodium; species Lygodium microphyllum. Next base: position 41,873,575 of record NC_141137.1, on the reverse strand, counting down.
CCTACTTTAGTCAATGTGAGTTGAGAAATTTGTGCCTACCGTTTAGCTAATCCTCCAAATTATATAAATTTCAACTCCTACTTATCACTTACAACTTGTGAAACCTTTTAGCATTGGTTAGTACTCTTGGGCATTGAGTCTTGGGCTTCCGGCATTATATGCATTAACTTCGCTCTTGTACTTCAATACACTGCTGTATACAATAGTTACCTTGTTGAAACCTATCAGAAGCACTACACTTCTCCGTGTTTGGAGCTCATATCATGATGTCATTGCTACCCATATACAATTTCCTTGATGATAGGATATTATGATAAAGTTGTGCCATGATTTTGGCTCACTTTTGGGGCTGATCTAAGCCCACATTTGGCTTAGTCTTACACAAATATCATTGTTGAAAGCAAGGGAAAATGCTAGTTACTCATAGGGACAACCACTAATTCATGTCACAAGCTTTATTGATGCTTATTGTGGAAATGGCTATGATGTTGGATGCTATGACAAGGCTTGGATATTCTTTGAGCTTCATGTTGGACTGACATATGTCAATTTGTGTAGATATTTCTACTATTGGTCATTGCTTGGATATGCTTTGAGCTTCATGCTTTGGACTGGCGTATGTCAATTTTTGCAAAGATTTCTACTATTGGTCATTGCTTCTAGCCGTATTTGGGTAGCTTTATGTATTGAAGCACTTATGGCATTTGGGGACTAATTACATCGGATACAATTGCTCCCATGTTGACTATGCTATGGCAGAAATTTGAGCTTCATATTTGGGCTACATTTCCACTTTCAAAGCTGGAATACATTGCCTTGGATGTCATGGGGGCTGTCACTTCCTGCGTGGGTTATGCTTTAATGCTACATTGGTTTACACCCACGAGCTTGAGATTACCTTGAGGTCTATGCTCCTATCACATGCTACATGATCTTGGATGTATGGATGCATTCCCCATGCTGTTTTGAGCTTTGTTTGCTCGTCTGGCATTGAACTTTTGTTCCAATGGCAGATGCTACCTTACACATTCTTAAGCGTTTTTCTGAAAATGTAAAACCCTTAAATAAAATGTAGTTAGGTTTGATTTTTGCTAGCTTAGTTTCTTGTATGACTTATTGCTTTGATGTTTTGTGATTAGATTTCTTGTGTTTGTTTAGCTTGGTTGGATTTTTAAAAATGTAAAACCCCTAGTCAAGGTTTGATTTTTGCTAGCTTAGTTGTTTGCGTGACTAATTGCTTTGATGTTTGTTTAGGTTGGGATTTTTTTTGGTCACTTTTTTTTATTTGTTGAGTGTGAAACTTGATAGCCTTGGTCAAGCTTGGTATTTTTTTGGATAGGTTGAAGCTGGAGTTTGCTATTAGTTGCTGAACATTGGCAAACAAGGTTTGTTTTCTTGCTGAGACTCTTGCACATCACGGGGATTATGAGTTCATGAGAGCATCACGTTGCAATTGTTGATGCATTGCACTTGGGGGTCGTCTCTTATTCTTATCAAATACTTCCATGCCAAGGGTTGGGTTTATGCACATTTCGCACCATCGTTGAGCACTAGCACAGCATGAGGCCTGCTGCAGCTATATGTAATAAATCTTAGATGCACGTGCACTTGAGAGAGCACCTCCCTTTTAGCACACATTGTTTTCTTGCACGCATGATATTTGGGATATTCATCACCAAATTAGGAACCTGTGGTTGAGTGTGCAAGGTGGTTGGGTGAGTTAGAGGGTCATGGAGGACGCTGCCATTTGTGAGATGGGTTGTTCTTATTTGGTCAATATCTTGAGGACCATCATTTCCAAAGAGATTGTGAGATTTTGGATGGGTGGAGCAGAGATTTACATTTCATTTTTTGAGTGTTGAGAGGTGAGGATAAGGATCTTAAATTAAAAATGAACTTTGTTTGCATTATGCATGATGCACAAGCACATTTGGATAGGCTAGGCACATTTCTTCAAGTCCATCCATAATTTTTTGTGTGAAGCATCACTTGAATGGTTGCATAGCATGGATCCGACATTGCACATTTCTCAAATCTTGTATGGTTGTGCACAAAGTTCTCTTTCATATCATATTTCTGCTAGGGCACATTGTATGAAAATACAGATTCATTTTGAAGATTCCAAGAATGTGCAATACTTGAAAGGTCCATATTGCAAGAGTTTGAAAGAACATCGCAAGAAGACCCAAGTGCCAATAGAGCTAAAGCATTGAGGGGGGTTTTTAAGATCTTCTTGCTATGAAAACATGCAAGAGGAAGGTTCTTCCTCATCAAGCAAGCTAACTAAACTCAGCATTTGAATTTCAAGCTATGGCAAGATTGGGTACACTCAACCTAGGCGTGTGGCTACTATGAGCATGGCAAGAAGAGTATGTGATGAAATGGGTTGTGAATCACGTGACAAGGTGGGCCGCCATGCTATTTGTTTCAAATATGTCACTGGGCCAACCACTATTATAAAGTATTATTGACAATGAAGATGGCATCACAAAGGCATTAATGGTGTTGTAATGACATAGCTATTGATGGCACGAAGGTGGCGATGTACCAGGAAAATGTGTGGAGCCTATTAACGACTGTCGTTGTTGATGATATGGTGGTGTTTTAAAAAATGTAGAACCATGACAGTGATGATGGCATAATCACGTTGCAGGATGACATTTAACGAAGGAAAAACGACTGTAAATGAGACAGAATACGGCGGCTTGATGAGGATGAGTGATGTAGCGTAGGCAATCTAAAACTGCATAGAATTACAAAAGATTTGGTGGCTGTGAAGATAGGCAAAGATGGCATTTTTTTGACCTTATGCATGGCCTGAATGTCGGCATATATTCAGTGTGGTGGCAGTGTAATGTGATAGTTTGATTAGCTCAAAAAAGCTATTCATTTTCATTAAATCCTTAAGGCCTTTTATTTCTAAAAAACATTTGAGTTCTTTAGACTTTGGAAAAGATAAAGGCATAAAAGCCTTAGGCTTTTTGGGAAAGCAAAACACAATGTGTATGTGAGTGTACATGAAAAAATTTATAAGGAGGTGTGAGAGGAGTCTTAGGGGCCTTCCTTCTTGATTCCAATTGTGTCTTGTGAGTGAGGAGAGAAAAGAGACGCATACCGGAGTGTGAACTCTTGTCTTGCTAGTTGTGAAGTTAGAGATTTTGGATGTTGAAACATCAAGGAGTGACATCCCAAGGTTATCAATGTATGAAATTTCCATGATGTTGGATTTGTCTTCAAAGTTTGTTTTGACTTTTGTGTGAATTGTTGGTGTTTTCAAAATTTGTGTTGAAGTGATGCTCTACCCACATTTGGGTTTTGGGTTGTTTTGAGCTACGAGAGGCATTGTGTGTTGTTCCGTTTTATGTGTGGCTTGTGGTGTTTGTCGAATATTTAATTTTTTTTTGAGTTGTGTTGTGCATCAGAAAAAGTCAATTACCCAACCAGCACTCCTTAACGTCTAGTTATCGGGTTGTGAGAGAGACTTGTTCTCGATCATCACTCGTGTAACATCTCTTTTTAGTACCCCCATGGAGGAGTTCCAAAATTGACTTTGTCTTGGTTGTTTTACTTGTGTGTGACCTACTTTTGATTTCTTCTGATTATTGAAAATGGCTAGTGATTTTTTTGAGTTCCATGGTTATCCTACAGAAGATCTTGAAAGAGTTTTAGAAAAAATAGAGTTGTACTGTTGTTTGATAGAGAGAATAACCAATCTTGAAGCTAAACTCTAGATTCTTAAGTATCAATTGCTGGGAGAAGCATGAAATCGGTTGCTTGACTTTGAGAGAAGCCTGAAATTTAGGAGACAAAATTTGGACTATGAGACCATTAAAAATGATTGTTTATGTAGGTTTTACAAAAGAGAAAGACAATGTGAGATTTGGGCAAAAATAGAAACTTTTGTTCAAAAATATGATCATTGTGTTGAAGATTTTGCTAGGAATTTGAAAGATTGTGGAATCAGAGTTTGATATTGTCAAAAGGTGAGATAATCCCAGTTATGTTGAAGATAATGTATTTTGTAAATGGGCTGAAATCACAAGATTGGAGAGTGAAAATAGAGATATTAAGAACCCTAAGACCTTTGAGGAAGAAGTGAAAATTGCTAAATATCAAGAGACAAAAGACCCATTGACCAGGGATACTTTTAGTCTAGTGATTATTGATTTAAGTAAAGAGGAGAAATCGATAATGATACTTTGGAGCTTGAGGACTATAGAGATGAGCTAGAGATGGATCTAAGTTGTAAAGAAGAAAATGAGAGACCAGATTGTTTTAAGGACCAAGATTTTTCATGTTCTTTGAGAGAGAATGAGAGTCAAGAGAATTTTGATATTTTTGATGAGGAAAGGAGTGATAAAAGTTCAGAAAGTCTTGGGATTGGGGTTGAGTTTCTTTAAGGTGCTTTCCTTTAGTTGACGGCGAGGTTCTTGCCCATGGCTAGTAACTTCTCTCAAGTAGGATGGTGAGGAGGGTGGCTCTATGCTAGATACCTTGTGGTCCTCATGATGTGGTAAGGATCCTCCCATGTGTGCATGAGCTTCTTCTACCCATCCACACACTTTCTCTATAGTTTCCATTTGATGCCTAGGGTTGAGGTACTCTGCTACTTTAGCACTGCCGTTCTTCTCAATCTTTGGTATAGATGTCTTGGGTTTTGCATTGGGCACTTGCCTTCCTAATGTCAATGTCATTACACTATCTCTTTTTAATTTGATTTTTCCTTCCACTCTCTTCTTCTTCTTCTTATTCTTTTTCTTCTTCTTCTTGCTCATGGAAGATACATCGATGTTGCTAGGTCCAGGCATTGTCACCCCAATCGCTTCAATTGTACCCAAGTCATCATATTCAATGGTGTGAGCATTGCATCATCATTAAGAGTCTCTATCTCAAATAGTCCCAAGGGAACTGATGAAATGTTAGAGCCACTTGTTGATGCCTTTCTTCTTAGGCAATCAATGTATAAATGGGTTATGCCTCACACAAGGCATTGCAGCTCAACAACCTTGTCGTTATTCATTTGTTCATTTTTCAAGCATTGAGAGGAGATGTATCTAGGGTGGCCGCAATTCTAGCATATCACTCGACTACATTCCTCTAGGTCCACGTCCTCTTTTTCTACCCAATATCATCATTGACATGGACTTGTAGTCCATAAGGATCAGGTTTCCCTCTTCATCATAGAGATATAGGGGTTAACATATGGCTCCTCATCAAGGGGGTCCTCTTCATAATGCACACAAGTGATGCTTTGAGGCAAGGTGATGATTAGTGCTAGGTGTGGGTATTCTTGTTGGATTGATGTCTACCCTTGGTGCAGTGGGCCTTTCCTCATTGGGATTTGCTAGAGCTAATAGATCTCATCAACCAAACTAGAAGGGGTGATTCATTGGATATTGTGGCTAGTAGGGTTGCCCGTATAGCAAGCATTGAGGAAATCCGCAATGAATAGCTTCATGCTAGTGCTTACGGCAATGGGCAAAAGTCCTAGGTCTTAGCTTTCGATATTCTATTGGTCAATGGTTACTACTATAGAGTGCACACATCGATTGTTTGTCCTTGTAGGTCTTCATAGAGCATCTTGAAGCTTCATCACTTTGAGCTTGAGATTAGACATCTCATGGGAGAAATCCATACTCTTGCCTTTTTCTTGAGCTTCAAAGGTCATGTGCACATTACGAATGCTGGATCTTTTGATATGGATAGTGATGATTCTTGTTAGTTTTGAGGTTTTTCTAGTTTCTTTCCTTTAGCAGCTCGTCCACCCTTATGGCCTCATCAAACACATTGTTCAAGACATCTCACTACAGACTTGAAAATCTTGCCAAGGCCTCTTTGTTCTTTTATCCCGTGATAAACACTGTTGGCACTATCCTAGTCATAGGTCTCTTAAGCTTAGGGAATATTTTCATAGAGGCTTCTCACTTGGGTGATGTAGTCTAGAATCTCCTCCTTATCTTTTTGTCTTAGGTTCATGAGCGTGAAAATTAGAGACAACCCGAATGATTGCGCTCTATACATCCATGAGGTTGTTTACATAATAGACTTGTTCAAACTACTCAATGAAGCTATAAGGGTCATCATCTACCCTCTACTTGTCCACTTGTTCTGTGACTATTATTTTTGTTTGGCTCCTATTCTTGGGTGTTGCTCCCAAACGAGTGGTCACAAGTGTCGTAGCTAGTGCAATACTACCCTTTTTTATTGATGTGTGGTCTAGCAATTTCTTGAGCGAGAGCTTCGATGGGCTAAGGTCTGCATCAAGTATTCTTGCTTCTCCTACCTCTTCTCGTGCGGTGGTTCCTCTCGCTAGATCCAAGATGCATTGGATTTGTCCTAGTTTGGTGTCCTTCCTTTACTTCTATACTCGTTGATTGTGTGTGAATCTTACAACTTTCCTAATGAGTTCCCTTATGATTATCATTTCTATTTCTATATTTGGTATGATTTCTTCTACCTCTCTTCCTCTATGTTCGACAAGAGTATGTTGATCATAAAGTGACACTAGCTAATGAATATGGATTGGAAACTCCATTGCATCAAATGCCAAGGAGTTTTTTGTGCTTCTTTCTACCATGGTCTCTAGGTGTTCTTATGTGGCAAGCATTTCAATGAGGTTAAGAAGCCTAGATAAGGTGCTATGGGTTTTCAAGGAAGTTACCATATGTATATCCTATACATCACGTGTGTTTGAGACCTATTTATAAATATCCTTATATGTGAATTTTTCCTACATAAAACATAAAAATGGTATTTTAAGAATACCTTATTTTGAACCGACGTGATGCACATATATATTCATTAGTAATGTACGCGAGTACAGGTTCCTATTATGGGGATTCTTATTAAGCTCAAAATACTTTCTACTTTCGGTTCGATTAGGTGTAGCATTAGCACACTTGCAAGTTCTTTCACATGTCGCCTTGCAACCCTCCTGGATGATGGCTAGGATGGCACTCAAGTCTCCCTTTTCTTTTTGGTATGGTAGTTCTCTCTTTAAGGTTTGGATGTGTGCGTTGACCCTAGACTCCCCTGCACACCTTAATTTGGTCTCTCTTGGATTAGAAGAGCTTCAAATCCTAAGTCTCAAGGTGTTGGAAGTCATGGAGGGACTTATAGCCTCCACCACCTTTAGTCTTAATCAAAGGGTCACAACTTGTGTGTGACTCAAGCAAATAGGAAAAGTGGAAACCGAAGGCACTTGAATATTTCTTGCAAGATGCTTAACCTATTTCATGCAATTGGTTGGTCCTCAAGGAGGTTTCCCAGTCATCCATAGTGTTCCACGATGTGTTGTTGTTAGAGGTCAAAGTCTGCCTGTGATTCTACAAGGTCGTAAGATACCCCATTCAACTTTAGAGAAGATTCATTGCCAATGACCTGATAATCTTGAACACAAGGAGGTAGACCACCAAAACATAAGCAAGTCATCCCTCTAATCCCAAAAAGGAAATCTCATTGCTAGGCAGTAATGACTAATTAAAAGCTTTCCATCAATCAACCTATCCACAATAAATGATTGAGTGTGTAAGGCTCTTGCTAGTGCAAAACATCCCCCTTATAAACTTGAAATTCCATGATGGAGCCTGATGGAAGAGCCCATGATTACAATTTTGTTTAAACTATCCCTGAGAGTCCCAAAACTAGCTTTTGGGGCCCCCCGAAGAGCCTACTAAGCTTTAAAAATTGCTCAATGCACCTCTTGGGCTGGTAATAATAGTAATTTTTGTGAACTTAAAATGCATGTGAAGTCCTTTCTTACCTTGGTTCATACCTCTCCAAACTCTACACCCTTGGGTCCCATTAAGACGAGCTAGTCGACACTCCTCGAAGGACTAACTCACTGCAATAGGTGATGCCTATGATAACCATGGTCAATTCTCAATGATTATCAGAAAAATTTCAATTTTATGGCTTTCTTTGGATCAATACCATGAGAGTTTTGATGGCTCACATAGTTTGGCTTAGACTTTCACTAAGTCTGACCAGCCAACGGTGGCATCATTGTAGGTAGTTTGCTTCTTTGGGTCAAGTGGTTTGCCCAGCCTATACCTCAAGTTACAATCATATTTTAGTGATTTTTTTGTTTCTTTCACATAGTAAAGTATATCATTGCCCTATTTGATTATTCAATCATCAACATGACCAAGAAGAGGTTCCCTATAGGCCTCGTAAACTTGCTAGTCAAACCCTATCTAGCTCTTGCGCTTATACTTCATGTAACCAATGAATTTTTAGAAATTTTCACTACTTTCCAAGAGTTCAAATAGTAATATTTAGTAATAAACCCATCCAATTTCTTGGGAAAAACACTTTCAATGACAAGCTTCATAATCACACTATTTCCACAACAATCAGGCAGCACTAATAAGTGTTCAGTAAAAGACGAAGTAGCTAGTCATAGATTTTTGATTGTTCATGATAATCAGACATTCAAAAACTAAAATTCTTACTGAATTAGCTGAAGCCAACATTCATTCCCATCATTCTCTTGTTATGCATGCATGTCCTAGTCTCTTGAAACTACCTGCACTATACTTGTAACTAGATTATTTTGTAGTGTTGTACTACCCCATCATCAATTCTTTCTCTCAGCCTTAATCCACATGAATTTCAATTATTAATAATGGAAAAATTCATTAAATTTTCAACATTAATCATGTGCTTCAATCTTTCTGATTCATATCAAAATTTCATTCACAAGCGATGCATCTAATTGTAACAAGCATGGCTGCTTCTATGAGTTTCCCCCGCCAAGCTCTCAATTCAGTAAATTCAACTTAGCTACATCAAACCATCAATATTTTCATACTCTTGGGATGCATCCTTCAACCTTGTTTGTTGCTAGCATTGACACTCACAGTTAAGGGCTTTTCTGGGTAGTTGGTTGTTGACCACAATTAGCTAGTTGCCATCAAACTCCCAACCTGTGACATGCTAATGAAACTCATAATGAAAACTCATAAAAATTAATAAAATATTAGTAAATTTTTGGAATTTTTCATGACTTATCAGTCCCCATGCTCAAATGATAGAGTCCTCATTGTTGCCTATGATGCCAACCGTATCACTTTCGACAAGCAAGAGTAGTTTTATTTTTATTTTATCGTTTTTGAATCATTATTTAAAAAAATGTTTTTTTATCCTAATCCAAAAATTTTCAAAAATCCATGTCTATTATTTTAAAAAAAAATACAAGTGCACACCATGGATCAGTTTCTTTCCAATTCGTCCTTTCTAACTATGATATGTGAGATGTCTGCATTGAACCTATCATGGAAAGAAATCCCATCTAGCTCAAATACAACATATTTTACTCGCCATGTATGGTTGAAAACTCATCAAGATGGATTCCATTGAGTCCCAGCAATAGCAAAACCAAAATGTAGGACCACTTCGTCTACATGCCAAATCTGAGAGAATGATGCATATCAATCATGTGGTCCCTTAAGTCAAATTTGCTCATGGTTTCTCACCCCCCTTGAGGTTTCCTACCATTTCCTCTCACTCTATTGACTTGCCTTGAATACAAATTCACAGCCCACCAAGCAAGAAGATAAGTTGAGAATATTAGTTGGTGTAACGGAACTCACCTCATGTAGGCTAGAAATCTGCACGAGCTCCCAAGCTCTGACTAATCGAGGGATGCATGCCCTAACAAGCTCCACACTTCTTGTGCTTTGTCCTTCACATGCAAGGATATGTCCTCCATTGCCTTTTCTCCAAGCTCTAGTGAGGTTGCCTCTTCTCTCTCTCTCTCTCTCTCTCTTCCAAGCCTTCTTTAGCTCTCTATCTCTGCACCTCACAACTTGAAGGATCCCCAGAAGGTGAGGAGAAGGGATGAGGTAATGCAACAAATACCAACAGCAAGCTCATAAGTTCTCGTGTCTCTCAAAACTTCTGCAATCATGAGATGGCAACATAGAGATGGAAGCAAAGATAGTGGAGAAGAAAGAGACAAGCCTGCTTTGCATTAGTCATAGGAATGGTTTACAATAAGGTTTCCCACCATATATATGTGGCCTTTGGATTTAAATTTGGGGTAGACCTCTTATCTCAAGGTGCCGATCACACATAATCTCTCGATGGTTGCTCTTTGAGCCTAGCCTAGTGTCCCATGTAATTGTCGAAACCCACTCACTTTTGCATCATTAAATGCACATTAATTAAAATTTTCACGAGAGTGAGCTTGGTACTCAAAAATGATTTTACAAAACTTATTTGGTCCTCTTTCTTAATTCCTATTTTTTCTAGAGTGTGTGGTGTTTTTATGTTGTTTTTCTGTTTTTCTTTTTAGCTTGATGAGCTTTCAAGCTTTGAATTTAAACCAAATGGATGCAATCATTATTCCTTTAGGCTGTCACTTTTGAATGCTCCTTGACATTTGTGCCTCTTGCTTTTTAAATATTTGACTTCCCTTGGTGTACTCCAGTAGCTTGTTACTTCCCACTTCTTGTGTAGAGATTCCAAAATAATATTAGAATAAGAGATCTTCTACAATCAAGTAAATCGCGTAGTTGTATTTTCAATAGATTTTACCTATTATTTTATTCCCAAACTATAGGATACTGTCACTTTTTCTCAATATCCTCATAACTAAAAAAATATAATTATTTTTTCTCTAAAAATGGAGCCAATCATTAATTTATGACTCTTTAATGCCCTCGTGACTTTTCAACATGAAAATATATATGAATCATTCTCATTCTTACTTCTTAAAAGGGTGGAAGTTAAAAAATGATATAAAATGACGTACACATCATATTTTAAGATTATTTTTAACCAGAGACACATTTTTGACTTAAGAGTTTCCTTGTAAATTTTTATCGTTTTGAGACAACTATATGCCTATTTTTAGGCATTTCTTGATTCCCTCTCAAAGCTCTAGCTTTGTCCAAAATTTTGTGTACTCTTCTCCTTCCCTCCAAAATATGGTTTCTTACATACGAATTCTTCTAAAGAAACACTCAATACTATCTACAACACTCTACCTTGCAACAAGCAATCTCAAGAGTGGTTTTGATAGCATTTGCTGAAATCAAATAATCTCTATCTACAACACTCTCTACCTTGCTACTATAAGCAATCTCCCTCTCTTGAGTACTGTGCTATAAGATATATTGCTCTTCAACACTCGATACTACAAGCAATCAAGTGATAATGGAGGTATCTTGATTTTTTAAATCTCTATGATATTATTATTCTTCACAGTTATTGTTTAATCCTTAAGTTTCAATTCACAGAGAGAGAGAGAGGGAGAGGGAGAGGGAGAGAGAGAGAGAGAGAGAGGGAAAGAGGAAGAAGGGGAGAAAGAGAGACGTGTGAGAGAACTAAGAAAATAAGTGATAGAGTGACACAGATTAAATTAGGATAGAAGATAAGATGATGTCATTATTCTCCACTAGATAAGCTTCTGTATAAATGTTTTTAAATATCTTTGATCAATTTTGAGAGAGTGATGACACCCAAAGAAGCATAAAAACAAGGCACAAAAGAATCCAAGCATGCATCATATTTTCATTTTTTGTCAAGAGAATAATACTACATTGTTACAAAATCACCAAAAAAAGATAGAGATATGAGGGGGCCACATCCACATCCACATCCACATCCACATTCATAATAAATAAATGGTATACACAAAAGTGTTGAGTGCATGCATTTGTAAAGGGTAGGAATACTCAAAATTAAAGGCCAAAGGTCTTATGATATCAAAAAAAAGAAGAAGAAAATGAAGGAAGACAATTTCAAGAATAGACGACATAGATTATGATACTCTGAATACAGGCTCAACTGCCACATCTTCAGATTTCACTGTAACACAAGAAGAGGAGGAAGAGAGAGATGAAAGCAAGACAGAGAAAGAAGGGAAAATCAGCAACGATAACAGTTTCTAGAAATCGATGCTGATGTGAAAAAAGAAGAAGGGTTTTGCTTATGCCCCCTCCTCATCATCATCAAACAGGCCAACCGCCCTTGATTTGCGTTGCAACATTCATGGGCAAAAGCCAATTGATTCATCGGCTGTTCCTCTTCTTTTCCGTGGCAGCCCCACTTATCCTCCTTAACCTTGTCATGCCTTTCACTGTAATTATCAATGCTCTCTCCCCCAATGGCCAGTTCAAGGGTAGAAATTCCCTACCACCACAACACCAGATCAGGATTTACCCTCCCCCCCTCCTCAGCAATGACACAATAATGTCCTTTATCTTCTCCATCCATCGATTTCTCCTACTGCACTACCCTCAATCTACCTATCTAATGGTGCCTCTTCATCTCTTCCTTCCATCTTCAACACACATGATAGAAACCCCTCGTCTCTTACAACCATTTGTTGACCTCGCTATCAAAGGGGACATACCATAGAAGATGAAACCTGGAGGTGCAGGATGCCCCACCAAGAGGATGACTAGAAGAAGAGGGAGATAGGCTGCTTGTCGGCAACCTAGTGGCTTTTCCTTTTGGACTGTGCATGATGCATAAGATGGGCTATCAGATGGGACTCGATTCAAAGGACTAGAGAGAGAGAGATGGCTTTGCTACATCACAAGGAGCGTGTCAACGGGGTACACACACCTCGAGATGGAGAATGTATCCGGATCTGTGTCGATGAGTCTCTGGTGTCTTATCAATGAAAGAAAGAGAAAATTGATAGAATAGACAAAAGACCAGCGTCATGTCTTAGCCTTTCATGCCGGATTTTCCAGATTTGAGTTGAGGCCTCAAGGTTGCAGACATCTTACCACTGTTAGCAACAGGCATACCAGGACGAGAGATATTGAGAGAGAGAGAGAGAGAATGGGGTGGAAGGATTTTGTGGAGGGCAGAGCAGCGTCAATTGTGACAGGATGCGCAACACATCCGCTGGACTTGATCAAGGTGCGGATGCAGATGAGGAGAGGGGGTTTGGCGGACTTGTATGTTTTTCCTCTGTAGATCATGAGAGAGTTGCCATGGCTTCCAAGCATCGAGAGCACTCCTTCGAGACTTAGAAGAAGGCCCATGAAAGTGATGTTGGATATAAGGTACATGACACCACGAATCGAGTTAGCGAGAAGGTTGGTCTCCGCAAAGATGAGGCACACGATGCTGCAGGAAAAATCAGTGATATCAGAGACGGTACACAAAAAAGAGAGAGGGAGAAGGAGAGGATGCGGGAGCGGGAGTATGGTGAGAAGATCCGCCTTAAGCAATGGCAGGAAAGGAGAAGACGAACGGTCTCTCTCTAAAATGGCAAAAGAACAAGGAAGATAGGGTTTCACAACACCTTAATGTTCTTATCCTTCTCTAAGGTCTCATGCTCACATCTGTTCGAAGCCAATCTAGAAATAGTAATAAGTACCTTTAGGATTTAACCTTGAGAAAATAACCAAATCTAATAGCCCTATTCTCTTACACTTCCCCCAAATACCTTTCTACACAACCTTTCTTGCATTCTCACAAACATGCAAATTAGGTCACCTCAAAAGAAAACACCTTCGACATTACCACCATCCACCCTTCCATCCCCATCCTTATTTGTTCTATATCTCCCATTTTTACATCCTCCATGTGATGGCAACCTAGATTTTGTTTCTGTCCTCTAACATACATGCTCATAGGAGAGAGTTTAATTAGAGTACCACTAATTTTAAAAAATATATATTTTTTTCAACTTATTAAAAAGTTAAAAAAAAACAAACACAACAAATAAAAACTCAATAACTTTCATAAAGATTCATAATCATTCATATCGTATTATTCACATTAGAAATGAAAACCCTTTTACAAAGGTAAATCTCTATTGAAGTTTTATCGTCAGAACTAAGAATACTAATAAAACTTCACCATTTCTTTGGAGCTACATGATGGAGTCTTATTTATTTCCATGTTGGAATGGAGGAGTTGTGCTCATGATCCATGTGAAAGATTGAACCCTATCCTTTGAAGACTAGTAAATATTTTCAGTGTGGGAGTGATGGAGGCAGGAGTTCCCTTACTCTGGTGGTCATGGATTTGGAGTCCCATACCCTACCATGGCTAGGCCTCATCCTTATGATCGAAGTTGTTTTACTAACAATTTTGAAAGTTGTTTGTATTAGACAGTGATTCTTCTTTGACAAGGTTCGCGAGGACGCTTCACATTTCAGTGTGGGAGGAATATGATGACACCCAAAGAAGCATAAAAACAAGGCACAAAAGAATCCAAGCATGCATCATATTTTCATTTTTTGTCAAGAGAATAATACTACATTGTTACAAAATCACCAAAAAAAGATAGAGATATGAGGGGGCCACATCCACATCCACATCCACATCCACATCCACATCCACATTCATAATAAATAAATGGTATACACAAAAGTGTTACGTGCATGCATCTGTAAAAGGTAGGAATACTCAAAATTAAAGGCCAAAGGTCTTATGATATCAAATGTATCAAAGTTTCAAAGAAATAATAAAAATACGAAGGGGTGTGCTTTTTGGGGAAGAGGTGGGGTGGAGTGCACGAGTGGTTATGTGCCTCTTTCCCTTCCCTCTCTTGTCCAATTGCACACTCTCCTTTTTGGTGGTGCAAAAAGTTGTTCTCTCTTCTCTCTCCTCTGTCTTTTGTGCAGAAATTCTTCTTTTTCCCTTTTGTTCTTGTATAATGGTTGAAGATATGGATGAAGATGATGAAGATAAAGAATCAGTTCATTATTAAGTGGAAGATTTATGGTTTCTTTTCAGTTTTGAGATTAATGGCTCAGCCATGTGCATAGATTTTGCACGCTTCTACCTTGGTTTCATGTTCATTTCTTGCCGTGGGAGGGTTACTGTCAGAGAGAGAGAGAGAGAGAGAAAGAGAGAGAGAGAGAGAGAGAGAGAGAGAGAGAGAGAGAGAGAATATTTTTTATAGAACAAAAGATAAGATTGGATGCTAATTAGAGGTAGATTAAAAGCTACGATTACAAGCAGATTTGGGGTTGATTAGGGTCTATCATGACTGAAATCAAGAGAAAGAAACAAGATCCAACTGGGTGAAAAGAAACACAAATATAGTGAAGCAAAGGGGTGTAATTGTGTGATTTGAATGTTAATCCAAGTTTAAATTGGCATATATTTTTCTTTATAGGATATAGGTGCAGGACGTACTAAGAGAAAGAGAGATATTCACTTTCCATTGGAGCATGAATATGCACCAATGTTCAAAAGAACTGTAGAAAGGGATGATGCAATAAGATACATTATACAACAAGAAACAAATGCAAGGGAAAAAAAAGTGGACCTTTGGGTTGATGGGTGCATTCATCCACCTGATCCAATCACTCAAAGACCACCACAATTTGAAGGGCTTAGATCATTTGTAAAGTTCATTTGTGAAGGCAATGAAGGATTTTATGGATACACATGCAGACTTGTCACACAAGGATTAGCACTGGTTCATCAAGCCTTGACAAATATGCATACGAGATTACAAGGAAATATGTAGTCTTTGATGGAAAATGATAGATTATTGGCTAAGAAGGATAGGGAGAACCAATGCCTACAACAAGCAATGTCTATCATTGAAGATGCTATGCAGGCTACACACGTGCAAAATATGGAGTTACAGTCTAAAGTTATGGACTTGGAGAAGGAGAATTGAAACATAAAGAGCAAGCTTACAAAAACTTTGGAGCTGGGCCCACTTTAAAAACCAAAGAAGCATGTCAGCGCATTTGATTAGTTAGACCAATTAACCAAAGGAAGTGGACAATATCATAGACGAATATATGCTCAATCTGCTACAATGAGAAATATGTTTCCTCATGCAGAGAATGATACTATCACCAAATTCTAAAGCAAAAATATATGGTGGAAAATGCATTGGAAAATTGTAAATTCATAGACATTGTAGATGGAGTCACAAGTAAATATCCTAGGGATGTCAACAACTTGTTTACTGCTATAGATGCTCAAGGATTATGTGATAAGATGGGAATGAGTTTTGAGTCATAAAGTATGCTCTATCAACAATTGGATACATAATTTAAGCAAGTCTTCAAAAATAAGTGAGTAATGCCTTTGCTAAAATCATTTCACGTGAAGAAGACTCTAAAACAACTAAATGAGAAAGTTTTAGAACTAATTGGTGAGCCAACGCGTCTGGAAAATACACACGTATTGAAGTATGGTTCCAAAGAAGTTACATTTGTATTAAACACATCCAACAACTTTGTATTGGATATATGTAGGGTTCAGATTGCTATGGTCAAGTTCTACAATATTTCTATGGAAGAATGTAGAGGCAAGCTTAAGTTTTTCCTTAAGCTTAATGAGAGTGAGATTATTAAGGGGAAAAAACTTGAACATGTGAGTATAACACTTATGAATCAAGCATTGGATCCCAAAATTGATGAAAACCATCCTTTATACTTCAGTGTATGGTCAGAGAATGAAATATGGTGTCTTGCAGCATTTGAAGTACCAAAAGAGGACCATGAAATAATTAAAGTTCTTTTTAACCTCACTAATATACC
Source organism: Lygodium microphyllum (assembly GCF_053477565.2). NCBI lineage: Eukaryota > Viridiplantae > Streptophyta > Polypodiopsida > Schizaeales > Lygodiaceae > Lygodium > Lygodium microphyllum. The sequence continues at coordinate 41,857,094 of NC_141137.1, read as the reverse complement.
CAATGTTATTCACGAGCAAAAAAATGGACCAATTTTACACATCGAAGGGTTTGGGGACTATCAAGTTGAATGGCATCTTGCAGGTGATTTAAAAACATTGAAGTGTATGTTTGGTTTATCAAATGTAGTGAATGAAAAATTTTCATGCATATATTGCATGAAAACTAGGAAGAAAGGGAGAGATGGAAAGAAAGAATGGCTTGCCATGGACAGAAAACAAGGTGCTTCAACACATTGTCGAAGGGTTTATGAAAGCAATGTCGCAACCACAGAAGTCCTTGTTAAATTTCAGGATAGACGATCAATCATACAAATAAACAAGATGAATGGATTGGTGAGCAATAATAAATCTGCCAAGCTTCCAACGAGATTGACACAATCACTGCCACTCAAGACGATATCAAAAAGTGCCAGTTGCAGCTCAAGTAAATATAACTATTCTCTACCAAGAAGTCACAATACCTTAACTTTAAAGATGGAGCACAGACGGAAATAACTACAGTTGAGTCAGATCATGTGCCAACCAAGATGCCTGCATGTAAGTAGCTATTTATATTGGGGTTCACTGCTGAGTATCTGTTCCCAGCACAGTAGCTTTGCCTGGATGAATGTCTTGTTGATCAACTTCTTGGTAAGCCATGAGAGGAAGAACTCTTACACAGACATTGCTAGAATTCAAATACTCGTCTGTAAGTTATGCAGGCAATTTCTCCTTTCTTTTATAACAGAACATGACTTCTCTTCTGCTTCTTCTCTTCCCCTTCTCTCACTTCTTCTCCTTGTTCACACAGAGTATCAATGGCTAATCAATGTTACATCTGATGAAGAGCTTTTACACAGATCTGTGAAAAGTTCAAATGCCCATCTATAGGTTAAGCTCAAGTCTCATAAAAGATTAAGTCTTTGCTGATGCTGTTGCTGCCTCTTTCTTCTTCAGATAGCCGAATTTGTTTAATTTTACTGCAGATTGAGTCTTCTTTCTCTAGGTCTTCAGATGGGTACTGCAGACTCGGTCTTCGTATGAGATTATCTTAGCGCAATGTATCTTTCTGATCAAAATTCTGGTGCTTTGATGCTTGGCCAAAGCTTGGGTGCCAGCTCAAGGATACAAGGAGGAATTGCTCACGGGAGAGAAGAATTGGAAGAGAAGACTCCTGGGCTATTTCTAATTATGGACCTGTAGCACATCTTTCACAGTCTGACTGACTACCCCTTTCCTGGGCCTTTCTTCTCCAGTTCGCGCAGAAGATAGAAGTCCTTGCTTTCATGGAAGATCTATAAAAGCTGACTTCTCTTTTCGTCCAGAGAGAGACCTCTTTTCTTCGACATGAACGCTCCCACGTTTGCGACAATACGTTCTGCTTGCAACCGAGAGAGATGCTCAACTTCAAACTAGCAAGAAAATAGATTTTATTAATCTGCTACTTTGCAAAGTTCACGTAGCTTGGGTCGTTTGCCGATTTTCTCCATCTGAAGTAGTCGAGTGTGGGCCATCAGGGAAACCATCAAATCACAAATTCTTTGATCGAGACTTGCTCGTCTGGAGCTGTAATCGTGGATGTGTGGGAGGCAATAACAGAAAATGTGGTGAGCTATTTTCCATACTCGTTTCTCCACAACGTCCTCCAAACAAATTGAAGTAGCAGCAGCAACAGAAGTTGTGGATCAAGTGTTCCTCTGAAGTCATCGATCAAGCGTTCCTCCTTTACAACTACTGTTGTGGCTTCCTCCCTGCGTATCGATTCTTCTCCTCCTAGAATTCTGCGCTAATTATTGTCTTTCTTTTCACAGCCTGGTCTTGATTCTTTGTTACCCCGTTGCAATCTTTCCCAAAATTCACCGAAACTTCCCCCCAATCCTCTCTCTTGCCTACGACTTCAGCACTCTGTCTCTGCATTCCAGCTTTTCCTCCCCTTCACTCGTCTTCCGCAGGTTTGTCAATCTTCGTTAGCCTTCGTTAGAGCTTCCGAGTTCGCGTCATCTTCTTTGTCACAACTCGATCTCTGATACTCTTCATCACCCCCCCCCTCTCCTCTTCTCGACAACAACATTCAAGTCTCAGCATCGTCTCCTCTTCAATTCCGCTACACGCAGGTGGTGATAGCATAGTCATTGCTCAACTGTCAGAACTCTTCAACTTGGGGGGCACATATCTCTTCGTACTTCCAGAGAGAAAATGATCGATGTAGGATACGCTCAATTAGAGAGTATTTTGCACAAGCTTGTACTCCTCTCAGCTTTCCTCCATCGTCACAGTTCTTCTGTCACCGTCTTCTTTTCTCCCTATCAATCCTCGAATACTCTGTTTCTTTTCCTCTTTGCCCCCAGATAAGCCTCCTAATCTCCGTCGCTATTTTTCTTTTTCCTTCCCATTTCAAAAAACTATTTTCCCCTCTTTCTTCCTGTTCGTCCCGCCCTCTCACTTTCAAAATTAGCTTTTTCCTTTTTCTGTCCTCCTAAAAACAGCCCTACCAAAAACAACAATTGATGCCGTTGAGCCCCTGCATGTCTCATAGAATGTAGGAAGTTTATGTAGCCTAAAGACTTCATTCACACTGTATATCTCCCTGCAGATTTCAGACATCCCCTTGCCTAGTACTTCAACATAACCCACAACTCTTTCAAACACTTTCTTTTGGCTGCATTGTTACTTGCCATATACAGTATGTTTGGCATCCAATCTTACATTCAATTCTGCTGAAAAGGTGCAATCACATCGATGTTTTCTTTGCTCCTCTTCATCTTCTCAAAGAAGTCATGAGATTCCCACATATACTCATATTTATCACCCTGATTCTCCATTGAGCATAATGCGAAACTCCTATGAACTGTTGATCAAAACCTCCTCATCTAAATTGTCTGACCACTTGGCAAGGCATGCCAATTTGAACATTATTGATAAGTTCCTCTTGCTCCAAACTCTTCTTCACTTTATTACCCACGCAGAACAAAAGTACAAACACAACAACTAAATAAGTACAAAGTATCAAATCACATGCACAACTTTTGGATGGTTTACACACCCCGAATGTGCAGCAATATGACAACGTGATCAAAAGGTCATGAGAAATGGAATGCTAGTTCTAGTGGATCTAAATGGGCACCCTATTTTTGAAATAACACTAACAAGGGTTCACTTTTGCACACTGCATTGTTTGGTTAGAATAATTGAGAATCTAGTATATGAATATATATGTTTTGCATACAAGATGTAACATGTGCCAGAAGTTGATGCTACATCTAAACGGGCACCCTATTTTTGAAATACCACTAATAAGGGTTCACTTTTGCACATTGCATTGTTTGGTTAGAATAATTGAGAAGCTAGTATATGAATATATATGTTTTGCATACAAGATGTAACATGTGCCAAAAGTTGATGCTACATGCAAGAAGATAGAAAAAGTTCTCTTTGAAGTTGGATTACACGGGACCAAGTAGAAAAAACAAAGGACGAGAAAAAATCGGGAAAGACTAGAAATATCCCTTGTAAACCATGCTTTGGCAGACCCATGGCTAGGAAGTTTGTATCTCCACCTCGAGATGAGGAAGGAAATATACTCGTAAAACAACCAAAGAAGTATGATGCATGGAAAAAGTTGCACCTTGCTGTTTCGGATTGGAGCAATGGGGAAAGAGCAAGGATTGCAAAGGCAGAAGTGTGGATACACCTAGATAGATTAGCAATTCTCTTACAAAAGTTGAGGTTTAGGGATGGTGATGCCAATACATTTAAAGAGAGTTGCTAAATTTCATAAGTCCATGGTGGAGGCATGGACTACAAACAGTATAACACACTACATGGTCAATATTGTCACCATTACAAAAAAATATCATCGTTTCGAATTAGTTTGTGTCTCTAATCTCTCTTCTTGTCAAAATGGTAGGCAACCCGAGAGAGAGATGGCAATAAATGGAGACCTAGACAAAGATATTACTTTTTGATGCATTTAGAGTCCATGAGAGAGCATAGGTACCCAGGATATGACATATCAATACTCCTATCTTTAACATAAGATGTCTTGTAGTTTTTTTAAAAAAAATTGAAGGTTTATCACTATGTTTTTTAATTTAAAAGTTCATTTACACCGCAATAAGTTTAAAAGTTTTGTACTTAAGTCAAGTCTATCCTTTCATTTTTTTCCATTACTCTTCATTCGACCGTTCACCTTTATATCCTTCATCATCACAACCATGGCACATTCCAAGCTTCCTATCAAGAAGGTGCTTGCAAGAGCAAGAGCTCAAGCTTCCTATCAAGAAGGTGCTTGCAAGAGCAAGAGCTCAACACTCTTCCAAATCTAGTGAGTGTATTGTGAGTGAGAATGGTCACTTGGTGGGGCTGACAATGGTGGCCCTACTATAGCTAATAATGGTGGTGCTACTATGTCCAACAATGGTGGCCCTAGTGTGGTCAATAATGATGGTTCACCATTGTCTAGAAATGATGGTCCACATGCTCCACCTCTCACTATTGCTCTACTAGTAATACACGTCCTCCAACAAATAAGAAACGAAGATGGAGACCAGGCACAGTTGCACTATGTGAGATAAATTGTAGAAGAGTGCCAACTTGATTATTCCTAAGGCACCATTCTCTAGGTTGGTGTGAGAAATACTACAAGATCTACAGTTAGGGCATCATTGTAAGTTCTTTTCAAGGAACCGGGCAAGGAGTGTGGGGTGATAGTCAAGCCAATCCTTGCTTGCTCTCCAAGAAGCAACTGAAAATTACTTGATTGATCTAATGGGTGATTCTCAGCTTTTAGCCATTCGTGTGCAACGTATCACTATTAAGCCCATAGATATGGTTCTTATTTGTAGGATCCACAACAACAAGGATGCATTTAATCTTAATGTTAACAATATGCTTTGAGAAGCTACCTTGTAATTGGATCTATGTTTTTAGCTCAAGTTTGGTTATAGATTGTAAGGAGCCTAGTTTTGGTTTACCTTTCCAATAGACCTTCTAGTATTTGATAGTAGTGGTCTACAAAATGGACCTAAATTTTACCTAGCTTTAGTTGTACTTGGTACAATGAACTATCTACCATGTACTTCATGGTTTCTTAATGCCAAATCTAATATTTGATATTCTATTTTTCCATGATTTGCATTATGTGTATTTCCAAGTTTCTAATTTTGAAAGTAGTTTTGTTGAGGATAAATTCAATGCGCAATCACACACACATCAGTGATCAGTTGTACATGGGTTGATGCACTATATCTTTACTGTATTTAGCAGTTTGGCAACACTATATCCGATATGCGATTTTCCATTTGACCCATGACTTATTTTTTTGTGAATTTGTAAGTTTTCAACATTTCACGTAATTTGGTTGACAACACATTTAATATGCAGTTGTGCATACTTAATGTGGTGGTGAGTTTTTATGTTTATCAGTGAAGTATAATCTAGTTAATGCATTTTCAAAAAATGATTGAGCCATTAATTTTATGAATTTTAATCTATTGAAACTTCATCCACATGTCGGGCATCATAAAAACTCATGGATATCAAAGAATTGGCCCCATCAGAAGTATCTGGGGGACACCTGTTCGGAGGCTAGCATCTGGGGATTCAGCGCCGCATATACTAGTGTCCCAGAGACTTCTGATGGGGCAACAATGTTTTTGGGTAGTTGATGTACCCTAGACGAGTCCACAAGTAAAATTTCATGTCAATGGGATCATTGGTCATATTTTTCCAAAGCCTGGATACGTTAATTCAGGTTTAAGGGTTTTTTGTAAGTCTTACTAGAAGTTTAAAGTTTCACCTCATTTTACATATTTCACTATTCAGTTTTGAATTTTCTCTCCTAGAAGACATGGCATGCACCAAGCAAGCAGCTCGAAGACACCCCCTAGAAATCCTATGTACAAGCCACCTCCCCCAGCTCCACCACCACCATCACTACCACCACGATCCCAGCATTGCAAGCGTCGATGGAAGACAAGAACAATGGCTCTTTGTGAGATCCGCCATTACCAGAAGACCACGCACCTCCTGATACCAAAGGCTCCATTCCAGAAGCTAGTGCATGAGATTATGGATGGCATACTCAGTAAGAACAGTAGGAGGTACTTCCCGATGGAACAGGCTTGCAACAACCCGATCACTAAATTGCCCAAGCCCTCCTTTCACTACAAGAAGCTGCCAAAGCTTACGCCATCAACTTGTTTGAAGACTCAGTCTATGGAGCTGTACATGCAAGGAGAGTCACCATCACTGATAGGGATTTGCAGATAGTGAAGTTCTTCGAGCGCGATAGAAGGATAGTCCTCGTAGAGATTAACAATGATAGGGTTGTACTACCAAAATATATATGAAATGTAGCTTCCAAAGAGATTTTTTGAAACCCTAGTTGTAATGGATCCCATGTAAAATATTATAAATATGAATAAAAAATTTTTGATACGTCTTATTTTTGTATATTCACTTGTTATTTGTTTTTTCTTTGAGTTATCATTACATGCGTTTGAATGAATACATGTTGCGTACGAACTCGATACATATTGAATTTAGGGTATGAATCGTGTTGCATATAAATCTGATAAATAAACTTAACATTCAAGTAAAAAATAATAATAAACGATACATATGACAAACTACATTGCATGCAAATCCAAAAATATATGTCTTCATTACTTCAAGAAGATTACAAATTACATTACATTGGTGATGAGATATTATTTGGCACTAAAAGTACATCTACTCTCTCCTAGGCTTCTTTGAGCTAGACTCCCACTACAAGGAACGAGAGGTATAGCAATGGCAGGTAGCGACGCACGAATAGCAGCGTAGCGACGCAAATAGCGATGCCCCATAAGGAAAAAAAAAACAGGCCGAAACCCAAACGCGTTGCATTTCGCGCATTTTCGTGAAACATTTCGAGAGGGAGAGTGAGAGAGAGAGCGACCATCTTGCATAGGGTGAGAAAGGGAGAGGAAGAAGGCTTGCCGCCGCCGCTGGCGTTCGCGAAGGAGAGGAGGAGCCTTCATCGCGAAGAGGAGCCGCCAAACCCTCGCCATATCTCATCGGTGAGTCCATTCTCTCCTTTTGCTTGTTTAGGAGAGAAAATGAGAGAGAAAGAGAGGGAGAAGGAGAGAGAGAGGGAGGGAGAGAAAGAGAAAGAGAAAGACAGGGGGAGAGAAAGAGAAAGAGAAAGAGAAAGAGAGGGAGAGGGAGAGGGAGGGGGGAGGCAATGAGAGAGGAAGAGAAAGAGAAAGAGAGGGAGAGGGAGGGGGGATGAAATGAGAGAACGAGAGGGAGGGAGAGTGTATCCTCTCTCTTATATTATTTATTTTTTATATAATTTGTATATAATGAGAGAGGGATAAGAAATGAGGGAGAGGGAGAAGGAGAAAGAGAGGGAAATTAAAGAGAGGGAGAGGAAGGGGGAGGAAATGAGAGAGGGAGAGGGAGGAAGAGAGAGAGAGAGGGAGAGGGAATGAGAGAGGGAGAGAGAAAGAGAAAGAGAAAGAGAGGGAGAGAAAGAGAAAGAGAGGGAGAGGGAGAGGGAGGAAGTGAGAGAGGGAGAGAAAGAGAAAGAGGAAGAGAGGGAGAGGGAGAGGGATGGGGAGGAAATGAGAGAGGGAGAGAGAGGGAGTGCATTCTCTCTCTCTTTTACTTTTGCTTATATGATTTGTGTATATATATTGAGAGAGGGAGAGGAAATGAGAGAGAAAGAGAGGGAGAGGGAGGGGGAGGAAATGGGAGAGGGAGAGGGAGGGAGGGAGAGAGAGAGAAAGAGAGGGAGAGGAAGAGGGAGGAAATGGAAGGGGGAGGGGGATGAAGTGAGAGAACGAGAGGAAGGGAGAGTGTATTGTCTCTCTTTTTTATTTATTTTTTGTATAATTTATATATATAAGAGAGGGAGAAGAAATGAGGGAGAGGGAGAGGGAGAGGGAAAAAGAGAGGGAAATTAAAGAGAGAGAGAGGGAGGAAATAAGAGAGGGAGGGGGAGAGGAAATGAGAGAGGGAGGGGGAGGAAGAGAGAGAGAAAATGAGAGAGGGAGAGGGAGAGGGAATGAGAGAGGGAGAGGAAGAGGAAGAGGGAGAGGAGAGGGAGACAAAAACATAATAGGGAAATGAGAGAGAGAGAGGGAGGGAGAAGAAATGAGAGAAGGAGAGGAAGAGAGCAAAAGGAAATGAGAGAGGGAGAGGAGAGGGAAAACAAAGAGAGAATGAGAGGAGAGAGAAAAAGAGATAAGATGTTAAACATAATAGGCAAAGAGAGAAAGAGAGGGTGTGGGTGAGGGTGAGGGCGAGGGTGAGGGAGGGAGAGGAAATGAGAGAGGGAGAGGAAGAGAGAAAAGGAAATGAGAGAGAGAGAGAGGAGAGAGAAAAGAGAGAAAGATCATTAAACCTAATGGAAAAATAGGCAAAGAGAGAGTCAGGGTGAGGGAGGGAGAGGAAATGAGAGAGGGAGAGAAAGAAAGAAAGGAAAATGAGACAGGGAGAGGAGAAAGAAAAAAATGAGAGAGAGAAATGAGAGAGAAAAAGAGAAAAAAATTATTAAATCTAATAGAGAAAGAGAAAAAGAGAGGGTCAGGGTGAGGGAGGGACAAGAAATGAGAGAGGGAGAGAAAGAGAGAAAGGTAAATGAGAGAGGGAGAGGAGAGAGAAAAAAATGAGAGAGAGAGAGGAGAGAGAAAAAGAGAGAAAAATCATTAAACCTAATAGGAAAAGAGAGAAAGAGAGGGTGAGGGTGAGGGAGGGAGAGGAAATGAGAGAGGGAGAGGAAGAGATAAAACTAAATGAGAGAGGGAGAGGAGAGAGAAAAAAATGAGAGAGAGAGGAGAGAGAAAAAGAGAGAAAAATCATTAAATCTAATAGGAAAAGAGAGAAAGAGAGGGTGAGGGAAAGGGAGGAAGAGGAAATGAGGGAGGGAGAGGAGAGCGAAAAAGTAATTAGAGAGAGAGGAGAGAGAAAAAGAGAAAAAGATAATTAAATCTATAATGGAAAAAGAGAGAAAGAGAGGGTCAGGGTGAGGGAGGGAGAGGAAATGAGAGAGGGAGAGAAAGGAAAATGAGAGAGAGAGAGAGGAGAGAGAAAAAGGAATGAGAGAGAGAGGAGAGAGAAAAAGAGAAAAATCATTAAATCTAATAGGGAAAGAGAGAAAGAGAGGGTTAGGGTGAGGGAGGGAGAGGAAATGAGAGAGGGAGAGAAAGAGAGAGGGAGAGGAGAGAGAAAAAAATGAGGGAGAGGAGAGGAGAGAGAAAAAGAGAAAAAATCATTAAACCTAATAGGGAAAGAGAGAAAGAGAGGGCACCCTGGCACCTGCTACATAGTATCATAGTACTGGGTACTTGGCAATATGATACTAGAGTACTAGGTGCTAGATACTAAGATGCTATGATATTATGTGCTAGGTACCGAGTACTAGGTACTAAATACTAGTGTTCTATGATTCTATATGCTAGGTCATAGAAAAAGAGAGAGATGGAAGGAGAGGATAACAATCTAAGAAAAGAAAAGAATGATAACAAAAACAAATTGTTTGTTGTAACGTAGACAAAATGGAAAACGAAGAAGGTCCTGTTGTTCAAGATCATGAGGCGTATCTTAATCAGCGTGTCCCAGGTCCTTGCTCTCAATGCAAGCTGGCAATTAGATGAAAACGCCAATTGTCTATAGAACACGTACGACGATTTGGCAAGTTTCAATTTGAGATCATTGATCAAGTGATTGCGAATTTTCAGCAAACGGTAATTTGAAGTTAATATCAATCATGCATTGTACTCGCAAGCTAATTGAATACCGTATACAATAAGATTGGGTCTCACTGGCAAATTTTCTATGTAGGGAGGAGATGTCTCGTGCCAAGGAGGAGTGTACCCTTTGCGGCCAATTAGAAGAGTACGTGGGCGTGCGATGGATGGAGTGCAGGAGCCAATCCACCACTTACAAGGCTAATCTATACCATCAATGCCAGAGGAGATAGACAACCTTCAGACCTACCTACAATCTTGGAGCCTAAGATGGAGGCAATGATTGATGCATTGATTCTAATGGATGTCAAGACTTTTGATCTGCTTAGAGAGGAAGCATCCATATCATTATATGATGGGTGCCGAGTATCTCAGCTCAAGACACTGCTTGCACTCTTAAGTGTGCAAGCAAAATACGAGTGGAGCGATATGAGTGTGACAGAGTTGTTCAGGTACTTTGCACATACGCTTCATTGAATTTTTTTTTCGGCACTATTATTACAAACATTTGTGCTTTTTCAAGATGTTTTATAAATTTTTTTAGATTATTGAAATATCATATATTACCACCTGCAAATACCATGCCTGAGTCTTGTGATGATGTACGACATGTTTTACAGAAGCTTGGCATGGACTACAATAACATCCATGCATGTATCAACGATTGCATACTGTTTCGAGGAGAATATGAGACTATGGAGACATATCCAAAGTGTAGTGCTCACAGGTATCAATAGGACTTGCAAGGGCAAACCATCCCTCAAAAAGTTCTCAGACACTTTCCGCTTATCCCCCGCATAAACCACATGTTTCCTACGACATGGCGATCTTGACAATGTGGCATGTGCAGAATAGGTCCATGGATGGAGTTCAACGAATATTAGCGGATTCACGCGCATGGAGCCACATTGACTCTACCTTCCCAGGCTTTGCCCGAGAGCCAAGGAGGTTTGTACTACGAATGGATTGTAATTGGCATGGGCATCTTGCTATTTGAAATGTAGCCATTATTTATAATGCTTTCTCATTTGTGGCAGTTTGTACTACGGATCGCGATCGCAGGATGTCTTACTCCAGAAATACGCGGGGCCATTTACAGGTTGTCAAATTAGGTGCAATGGATCTCACAGAAGGAGATTAAGACGTCCTCTATTGAATCTGCGAGGCGGGGAGTAGTGGAGAAGGTCTCTCTCTTTGAGAAATACCTGCCCACCAGCACATTCACAATACAAATCCACCTTCTTGTGCATCTTGTAGATGAAGTGGAGATTGCTGGACCTGTCCATACGCGATGGATGTTCTTCTTGGAGCGCTTCATGAAAACCCTGAAAGGCTTTGTGTGACAACGAGCTCGGCCAGAAGGTAGCATGGCTGAAGGTTGGTTGGTGTCTGAGGCGCTAGTGCATATTTCACAATGGCTATCAACGGTGGAACCAGACAATGAAATGGTATGGTCACTGAAGGACGATGATAAACTGACTAGAGATGTGGTGGTTGGAAATGGGGTAGAAAAAAGAATGGATGTCTCAATGGAAGAGAAGGTGAATCGCTTTTGTATGTTGCACCATGCCTCTATGGAGACGTGGCTCGCCAAGTACTACATCGCTAGGCAAGATCGAGAGGAAGCGCGATGAGCTAAATTCCAACGTAGTATGCGTCATCGACTATTTCAATATCCCCAAGTCATGGAGGAGAGATGAGATGGAGTATTTTGGGAACTTGCAAAGTATTGTTACGGTGGATTACTGTAGCTTCTCCATGATACTATTCGATGTGCAGTGGCTCAAGGTGGTACTTGGAGGAGCTGGAGCAACAGTTCGACGAGGTCCATCTGGACTTCTCGAAATAGATTCCGAAAAAAAATGGATGGATTTACGAGACACCATTGTGTTGCCAGCCCATTGTGAATAGGTGCATGGACTCATTTGCTTGCTAATTGTATTACGACATGGTTTATGTCACAATGGTTTGAACTCTCTTGTACGTGTTTGTGAACAGGTAATATTCAATCCAAACCCCAGACAACCTCGTTGGTGATATGTTATACCTTCAACTCCCCGAAGAAGTGTGAGAGTATATGATCAAAGTGATGTTTGGAACATAGATGAAGATAATATGCAAATAGAGGGGTTGATATTGCAAGGGGTGGAGGCCTCGAAAGCTTGGAGCCATCATTGGCTAATAATGATGGAAATATAGGAGTCCAAGAATTCTTTGAGAACGAGGTGGACTCATTCTTTTGTGGTGACATGTCTATTGACCTTCCTATGTATGCGGAGTTGTGTCAGGAGATTAATATGGAGCCATAGGATACTTCATACTTGGAGCATCCACTTACACGATTCGTTGACCAATCGCTTATAAGGGTACATAAGATATATATTTTAAGTGAGATTTTTTTTAATGATTTATATTAATGTGCTTTGTATGATTTAAATTGATTATTCTAATATCATTTTTTTTCTGTGCAGGTGACATTTTCAGGATGAGTCGAGAGATAAGCGATGAGGAGTTACAAGACATCTTCACACTTATGTCTCCAGACCAGATCGCGAGATTCAGAGAGATGGTAGATGAGGAGCTGTCTTGGTCTTCGTGAAGGGTGCTCTGCTAGATCTACTTCAATGCAATTGGAGGCTTCAACTTCGAGCAGACAAGCTTACGCTCATGACTTGGGCCAGAGGGAGGGAATGCATCAGGATCAGGAGAATGCTGTAGAGATACAGAGGCAGTGAGCCCACAGTTGACATGGGATACAGGTGCGACTCCTCGCTCTCGTGGCCCTTCCATGGAGCGCGGCTCAGGCTCAGGTAGATGCTGTGGAGGCACGGACGCAGTGTCTCCATCTCATCGTTCAATTGGAGCTGCGTCACGTCAAGGATTTGTCACACCTGCGGGGACGTCTACTCCAGTTATTCCAACTTTTGCTCAGCCATTAGTAGGTGGCACCCCTGTGGGTGCCACTCCAAGAGATATTATCCCGGTGGTTGGTACACCGAATGTACAGGGGTCTCCTGGATATGCCCAAGAGCATGGACGCAGATGGGAGAGGACCCATATTAGGCAGACTCCAGGGGGTTATGGATATCTAGTCGATAGTAGGTTAGGAGCCATCATCATGAATGATGAGGAGAGGAGGGTGATGGCTCGCATGAGAGAGTTGTGCCAAACAGTTTTTCGGCACAACATCTTGGATCATTGGAAGAAAATACTGGATGGGAGCAAGGACTACATAGTAGCATCCTTGCATGAGGAGTTTCCAGTGCCAGCCTCAGTAGATAGATTCTCTACGGGTTGAATGATGGATTGCATGCGTGCATATATGTCACATAAACGATCCGACGTACGCAAGGCAATAAAGAGTGGGCTTGCAAAGCTCCAGTGGTTAGATGCAGATGACTGGCACTGAGAGAGGGAGGAGGCTACAAATTCTCCAGGACGTTGGAGTCAGCACAGCGCAAGGTGACGAGGGCATGACTCGAGGCCGGAGTGGTCCATCATCTTGGGAGTGGCGGCCACATGACATATTTGGAGGACTTTGTAAGTTTTTCTTTTGTTTTGCTTGTTTATTTTTTTGAAATATTCTTTGTACTGACAATCGTGTTTCTAACAGTTAGCATTTTGTTTTCTTTGCAGCACTCCATTACAAATCGCGATCCGACTGGCCTTGAGACTCGATATGTAGAGAGGCATGGTCTCACTTTATTGATCGACCGATTGTATAGACGCGACGGCCCTGTAAGTCACTCATCTTTCTTGTCCGTAGTTACCATGAGATATTTGAATGCATTATTATATGGTGGACTGATGTGTTGTTTCTTTTTCTGCAGAGTCTGTTCGATGATCCTTTGCAGCGGGACGAGCTTTCGAGGGACGAGGATATGTAGCTCGCCGTTGGATCCGTGGAGCTCATACACCTTTATTTTTGAGTCACCTGATCTATGTAGACATTTTCTATGTATTAGTGATATCTTGTCATGATTGTACCAATCGCCTATTATGCGATCATGTATTTATTTCATGTATCAGTGTTATGATTTCAGTATACATTGTTTTTGTTTGCAAGCGCATTATACACAATGCAGAAACTATTTTGTATGGCTCTCATAAAGCACACAGTGCTATATGTGGCAGAGCAGCTTGCTACCCTGCTACAAATTTTTTTTTCCCTATTACCGTCCCTATTAGCGTCGCAAATTTTATTGCTCGCATCGTTATTGGCATCATTATTTACATCGCCAACTATCACTATCAGCGTCGGTATTGGCGTTGACGTTGATACCGATGCCAATACCGACGCTGATAGCGACAGTGATACCGACTGTTCTATGGTGTCGCCAATAACGATGCTTTTTGCGACAACAGGGGTAAATTTTTTTATTTGCATTTTCGTCACTTTAAACGTCGGTACAAGGTCTATATCTTGTAGTGTCCCCATGGTTAGAGCTATTTTTGATCATAGGCAACAACACATTTTGCCCTAGTAGTTTCTGCCTAATGACATTGGGGTCTTCAAACACTAGCAACCATGCCATGGGCCACCACGGAAAAAAGTGGTCCACACCTAGTACTAAAGAATAAGTAGAGGATCTTTGAAATTTAAAGCAACACTACTTTCTCCAAGCTAGAGTTTGTTAGGATGGTCTTGAAGTGCCCAGCCTTCTTTAATGCCCTCAACTTCAAGAAGTTATCAGCAAAAGTCGGAGAGCATGACTTATGGAACACAATAATGTAGCTCACAAGGTGGCCAATATACTCCTTCAATGCCAAATCCTGCACCCTTCCTTCGCTACCAAATCGGCCACCTTGTCTAGATGAAATTTCATCTATATAGACAATGTCCTACATCACACAAGTTCAGTGTATCCACACTCACTATGCATGGAGTCTGCTAAAGATATATATATCAAATTCAGATTCACATAAAAATTTAATAGTATGGCCTCTAAGGCATCGCGAGTGTGCACATCAAATTTTTCCAAGATTAGGCCCCTAGAGTAGCCCTGGCCAAAGGCTCGCATTGTTACAGTGTGTAGGGTTGAAGGTCACAATAGGGGTTTGGCAAGAGAAGAATGTATGGGGGTTCAAGAGCTTAGACTCCACAGATAGTAGAGATAAGAGAAGGGTTGAAGGTTTCAAGCCAAGTTCTTGAAGATAAGTGACATCATGGTGAAGGTAGATTCAAGGAGAGGAGTAGACAAAAGACAAGGGGTTCGAAGAGATTGAAGATGTAGAAAAATACTTCAAAAAAGAATTAGAAAATCTAAAAGAATACTAACAGAGATGAAGCCTGTCAGTTTCTTTCACCATTATGAGAAAATATAACTCTAATAGACAAAAACGTGTACAAAATAATACCTTCCTCTATGTTGCTCAGATCGCCAATCTGATACTTCCAATGGCTCTGAAAGGGGGTTAAATACCAAGACGCCTGACTAGAATCGCCAATTTGATCCTTCCAATGGCTCCAAAAGGGGGTTAAATACTAAGATGCCTGACCAGAAGCGCCAATCTGATCCTTCCAATGGCTGCGAAAGGGGGTTAAATACCAAGACGCCTTACCAGAATCCTGCCAGATCACTCCTTCTTCATCTCCCACATTTGGAGTGTTGTTCACTGCTTGAAAACAGTGATAGCGTGTCATGCGATTTTGCTAATCTCTCTTTTAACATAAAATCCTCTCAAATTAGTTGAAAGCTACATGTTTTCTTTTACATGTCATCCTAATCTAGAAGTTGTGAATAGCCTTGTAGATTTCTTTACAAGAGATAATATCTAGAATATTAAAAATTGACTAAAATCTAATATTTTTAAACCATGGACACTAGCATTAATGTCTAAAATGGCATTAGCTATCTAAATCTAAAAGGAAACCACACTCTAGATTTTTTTTAAACGGTGTGGGCATAGTGGCACGACATCCATCCCCTCCTAACTTGCACATCCTCTGGCATGTGCCAAAGTCTTACAGATTTGCAGTGTCATAAGAAGTATCTTCTGCCATGTCAATGTCTTCATCTTCCGCCTCTTTCTTCTTCCTCTATGTCTTCATGCTCTTGAATTATATTCAAGTCTTCTAGCTCATATGTTGAACTTTCTCTTTGTTTGAAAAACTTGATTCTTTTTTCAACTATGGATATCTTCATGCTTGTTTCATCCAATTCAGTCAATGAATATGTGGCATTGTCATGAACGACCTTTACCACATATGGGCCAAACCAACGCTTCACCATCTTCCTAGAAGCACTGTATTGATTGTCTAAGCTACTATCATAGACAAGCACCTAGTCATTTTGTTGAATTGCTCTTGGCCGAAGTCGATGTCGCTTATCAAATCTTCTTTTGTTCTTTAGTCTTGATGTCTTTAGCTTCTCAATAGCTACTTGAAGAGCTTCAAGCCTTCTTTCTAACTGCCATATGTGCAAAGTCAACAACTCTTCTCTACTGATGCCTTCCTCCCAAGTTAGAACACTCCATGTGAGAATAGATTTTTCAATTGCCATAATTGGTTGTTTTCCATGTATAAGTTCAGCTGGCATATAGCCAATCAGTGAACTGTGAGTAGTCTGGTCAGCACATAATGCAAAAGGTAGCATTTTAGGCCATTCTTTGATATTTTCTCTACAAGAATTTGCTAGAGCTTTGAGAATAGGTTGATGACCTCTCTCACTCTTTGCATTGCCCTCAGGGTTGTAGGCTGATGTTAAACCCAACTTAATACCCAATTGAGCAAAGAAGTGTATCTCATCAACATCCAACTCTCCTCTATCTGCACTTACTTTACCCACACAACCATATCTACAAAACACTTCTTCAAGCACAAAACGACAAACAGCTTGAGTGGATTTGGTTGTTAAGGCTTTGCCTTCAACTTGATTGGTTAGATCCTCTCTTGCAACCACTAAATACCATATATTCCATATTCCTGTAGGCATGGTTACAAGATCAATAACCCATCTATAATGTATAGACAAGGGATAAGTCAGTTGTAACCCATCTTGATGCTTAACCATAGAATACATTTGACACACATAATAGGTTTCAACAAAATGTGCTATGTCCTGATACATGTTTTGCCACCAATATTTTTCTTTGACTTTACTAAAGGTTCCCCATATGCCTCTATGGCCAGCCCACAGGCTTTCATGAAATTCCTTCATTACCTATTGTTGCAATCTCTTGTTACCTATAACTTAGACAAGCACTCCTTTCTTCTCATTTGTATGCTTCCATAGATGTCATTCTTTTAAAAAAAGGCCATAATCTTTCCTCTTGATATGCTTGAACTCCTCATCAATGCAAGTCTCCTTCTTCTTCATTGTGTTCAAATATTGGCTGCCGCGATCTTCAACCAATCTTCTTCATAATTTTCTTCAAGGAAATGAACTAGAACTTGAGCAATGCAATGAGCATGTTGGCTTCTAGTTGACCATCCTGTTGTTTTCAATTTTGGACCAGTATATACAGTAACTGAAAATGTATTTTCAGTAGCCATGGAATGAAATTTAGCAAGTATAGTCTCTTCAGCTTCATCTTTTTCCATAAGCTCTTCTTCATTGTCATACCTTGCACGTGATAGCAAGTTAACATTTGTATTCGCCTTTCCTGCAATATGCTTTAATTCGGGGTTGAGAGATTTAATATATGCAATCCATCTTAGCATAGCAATGTCGGGTGTAGAGCAGTTGGCAATCATGCCCAAGAGTGAAAGACAATCAGTTTCTACCACTACAGAAGCACCTATAAAGTATTCACAATCACACTTTAATGTTGTTACAACTCCCCACAATTCCCTTTTTACTTGTGCATACCTTCTTTGACGTTCATTGAGAACTTTTGCTCCAAAATGAGTTGCATACCTGTTACCTTTAAGATCCTCTTGGCCAACATCCCATCCTATCCCAATGGGATTTGCATCCACAGTAAGGATGATGGATTGACCATTTGAATAATCAACCCTTTTGAGAGTGGGGCCTGAAATTAACAGCTTCTTTAATTTTTGAATAGTGAGAGTATGCTCATTACCCCAAGAGAATCTTTGGCCTTTTCTAAATAATTGATAAAGATTTTCGGCTACATGAGAAAAATGTGGTATCCATATGAGATAGAATACACATGTACCAAGAAATCTTCTCACCTATAAAACATTTGTGTATTTTTCTTGCATTCTGCTGATGGCATCTATCTTGATTGAAGAAGGTTTGTGTCCATAGGGGCCACATAGATGACCGACCACTAGGACTTCTTCTACTCCAAAAATCGACTTAGCTCTAGAAAGGGTAAGATGTACCTCTTCTAGCCTTGTCAAAATCCAATCACAATCATGAATATGGTTTACTACAAATGTCCTATAGCCATCTTCGTCAAGCTCCTTATTCTTTTCATTGACTTCACATCCCTTGATAGGTACATCATCAAGAAATGGAAGAGTAAGTTGTGGAATAAAGTCCCTTAAGAGTTTGTGCATATGGCATTCATCATATGGGCTATGGAGTTTGTTGCACCTTGTGGTAGAGTGCACATGCGGACCAATCCAAGAGGTGTCTTCATTGTGGTAATGTCTCAGCTTTCTAATGAAAGTTGAAATTGGTCATATCCTGAATATAGGTTGCCATAAAATAAATTGTTTTACCTACAAAGCTTCAGCAAACTCATCAACAATTTGACCCTAACCAACATTTTGGATTGTGACACGATTAGCAGATTGTAGATCTTGAATGAATCGTATAAAGATCCATTTTTCTTGGGCACAGTAAGCCATCAGTTTGAGTAGGGCACTCAAGAAGATTCTAAAATCTTCATTCTAATCTTTTCATTTAGAAGTTCCAGTAATTTGGGCAAATGCGCCCTTGAAACAAGAATAGGCTTGAGGTTCCAAGGCACATGTGAGACCGTAAAAATGACCATAGGAGCCACAATATTTGGATCCCCACAGCCTATTTCACTTTGTTAAAATGCAAAAGCTTTTCCATGTTTCATTATCATTTGCATAAAAGAGTGTTTTTCAGTCGGCAAAAGAAAATAATTTTCATCTATTTTGAGCTCTTTTATACTTTCAGATGTGAACTTGTGACCAATGTTGGAAGGATCACAAAGACTTGGCTGATTTGCTACTCTATCAGACAACCCTTCACTTTCAGGAGGCAGTGGGACTGCCACAGGTTTGGCTTTCTTATCCACTGTCTTGTATTTTGTCTCCACTTGCACTTCAACCTTGTTGAGTAAACCAATTTCTTCCTGCTCAACAAATTCTTGAATTGTTTGATAAAAATGCAATGTACACACTTCTATGGATTGATTTTCTGCCTGATTTTCTACATGAGCAGCTGTATATATTTCAACGAATGTGTCAGTAGTAATCAATCCAAAAAAAAACCCAAAATATCTTCATTTTTAGTCATCATGTCATAAGTTCTCAACTCCTTGTTTACATGAGATAAATATTTTCTTTCAGCCTTAGTCATGGCTGGAAGAGACTTATAACAACCCATACTATTTGCTCTACATACATACGAATTTGCTAGAGACACAGTTTTTGTAGCATAAAGAGGTTCAATATTTCTACATGATGCACTACTATAGCCTCCTTTTATAGTCGTGCAGCTCGAAAACCCTTTAATTCTTGGGCATTAGGAGGCACAGGATAATCACACAGTCGATCTCTGTTTCTATGATGGTTAACACACACAGTAAGAAATTGGGCAGCTTGCTCATTATCCTTGCTTCGGATTTGAGAATAGAAAGAACCATCATCAAGAGCTTTTGTTTTCAAGCGGGCTTCAAAAATTTAAGGTTGTCCAAGAATGATATGGTAATTATAAGAGTCTTGAACAAAAAAGTGAAAGTTGTCTTTTATGTCTCCAATAGTTACTTGCACATTAGGACATGCAGCATATAACTCTCTAGAAGAGTTGTTTGCAGCTCTCATTCGCTATCTTGGATCAATATCTATGGGCCATCCACCACTTTTATAGAGACTCCTTGCCATGACATTTATCTTTGAGCCATGGTCTAAGAGTGCAATACATAGTGTTTCTTTTTCTCCAATTTTGACGACTGTCTCTGTTGTTGCTCTTGCCCAATGCGTACAGGAGTAGCGACTGCTTGGAATTAACTGAGCCTCTTCCTCCTTATGCATGTGCTTTAGACTCAGCCTTCTTTTGGAGGTGGATTGCCCAATTAGTTTGGACTAGCCGACCATTACATTTTCAGCTTTCATTTCTTTAATTTTTGCATTCATATTTTGTTTATCTTTAGCTTCAATTGTTGCAATTTATTCTTTAACTACTTCAAGATGAATTCCTTGTGAAGTCAGCTTATCTTTATCCAGCACAAAAACTCGAAGAACTTGCAAAAAAGTATGCACTGTTTCTTCAGCTTCATCACCAACATATTTTCTTTTCCTTTTGATTACATTAATAATTACATCATGGAATTCACGTTTGGCAATTCCAAGAATTTCACCTAAGGTGAATTCAATTTTGCTTCCTAGAATTTGTTCTTCTAGGACTTGTTTGAGATCAGTTGTAGATTTTATGTTGTGAGACTGCAATTTGTAGCCTGGCTGCTTGCCTTTCTTCTTTCCTTCGGTCTTCTTTGTTTGTGGCACATCTTCCATCTCTTGATCTGGGGTTATATTTTCAGCAAGCTTTGGTTGTTCAGGCATTCTTCTAGCTACCAGTTTTGGAGGGCTAGAAGAGAAAGGCCTTGGTTCATCCTCTCTTCTTCTCTTTTCTTCAATCAAGACTTCTTTATGATTGACGTCAGCCAAATGTGCAAAGGCAGAAAAAGAATCTATGGGTTCTTTCCAACCAGTTATTTCTCGAATGCACTAACTGGCGTTAGCCAAATCTTCTTTAGCTACTTCACCATGTTCCATTTGATCTAGTGCCTGCATCTATACTTTATATTACACATTAGCTTTACATGCTTTCAAACTTGATTTAGTTGGCTCAATTTGCAGCCCATAGGTAGCTACATCAAATGCTGCATAGGCATTATTTACAGCTAAATCTGCTAATCTTTTCTTCATTCTAGCGTTGCCAAAATTTGGCTCCAATGGAAGACCAATTTCAGTTGAATGGATTTTTTTGTCTTTCCAAAAGAGGAGCTTCTGTGCTTCAAGCTCATGGAGGGCAGAACACTCCCTCTTGTCACATTGTTGACTGTCGCACCAAGTACAGTGCCTCTTAAAGCCTTCTCTCATGGGTCTTTGAGTTGATGATCATCCACATTCTTCAACTTTGACATCCAACTTCTCTGCTTTTGAACTAATTTCTATAAGATTCAAATGAAGGTCACGCATGCTTTTAGAAAGTTTATCCATGACATCATTTTTAGAAGGAACATAAGAAAGAGTTGGTTGATTAGTCAAAGGAATAGGTGATTTTGAAGGTGGAACAAGCTCCATCAATGGAGTTGTTGAAGTTGAAGTAGAACCCAATGTTAGTCGCATCCGCTCTCTTCAAGCAATCATGTTAACTGCATCAGTAACATCTGTCCATGCAGTCTTGACTCTTGATTCACAGGTACCATCTTCTAGGCGATCAGCAAGCTTTTCTTGTAGAATGGGATCTGCAGCCTTAAGGAATAATTCAATCTTCTGACCTTCCATACTTTGTTGGTCTTCAGCATCAAGTTGTCCAAATTTACTTTCAAATTGATGGTATAGAGTTGTTGCAGCTAAACCTTTGTTGGGTTTTTCAACCCATTCAGTGAAACTTTTCTTCGTCAGATAGCCAGAGTCTTCTAAGAAGAATTCTTCGTATAGGGCTTTTTTGAATGCAACCCAATCCACATCTTATTGGAAAAGACCATGGATTATTTCTTGAAGACCATGCTTGGCTAGTCATGCAAAATAATGGCTCCATGCATGTTGCGGTACACCAAAGAAGAACATTTTCTCAATATACAAACGAATGAAAACATAGACATTTTGACCATTAAATTGTTTTAATTCATGCCCAACTTCTTCTAGGGCCTTGCAGATAGTTGTGGAATCAATCTTCTCTTCTTCTTGCCTTTGTTGTTGTTGTTGTAACATTTGGATTTGTTGTTGAGTCTGCTACAGTATACACACCAATTGTTCTAGAGTATCTCTTGAAGAATCCTCCATCTTGGAGTTCTCTTACACCAACCTTCACCTCGGGTTCACCAATGTCGCAGCATGTAGGGTTGAAGGTCACCATAGGGGTTTGTCAAGAGAAGAATGTATGGGGGTTCAAGAGCTTAGACTCTAGAGATGGTAGAGATCAGAGAAGGGTTGAAGGTTTCAAGCCAAGTTCTTGAAGATAAGTGACAACAGGGTGAAGGTAGATTCAAGGAGAGGAGTAGACGGAAGAGAAGGGGTTCGAAGAGATTGAAGATGTAGAATAATACTTCAAAAAAGAATTAGAAAATATAGAAGAATACTAACAGAGATGAAGCATGTCAATTTCTTTCAACATTATGAGAATACATACCTCTAATAGACAAAAACGTGTACAAAATAATACCTTCCTCTATGCTGCTCTGATCTCCAATTTGATCCTTCCAATGGCTTCGTAAGGGGGATTAAATACCAGTACACTTGGCCAGAATCCTACCAGATCACTCCTTCTTCATCTCCCACTTCAGAGTGTTGTTCACTTTTTGAAAACAACGATCTGCGTCGCACGATTTTGCTAATCTCTCTTTTTACATAAAATCCTCTCAAATTAGCTGAAAGCTACATGCTTTCTTTTGCATATCATCCTAATATAGAAGTTCTCTATAGTTTTGTAGATTTTTTTACAAGAGATAATATCTAGAATATTAAAAATTGACCAAAATCTAATATTTTTAAACCATGGATACTAACAGTAATGTTTAAAATGGCATTGGCTCTCTAAATCTAAAAGGAAGCCACACTCTAGACTTTTTTACACCGTGTGCGTGTAGCGGCATGACAACGTCTGAGGGACTGAATTTGAGTGTGCTCATAAAATTTTGGCTGGATCAAATCCCCAAAGCAACCCTGGTCCGAGGCTCATGTTTGGGGGCCTAAATCTGCACACTCTTGATGCCCTATAGCCCCTACTTATAAATTTTTATGTGAATTTGATTCCGATAATATAACCTTCTTGGCATCATCTATCTACTGCTGCAATGGAGCATCCAGGTCTACTCTTGAAATTGGGCCACCGTTGTCTCTCTTAAGAAGGTATTGCGTAGTTGGGTCGAGGTCCAAAAATTCTTTCTTGCAATCACTCAAACTCCTCATCTAAGATCTCATACTATGGCACTACATTCTCAATCTACTCTTGGATACTCACAATGGCAGAGATGTCATCGACACTCATGCTATCATATCGAGCCACCTCATCAACATGTGCTCGCACATCTTGTATATCAAAATCTATACAATCATGAAGTGAATCACACACCATGATGCAATATAGCTCTTCTTCCCTTAGCTCCAAAATTTTGAGTACATCTTGCATAAGTAAATATTCCACCCCCTCGATGATGACAGCATGGAGAGAAGCGAGGGGTGGCTCATCGGTTGTTAGTGTCTCAACAGGGCAAGGAGGTGGGTGCACAATGACTAAGATTTGTGCTGCCTCTACTCTCAAATTGAGTGTAATCTCCTCATGATCCCTCTGAAAATACTCTAGTTGTGGCCAAGAGGGTGTGTTGATGTCTTCATCACTGTCCTCTTGCACCTTACTACACAAAACATATGTGGCAAATGCTGCATCATGCTCGATGAGATCCATCATGGCTTGGTCTTGGGATGAGGTGGGCATTACTCTGGTGCACATATGCTACCCCACAAGCACGAGGGCTCGATTTATTACCTTTGCATGGCTTGATCTAGTATATAAATTATATAAGAAACATATGGGGACCCACATGAGAGTAGAGTCTAGAATAGACCACGTGAGAGCGTTTTTTGCATCACAAAACGTTGCCACTTTTATGTATCTAGGGTTTTAAATAAAGGTTCTTTTTTAATCCTAAAGCTTCAAATTAAAACTCTTACCTTAGTTTCTTTATTTTAGTAATTTAAAGTAACCGTTAAAATTACTCATACAAACAAATGCTTCGTTCTACATTATTATATCCTTGAATATACTTGGACAACTGAGTATATTTAAGTTCAACTACAAAAAATATATAAATATTTTAAGAAAATAAAATACCTTCAAAATCCCTTCGATCCAATTTAATATTTAATTTTAAGAAATAGATAGAAGAGATGAGCTACAATATATCATTATGCAAAGAAAATATTGCATAGGTTATAGAACTCTAGCCTGCAACTTAATTATGATTTTAACCAGTACAATTAACTAATTACAGTATACATTATTGCATGCTTGGATCATAGTAAACTAAGATTATCTAAATTGTAAGTACTCAAAAGTTTTTAAAAAAATTATATTCGTTCTTTATTTTAAAAAACTTATAAGGATTCCACTATCTCAAGGATATGTGGATAAGCACATTGTTTACATGTTATGGATTGCTCACTGTGAATCCTAACTTTTCTATTATCTAACTTGAAATAGAAGTTGCAGAGGGGCTCATGGATATTAATTAAATTTCTTGTCTCAAAAAAGAAATGGGCCAATGGCTCTTTGCGCTAACCACAAAAGGATTATGACCATTCCACAAGATAACCACATCTGTGAGACCTCTATGTGTCTCCTCTCGGGTATCTTGATCCAAGCTTATCTACTCCTCTTGCAAAAGTTGCCATCTTCTATATCAAAAGAGAATGCACATAGTTTTTCTAGTGATGAATTACCTATAATAAAAACAAAAATAATGGTAAGTAAATACAAATAACACAACAATTCATTTAAGCAAGATATATATCAATTAAATCAAGGCATTCAAAGTAGTAAAAAAAGATTTTCTTGAATGTGAGATTAGATTGGTTGACCTTGTACTCAATCGTCTCATCAAAATGTGTTCTTTTGACTTGCAGGACTCACTCAATAACTGACTCATCCGTTCCTCGAATGGACACTTGCATTGATAAGTAATCTTTGTTTTCTTTAGAACATCACATGAACCAGGCAAATATGCAAACAATGAGAATGGAATAGACCAACTAAGATGCATATCTTTGGAGCTTGTGGTGGGTTTCATAGCACTATTGATGTCATATTTTATCTTGGACTTACATGCTCCCAACAACTCCAAGCTACCAATCAACCATTCACCACTAGATAGTGGCGATAATAAGACATGTTGCAATCTTTGGCTTTCTACTACATACAATGAATTATAAAAATATATCTTTTGAGTTGCAAGTTGACTTGCAGAGTTATTATCAAAGATTAAAGAACCTATGTCTTCATGCGAAACATGTATCTTTTCGCTTAAACATTCCATATTTTTCCATTCATGCAAAGTTGATGGATATGGAGTTGTCAGTAAAACATGATTAAATTAGAACGCTACAAAGATTTTTTAAAGAAAATCTAATGCAAAAGAATAAATAATGATAAGATTTAAAAACTTACTGTTTTTTTAATTAATTGAAATGTAGTTATTATCATGTAGAGAGATTTGTTTGTGCGTATAATTATGTTGGATCAACACTTAAGTTACTGTACTTGTTCCATTAAACACTTTTCTGAACTCTAAAACTCTACATTTCCAATGTTTTCTAGGGTTTCCAACATCCTTACATCTAACCTTGAAATTTCCTCAAGTACTTGGGTGCATCAAAATACAATCCAACTTATAGTACTTATCACAAATCCAATTACCGCCACTATCTTTCCTATTGAATACCTCCATTGCAAGTATGTTATTGATGTTTTTCCTCCGTGAAGACATCTATGATAACCAAATAGAAAGTTACTTATCAGCATGTGTATATTCTACAAATGCTCTCTCCAAATGAAATGAAATTTAAATGGAAAAATTTGAAAAAAATTGTACCTGTAATTATTTTCACAAATAATCCCAGAGATATTGAATAAGAAGTTGATTATAACAAGACCATTATTCCTTCACTGACAAATTTCTAGAGTACAAAAACAAAAGTAATATGGAGTCAAACCATACATATAACTTACATAGGCTTTGTCCAAATGAGTTGAAACTTAATCATGGAGCAATAGTAAAAAGTGGCAATATACCTGTGGGTCTCTTTTCAAAGAAGCCCAAAGAAGTTGAAGAAGAAGACTCTTGGAGTAAAAAAACAAAGGAAAACTCAATATGCATATGGCTTGCATACATTTTGTCCAAACGAGATAAAATTTAATTATGGAGTAGCAAAAAGGCAAGACAACATACTTGCAACTTTGTTTACAAAGAAATCGTAAGATGTTGAAGAAAAAGTTAAGTGTTCAAAATATCATTGTTCTTGACTGTAAGAGACTCCTAGAGTACCAAAACAAAAGAAATTACATGTCAGAGAATGCAGATAACTTGCACAGGTTTTGTCGAGATGAGATAAAACTTTACCATAGAGCATCCATGGAAGAAAACAATATATCTGTAAAGTTTTGTAAATCTTAGGGCTTTGGTAGAACAAGATCTACTCTCATAAAACATGTGAAACTCACTCTGTGTTTGTGTAGAGGAAATGAAATTTCACAAGGTTACAGATAGGGAAAGTAACAATGAGGCTGTAAAATCTCATCATGAAAGAAGAAGCAAGGAAAGACATATGATAAATTTGAGTTCCGCCTAAGAAAGAGGGGGGAAACTCAAAAGGGCAGAAATGAAAATTCAAACATAAAAAAATAAGAAACTGAAAATTCAAGTCACAAACCTCGGAAAAGTGTCAACATTGTATTCCCTACATTTTCCCTCATTTTATTGCTGAGGGAAGATTTGGGCCAATATATGGCTAGAAGTTTTATGTTACATGAACCTAGAATCCCGACTCTCTCATTGATTAGGTCTATATTTGTTTATTCACTCCTTAAGGGGCAAAAAAGAGAGTCCATATTTCTCCTAATGACAAGACTCCATTGAGTCTTTCACACACAAAGAGTGGTAAACACCTTCCATAGTATCCTTACAAGCAACCTCACGAGAAACTTTACAAGATACTGAAGAAACTTCTATATCATAAAAAACAACATCTTCACGACATAACAAGTTTGGATCAAAACCTCAACCAAAGACTAATCAACACCTTCCAACTCCATTTCCCTGGTTTTAAACCTCTCCTCCCTCAAATTCTCAATCCTTTTCAAAGCCTTATTCAAATTCTCTCACGCATCCTCTTCAATCTCACACTCAGGATCCTCAAAACCCTAATCAAAGTCATCACAAACATTATCACAAACTTTGAGAGAATTCAAAGAAGCTGAAAGACTATCAGATGAAGTTTTATCTTCAACATTATTTCCTAAATCAATCAAACAATCATCCACACACTATCAAGAAGCATGAGGTTAGGTGTACTCAAAACAACATCAACATCATCAAAAACAAAAGACTCTCAAGAGCTACTCAAACCATCACCAACCAACTCACAAGACTAATTAGAGTAAACAACACCAACACCAAGATCACAACAAGAGTCAGAACCCAAAACCTGAATACTTTCTTGATCAACAAACTCACAATCAAACTCACAACAAATCTCAACAAACTCGTCAGGCAACCTATAGACGATGAACAACCAATGAGATTGATGTAGGACTGATAACTCTTGTCTGAAGAAAAGTGTCATTTCCCTTGGGGTAGCTAATGAGGTGAAATCAAGGGTTGTGGAACACCTTTAAGTTGTGGGTTGAGAGACAAGAGAAATTTATTCCACCAGATGGAGCAGATAATAGCAACACCCAACATATACCTAGTGTGACACCATCTCTAGTGGTGGGATCACTACAACTAAATGCCTTTTGGGAAGGGACTGAGATGCATGCTATCCTATCTGTGATGGCATTGGGGGATATAACACAAAAAGGAATAGTAGACACAGGAGCAGCAGTGAGCATCCTTAGCCACACAGTACTATATTACAAGGATTTAAGCTCATACCAACGGCGAGTAGCGACGGCAGGTAGCGACGTTGCTATTTGCGTTGCTTTTGCATCGCAAATAGCGACGCTCCATAGGGAAAAATAACAGGCCGAAATCGAGCGCGGCTTTATTTTGTGTTTTTGTGTTTTGTGTTTTGAGAGCGAGAGCGAGGGAGAGAGCGACCGTTGTGAGAAAAGGAGAGGAAGAAGACTTGCCGCCGCTGCCGCCGCCGTTGTTCGCGAAGGAGAGGAGGAGCCTTCATCACGAAGAGGAGCTGCCCCACAGTCTCCATATCTCATCGGTGAGTCTCCCTCTCTCCTTCTTTTACTTGTTTAAGGTTTAAATCACTTTCTCTTTTACTTTTTTAGGAGAGGAAATGAGAGAGAGAGAGAGAGAGAGAGAGAGAGAGAGAGAGAAAGAGAAAGAGAAAGAGAAAGAGAGGGAGACGGAGAGGGAGAGGGAGAGGGAGAGGGAGGGAATGAGAGAGGGAGAGAAAGAGAAAGAGAGGGAGAGGGAGAGGGAGAGGGAGGGAGAGTGCATTCTCTCTCTCCCTCTCCCTTTTGCTTTTGGAGAGTGTTAGGATATATTATGAGAGGGAGAGGAAATGAGAGAGAGAGAGGGAGAAAGAGAAAAAGAAAGAGAGGGAGAGGGAGAGGGAGAGGGAGGGGGAGAGGGAGAGGGAGAGGGAGGGGGAGAAAATGAGAGATGGAGAGAAAGAGAAAGAGAGGGAGAGGGAGAGAGAGGGAGAGAGAGGGGGAGAAAATGAGAGATGGAGAGAAAGAGAAAGAGAGGGAGAGGGAGAGGGAGAGGGAGGGAGAGTGCATTCTCTCTCTCCCTCTCCCTTTTGCTTTTGGAGAGTGTTAGGATATATTGTGAGAGGAAGAGGAAATGAGAGAGAAAGAGAGGGAGAGGGAGAGAGAGGGGGAGGAAATGAGATAGGGAGAGAAAGAGAAAGAGACGTCTACTCAAATGGATAGCTTTATGGAGATGTATGTCTACTCAAATGGATAGCTTTTTCTACTCAAGATGTAGTCCACCTCTGTGTGTGTATATTGGAACAATAACGTATCCATGATTATGGTAATGGTATGCACTTTACTTTTTTTATGGATACAATTACATCTCGTGAAGAGCTTCATTAATCATAGCATCCTTGTCACCAATCTTTTTATTGCAATGATGAAGTAACATATTCATCACTTTTCCTTTTAGCATCTAAGGCATTATCCAATCTTTTAGTCAAGTCCAAACATTTAGTCTTCAACTCATGAACCTTATGAACCAATGCTTTTTTTTTTCTACAATAATGAATAATTATCTACTAGGACAAACAAATCCTTGAGCATGGTATATGGCCGAGATATAACATCAATAAATCTCTCAACTACTATGTCCCATGCATTTTTTACATCAGTTAGTAAAGCATTTCTTATATCTTGAAGTTTAGATTTCAACACCATGGATGCATCAATATCCACCTCAATGTTTGTCAAAATTTGCTTCTCAACCTCTTGCAGAGGCTGAAACCTCTCAAGCAAGAGCTTATGGTCAACTTGCAACTTGACATACATCTCCATAAAGCTATCCATTTGAGCCTTGTTTTCCCAAATTGTATTACAAGTTATTAAATTGTTTGTTGTAATGTAGACAAGATGAAAAATGAAGAAGGTCTTGTTGTTCAAGATCGCGAGGCATATCTTAATCAACATGTCCCATGTCCTTGCTCTCAACAAGTTGGCAATTAGACGAAAACACCGATTGTCTATAGAACACGTACGACGATTTAGCGAGTTTCAATCTGAGATCATTGATCAGGTGATTGCGGATCTTCAACAAATGGTAATTTGAAGTTAATATCAATCATGCATTGTACTCGCAAGCTAATTGAATACCATATACAATAAGATTGGGTCTTGCGGGTAAATTTTCTATCCAGGGAGGTGATGTCTCGTCCCAAGGGGGAGTGCACCCTTTGCGGCCAATTAGAAGAGTTCGTGGGCGTGCGATGGATGGAGTGCAGGAGCCAATCCACGACTTGCAAGGCCAATCTATACCGTCAATGCCAGAGGAGACAGATAACCTTCTAGAGGTACCTACAATCTTGGAGCCTGAGATAGAGGCAATGATCGATGCATTGATTCCCATGGATGTCGAGACTTTTGATCCGCTTAGAGAGGAAGCATCCATACCATTATATGATGGGTACCGAGTATCTCGGTTGAAGACACTACTTGCACTCTTAAGTGTGCAAGCAAAATACGGGTGGAGCGATACGAGTGTGACCGAGTTATTTAGGTACCTTGCACATAGGCTTCATTGATTTTTATTTTTGACACTATTATTACAAACATTTGTGTTTTTTTAGGGTGTTTTATGATTTTTTTCAGGTTATTGAAATATCATATATTACCATCCTTGAGTCTCGTGATGATGCACGACATGTTTTACGGAAGCTTGGCATGGACTACAATAACATCCATGCATGTATCAACGATTGCATACTGTTTCGAGGAGAATATGAGACTATGGAGACATGTCCAAAGTGTGGTGCTCACAGGTATTGACAGGACTTGCAAGGACAAACCATCCCTCAAAAAGTTCTCAGACACTTCGTACGTCCGACATGGCGAGCTTGACAACGTGGCATGTGCAGAATAGGTCCACGGATGGAGTTCAACGAATATCAGCGGATTTGTGCGCATGGAGCCACATTGACTCTACCTTCCCAGGCTTTGCGTGAGAGCCAAGGAATCTTCGGATCGGTCTCGCAATGGATGGCATGAACCCATTAGGTCTACGCTCAACTTCTTACAATGTGTGGCCTATAGTCCTTGTCAACTACAACATCCCTCCATGGCTTTCTACGAAGAAAGGACATCTCATCCTTAGCTTGCTCGTCCCAGGACGCTACAAAGTAAAAAATATGGACATGTATCTTCGTCCATTAGTCGATGAGCTTAAGATTTTGTGGGAGGAGGGGGCCACTGTGCAAGATATGAGCAGGTACGATGGTCGGCGGTCAGCCAATATTCGAGTCATTCTCATGTGGACGATGCATGACTTTTCGAGATTGGGAGAGTGCTCAGGTGAGCAAGCCTCCGTTCTCACTGGTAATATCTATATTTTATCTCATTCAATCAAGTATTCACTAGGTCATGGTGTTGGAACAGGTCTGGTTACCTCACGTTATCATGCATGTCCATTGTGCGGGCCACAGTTAGACTCCCGAAGGTCACGAACCATGAAGAAGATGGTATATCAAGGACACGCTGCTTTCTTGCCAGAGTATCATGAACTCATGGAAGGTTTCCTTGGATGATCTCCAACACGTATGAATGCCACAAGCTGGTACGAGCTGAAAATGGTCTACGCGGAATCACATCCAAATGGAATGCAGCGGTTCTCAGTTTTCTACGAGTTGCCATATTGGACCCACTTACAAGTCAACCACTTGTTGAATCCCATGCATATTTTCAAGAATATGGGCAGCTTGCTATGGGACCACATTACAGGAAAGAGAGACACTCTAGGGGCACGAATGGATTTGAAGGAGGTAGGTAAGATGGAGGCACTTTGACCGCAATCGAGTGCTGATGGTCGCGTGCAGCTTCCTCGCGCTCCTTGGGTTTTGTCCACTAAAGAAGAGCGCATTGTGAAGCAAGTAATCAAGTCTATCCGCACTCCGACGGGTATGATGCATTCTCTCAGGTCCACATTTTCTAAACACGACCAATTGTGGAGACTAAAATCCCATGATTGGCATAAGATATGTCAGGTTTGTGCTACAAATGGATTGTAATTAGCGTGGGAATTTTGCTATTTGGAATGTGGCCATTATTCATAATGCTTTCTCATTTGTGGCAGTTTGTACTACCGATTGTGATCGCAGGATGCCTTACTCCAGA
Source organism: Lygodium microphyllum (assembly GCF_053477565.2). Taxonomy (NCBI): domain Eukaryota; kingdom Viridiplantae; phylum Streptophyta; class Polypodiopsida; order Schizaeales; family Lygodiaceae; genus Lygodium; species Lygodium microphyllum. Next base: position 41,825,514 of record NC_141137.1, on the reverse strand, counting down.
AATTCGTGGGGCCATTTACAAGTTGTCAACTTTGGTGCAATGGATCTCACAAAAAGAGATTAAGACGTCCTCTATTGAATCCACGAGGCGTGGAGCAGTGGAGACGGTCTGTCCCTTTGAGAAATACCTGCCCACTAGCATGCTCACGATACAAATCCATCTTCTTGTGCATCTTGTGGACGAAGTGGAGATTGGTCGACTTGTCCATACGTGATGGATGTTCTTTCTGGAGCACTTCATGAAAACCCTGAAAGGCTTTGTGCGACAATGAGCTCGGCTTGAAGGTAGCATGGCCAAAGGTTGGTTGGTGTCAGAGGCGTTAGTGCATATTTCACAATGGCTACCAATGGTGGAACCAAACAATGAAATGCTATGGTCGCTGAAGGATGATGATAGACTGACTAGAGATGTGGTGGTTGAAAATGGGGTAGAAAAAAGAATGGATGCCTCAATGAAAGAGAAGATGAATCGCTTTTGTATGTTGCACCATGCCTCCATGAAAACGTGGCTCGCCAAGTACTACATTGCAAGGCAAGATCGAGAGGAAGCGCGAGCTCACTTCCGATGTAGTACGCGTCATCGATCGATTTGATATCCCGAAGGCATGGAGGAGATACCGAGGTTTATGTCAACGCGATGGCTGCATGGAGCCTTCACCGCAGCATCTCGTGAAGGGAGAGAGGTCTCAATGGAGGAGTGGGAATTCTCGAGGGGATGTAGTCCAAAGCTGATGAGGGGTTTAGAATTTGTCGTATCTAAATTTTATATGCGACATCTAATTTGAGTGTTTCAATGTACATTACAAAATATATAGTGCAGCTTGATCGCGCGGACGACATTTTCGCGTGGAGCATATTGACAAAATGCGCTCCACAATGGACTGTGGTGTCATGGCAAGGTTCGAGCAAGAACGCCGGTGACGAGCAACGGATCCAAAGACGGTTGTGGATGAGATGGAGTATTTTGGAAACTTGCAAAGTATTATTACGGTGGATTACCGTAGCTTCTCCATGATACTATTTGATGTGCAGTGGTTCAAAGTGGTACTTGGAGGAGCTGGAGCAACAGTTCGACGAGGTCCATCTGGATTTCTCGAAATAGATTCCGAAAAAAATGGACGGATTTACGCGACACCTTTATGTTTCCGGCCCATTGTGAACAGGTGCAGGAGTCATTTACTTGCTAATTGTATTACGACATGGTTTATGCCACAATGGTTTGAACTCTCTTATACGTATTTGTGAATAGGTGACATTTTATCCAAACCTCCAACAACCTCGATAGTGGTATGTTATACCTTTAACTCCCCGAAGTGTGAGAGTATATGATCAAAGCAATGTTCCGAGCATAGATGAAGATAATATGCAAATAGAGGGGGTCGATATTGCAAGGGGTGGAGGCCGTCGAAAGCTTGGAGCCAACATCGGCTAACAATGATGGAAATATAGGATTCCAAGAATTTTTTGAGAACGAGATGGACTCATTCTTTTGTGGTGACATGTCTATCGACCTTCCAGTGTATGCGGAGTTGTGTCAGGAGATTAACATGGATCCATAGGATACTTCATACTTGGAGCATCCACTTACTCAATTCGTTGACCAATCTCTTATAAAGGTACATAAGATATGCATTTTAAGTGAGATTTTTTTAAAATGATTTATATTACTGTGCTTTGTATGATTTAAATTCATTATTTTAACATCATTTTTTATCTGTGCAGGTGACATTTTCAGGATGAGTCAAGGGATGAGCGATGAGGAGTTGCAGGACATCTTCGCATGCATGTCTTTAGACCAGATCGCGAGATTCAGAGAGATGGCAGACCAGGAGCTATCTCCTTCTTTGTCAGGGTGCTCTGCTAGATCTGCTTCAACGTGATCGGATGCTTCGACTTCGAGCAGACAATCTCGACGCTCACGACTTGGACCAGAGGGAGGGAGTGCATCGGGATCAGGGGGATGCTGCTATGGAAACACGGATGTGGTATCTCCGTGTTGTCGTTCAGCTAGAGCTACATCACCTCCAAGATTTGTCACACCTGTGGAGACGTATATTCCCGTTACTCCGGCTTTTGCACAGCCGTCAGCAGGTGGCACCCCTTTGGGTGCCACTCCAAGAGAGATTACCCCTGTTGGTACATCAGATGTAGAGGGGTCTCCTGGATATGCCTAGGAGCGTGGACGCAGATGGGAGAGGACCAATCTTAGGCAAACTCCTAGGGGTTATGGATATCTGGTCGATAGTAGGTCAAGAGCCATCATCATGAATGATGAGAGGAGGGTGATGGCTCGCATGAGAGAGTTGTGCCAACAAGTTTTTCAGCACAATGTCATGGATCATTGGAAGAACATACCGGAGGGGAGCAACGACTACATAGTAGCATCCTTGCAGGAGGAGTTTCCAGTGCCAGCCGCAGTAGATAGATTCTCTACGGGCTAGACGATGGATTGCATGCGTGCATACATGTCACATAGACGATCCGACACACGCAAGGCGAGGGAGGAGGTTACAGATTCTCCAAGACGTTGGAGTCAGCAGCGCAAGGCAGTGAGGGCACGACTCGAGGGCACAGTAGTCCATCATCTTGGGAGTGGCGGCCACAAGACATATTTGGAGGACTTTGTAAGTTTTTCTTTTGTTTTACTTTTTTGTTTTTTTGAAATATTCTTCGTACTGACAATCATGTTTCTAACAGTTAGCATTTTGTTTTCTTTGCAGCACTTGATTACAAATCGTGATCCGATCGGCCTTGAGACTCGATATGCAGAGAGGCACGGTCTCAATCCATTGATCGACCGATTGTATAGACGCGGCAGCCTTGTAAGTCACTCATCTTTCTTGTCCGTAGTTACCATGAGATATTTGAATGCATTATTATATGGTGGATTGATGTGTTGTTTCTTTTTCTACAGAGTCCGTTCGATGCTCCTTTGCGGCAGGACGAGCTTTCGGGGGACGAGAATTTGTAGCTCGCCCTTGGATCCCTGGAGCTCACACACCTTTATTTTTGAGTCGCCTAATCTATGTAGACATGATTGTATTAGTGATATCCTGTCATGATTGTAGCACTCGCTTCTTATGCGATCATGTATTTATTTCATGTATCAGTTTTATGATTTCAGTATACATTCTTTTTGTTTGCAAGCGCTTTGTACACAGTAGTGCAAAAACTATTTTGTATGGCTCTCATAAAGCACATAGTGCTATATGTGGCACGGTAGCTTGCTGCCCTGCTACAATTTTTTTTTAATCCCTATTTACCATCACTATTAGCATCGCAAATTTTACTTCTCGCGTCGCTATTGCCGTCGTTATGTGCATTGTAAAATGTCGGTATTAGCGTCGCTATTGGCGTCGGTATTGGGGTTGCAAATGCGATGCAGATAGCGACGCCAATACCAACGCCAATACCAATGTTTCTATGGTGTCATTAATAACGACACTATTTGCGACGATGGGGGCAAATTTTGTTGCTTGTATTTTCGTCACTTTAAATGTCGGTATAAGGCCTATATCTTGTAGTGCTATAAGCTCAGTGAAGTCTGCCAATGGAAATTGCTAAATTCAATGTGATATTGGCTAAAAAAATGCAAATTTCCCCATTCAGAGTGCTTAAGGATTTGCCAATCAAGATAGTTGGAATGGAGTTTTCCGTGAATTTCCTTGTGATAAGTGTGGACTATGATATCTTGTTGGGAAGTCCTTGGATGAGACATGCCCATACAAGAGAGGACTAGGGTAATGGACCAATATTATTTGGAAATAGAAAGAAGCAGTCTTAGTGGAGATGGATACTTGGAAGATCTCACTCTTTGACCTTGATGCCATCTCAGCCATGCTTAAAGGAGGATCCCAGAGCAGCCCCAACTATGGTCCATTAATCAAGTATGTACCATGTCTAGAGGATGAGAAAAATTGAATGCACGTGTTTGCAACCATCAACTTGACAATGAGGATGATTACAAAAGGGTTGTGGAAAAGGAAAAGACCTTCACTGCCCAAGCTAACGCTCATGTATGGAAAGGATGTCACCTTGCCTATGGTATCTCTATGCATGTTGGCATAAACTAGAATATGAAACCATCATCCATTCCTTATCATAGTCCATGGAACAAACCAAACCTCCACAAAATCCTTTAGTATCTAATGAGAGAACTTGTCTACAATCCTACAGCTAACCTAAATCCTCTTAGGGATATCCTAAAAGAAACAAGATGGAAATGGACCCGAGTGCATGATTTGAACCTACTATAAAATTGGGCTCTACTAAAAGAAAATTAAAATGTATAGGACTCTGGAAATGAGGACAGTGAGAAAGATGCTAAAACCATAGACTATGACATTGACAGGCAAACCATTGAGTAGATAATTATGGACTCTAAGCCCAAAGGTACGAATGCCTTCAAGATAGAGAAAGGGCTAATGATCCAACATGGCTAGAACATCTAAATATAGTGGATTACAATCATGAAAGGCTGACCTAGCTTGCTGCCATAACTTTATATGAAGTAGGATCAACATCTTAGCTCTAACCACGTGGTGATACTCATTCTTCTAGTGAAGGCTGCCAATTCAACTCCAATTCTAAAATAAGCTTTGATAGCGATCCTGAAATTCCAAAACCCCCTAGGATCGAATGCCCCTAAGGAGACCTCCTGGTCCACATGAAGTGCAGAGACAACTAAAGGAGAAAGCACATAAACAATCTAAAGAGTTTGATACCAAAAGGTAAAAGAAACTTCAAGATATACCCAAATGATTCACAAAATTTAGAAAGATTGATAGAATATTGATATCACTAGGAGAAAAGAGACAAGGTCAAATGAGCAAGCCCATCGAAGGACCTGCCAGTTTAAGGAGGTCAACTTGGCTAGAAAAGGTGAAAAACATGGGCTAGTGTTCATAGCAACCATGGATGAGGAGGTTAACTTCAGTAGTCTCCTGAAAGATTTTTTTGATGTTTTCTCATGGTCCATTGAGGAGCTAAAAGATATCAATCCAAGCACAATAATCCACAACATCTCTACAATGCCTGATACAATGCATGTGAAGCAAAGACCATACTCCATGAGTCTTAAGCATGCTCATGTGGTGAAACACTTGTACAAAATTTAATTCCTTCTTTTTTTTTTCATTTCTCTTTGTGAGTCTATAATAACCTACTGCATTCAATGTTCCATTTCCGTACCATTCTCACCCCTACAAACTAAGAAGCATTGCTAATTTTCTCGAGAGGGGGGAGTGTTCAAATGCAAATGCAATCATTTCAAATTCAATCAGTACATAGCTCTATTTAAAATTATTAAATTATGACAAGAAAAAGGTGTAAGGCTATGTATAATTGTTCAAATCTCTCTTAACCATAAAATTTTCCATTTCTTAGAGTCATACCAAAAATGGCTAGAGTCAATGTGACAAGGTGATCTATGAGAGACATGGAAAGCCCCAAATCCCTTTTACCGATGCAAAGTAGGCAAAGGAAAATATGAGTGTAGACATCGTGTGAAATGGAAACTTGAGGTATAGGAAAATACAAAATCTCAGACATGTGGTGAATGATGAACAAAAGGCAAAGGAATTGGTGGAATTATGCTCCCTAACAAAAGATATGGAAATTTTTGGAGGCAGGGTCAACCACCCATAGTGCACCGAGTTCCTTACAAATTAAGATGGACAAGAAAAACATGGACCATCATGGTGCACACAGCTAAAGGGCTGCAAATGGTGAAGATTCCACTTTCATAAGGTTTAGTGCACAGGGCCCTAGGATCACCACAATGCCCTTTCAAACCAAAGACAAAGAAAGATGTAGCAGCCTAGTTTAATTTCACAAAGCAATAGATGGGTAATGATTGAATTAAGTTTAAGGCCATACCAAACCGTGACTTGCAACTACAATTCAAGTTCATCCACATGTTGTTCTCTGGTGCTTGGCACAATGCTACCATGAATAGGATCCACCTCACCATGCTCAAGGATTTGGTGTCAAGAGACTTGAAGGATGTAGACCACGTGAATGATTATACAAGAAGCACCATCCATGCAGTAGCTATACTACTCACAGAGCTTGCGGGCTTTGAAGAAGTCAAAGTGAAAAGTCGTAAATCTACTAGGGGAAGGCCATTAGGAAAGTAGCTATGGTTGCCTTTGGGGAATACTAACAACCCTTATTGAAGAAGCACTGAATGATTCCAACATCCCTAGAGAAGTAGTGATAGGTTCCCAGGAGGAGCATAGGACATCAAAAGCAAGACACGATCTAGTGAGTAGGGATAACAAGAGCAGACACAAAAATAGGATAGACCCCAAGCCACTCTCAGTAAGAAAATGCAAAGAATATAGACGCAAAGAGAAAACAAGATAGAGGAAGAGAGAAGAAAAAGAATAGAAGAGGTCTAGCAAGTGGAGTTGGAAGCCATAAAATAAAGTAGAAAGAAGAGAAAGCCAAAACTGAAGAGGAGCCACAAAAGGATTATCAAGAAGAAGAGCAAGGAAAGGGACTCTAGAAAACATGGAAAGAAGAATAATGCCGATAAGAAGCATGGTGAATAAAAAAAGACTCCATTAGGAGAAAAGGCGCGCTAGAGACTGCCATGGAGGAGTTTAGAAAGGCTGAGGCAAAATGGCAAGCCAAAGAAAAGGAAGATGAAGAGAAGTATCACCTAGCCATACCAATATCCATAGAAGAGACATGTAGAAGAGAAGAGACACCATCAAGCAAGGCTAAAAGTATAGTAAATGCAAAAGGGTACAAGCTAGTAGAAGATAAGAGGAAGGCACCTATCCGTCTTTTGCCATCGCCACCACCACATCCTTCTCAAGTAATAGAGAGAACCCAGCTAATAATTGCACCATTACCATTTCCACCACTTTCTAGATCAGAGAGGGACAAACAAATCTCAAATGAAGGTTGGTGTTGGGTAGAAGCACTCTACTGAATCTTGTCAGACACTCCACCAGTATGATCTGCCCTCACAAAATCAAAAAGGTGTGCAATAGACGAAGTAGAATATGAAAGAAGAATAGAGAAGGTATTGCATCTAGAGGAGACATCATCCTAGATTTCTCTCATCAATTAGGAAAGGTGACAAGAGTTTGACAAGCTCCATAAGACATTGAAAGAACAGTAGGAAAGGAAGGAGGAGTAAAGGAAGCAAGTAGTACCCGCCTTGGAGAAAGAGAAGGCAGCATATGCAACATTGCATTGCCAGTATACCAAGGACATCTATAGCCTCAAAACAAAGCTAGCCAGCTTGGCTAGGAGAGCTATGATTGATGACAAGTATGAGTAACTAATAGCACAACATAAACAAGAGAAGAAAAGTAGGGAGAAGGTTGAAGCACAATAGGAGGAAACCACTTAAAACGTGGCTGAACTTGCATGGAGGTTGAAAGAGAAAGATCAAAAAATTGTGCAACTGCAACAACAGGACAAGGAAGAAGTAGAGTAGCTAAAAGAAAGGACACTCAAGCTGGTTGAGCAATGGGAGGAAGCCACCAAAGGGCAGGAGGACCTTAAGAAGATCATAGCCACACTCACCAATAAGAAGAAACAACTTCAACAAAGTAAGGAAGGGCATGTTTCCATTATAGAAGCTTTAATGAAGTGGCCAAAGCAAGGGCTAGAGCAAGTTTGGAAAATGATTGAGCATTAGGAGATAGAAAGCTTAGGACCCATGCATGATATTGCTCGCAAATTGGTAAAGGGAAAGCATGATAGAAATCTGGCAAAGGATAGAGCCTAGCTAGCTAAGAAAATGATGAAGATCCAATAAAAGAGCTTTGTGAAGAACCTCATTGAGGTCTTCAACCCAAGAGAGGAGGACTTAATGGAGAAACTAAAGAGAAAGCTATAGTTGGCTAGGGAAGGCCTGTAGAACACCTTGGTGCCACTTCCACAACTACTAGAATATGAGCCCACTCAAGATGAAGTGGTTCAACAACTTGAACAGGAATGCCTCATAAGGGAGTGATAAGTAAGACTGAGCTTTGAGATTCATGAGAAGCCTACTCTCCTATTGTTGCTAGTGGATTGGGATGTGGAAAATGTTCTGAACCATCCCAAATACAGCAATAGCCCAAGCACTAACCTGAGAAATCAACCTCTTCAAGTACTCATAGAGACTCAAAGCAACAAAGGAAAAAAACAATTGAGTGAGATAGAACTAACACTAAGGGTTGAACAATAGAAAGTGCCTAAGGTGACCTTTCTAAGGGAGCCCTAAGAGGCTAGCATACACTAGGAGAAAGAGATTTTAACTCTAGAAAGAGTGGAGACTTGGGACGCACCAATAACCTACATCATCAATAGGATAGCCAAGCTCAAGTAGGTAATGCCAATGAATGTCACATGAGGCAAGTGATTGAGATTGGAGATGGTTAGACCAAAGTTGCAAGACCCAAACTATCTTAGAGGAGAAGAAGCATGATGTTCGTAAAACAAGATATTTTAAAAACCTAGACTAGTGCTTAGTTTTGATTCACAACTAGACATGCTATATTCGAGGAAAGTGATGAGGCTTGGATAACCTTCTATGGGGCATTACTTGAAGAACCATGAGATCCTGTGTACCTACCCTACCCATCACAAAGGCATGGAATTGACTACAACCTTGAACTACATGGGAAATATCACTTTCCCTTGATATTCAATATAAAAGCCAGAAACCCTGAGGATAGCCTCAAGTTTCAAGGGTGGGAGTGGCTCCCTCATTAAAAAATTTAATAGGTATATTTCAAAATTTCCAAGTCCTAGCTTTTGGCAACCTATAATTATCTGAAGCTCTTGATGTTGTTGCTGATTCAAAAGAGAGCAATAGAGGAAGAGAGTCTATATCCCTTGTTTTTTGATATAAATGTAGGCATAGATGGATATAACATGGCTCGACTCTGGCATATCTAGGCTCATACTTAGAACTAATATGCTAATAGCCTTCTACCTGAATCTTCTAGAGGATATAAATGAGAGTTGGTTCACTAGTTATAACCACCCCTTCTTGCCTTCAACAACAATGATTACATGCTGATTTGTTAAGGGATACATGATGAGTAAAGCTTTCTTGGAAAAATCCATAAGGGAAAAATCAAAGGAGAGGTAGAGCATAGTTATGTATTATTACCCAAAAAAAAGAGAACTTTCACTTCTCCCACTTCTGTCCACTTTCGCTCATATTCATTCACGGTCTTGAAGAGCAAGACATCCCAAGGAACTAGGAGACCTATCTCCTTGAATATCACCTCATTGTACCAAAACTTCTTATTGATTGGTCCTCAAGTGTTGGATGAGGACCTAAGGAATCTCGATTCTCCTAGCGTAGTTCCATCTTGAGGACCTAAGGAATCTCGATTCTCCTAGCGTAGTTCCATCTCCCAATTGACATCGACCCATTGATACCCCGCTACCGCATAACTTTTACTTGCATGTATCTTGAAGACCTAGAAGCACAATCAACAACCACCCTTTCCTTCAATAGCAAGTAACCTCTTACCTTCCCATGCAAGCACTTTTACCAATGCTAAGTGACCGCTAGACGATAATGTTAACCTTTTTGTAAAGAAGCCACAAGAAGCAGAAGACAACAAGTTACTAAAGTGCATTGAGGTAAGCCAAAGTTTTAAAAAGAAAGAGATGCAAAAGTCGAGGAACATTCAAGGGTGATAGCTTGAACTAATGACTATATCTAGTTGGTGAAAATTCAAACCTCAGAACAAGATCACTTGTCAAGCTGAAAAAAAGACAAAAATAACATAAAAGCACCAGGTGCTTGACTTACTCCCATGCAAATAGACGAGACACTCAACATTTAATGGCATGCGAGTGAGTGAGTTTGGACAAATAAACAAGACACTAACTTGAAGAGCAAGAATCAACAGATTATGGGTGGTGGGCACCTTGAGATAAGAGGTCAAGGCCAAGTTTAAATTCAAAGGCCACATATATATGGTGGAAAACCTTTTTGTAAATCATTCTTACAACTAGTGCAAAGCAAGCTTATCTTCTCCACTATCTATGCTTCCATCTATGTGTAGCGAGCTCACACTTATAGAATTTCTGAGAGATAAGAGAGCTTGTGAGCTTGCTCTCAATCTTTGATGCATTACTCCATCACTTTCCCTCACCTTCTTGGGATCTTCCCAATTTTTGGGGTGGATAGGTAGAATTTGTGTTGCAAAGACAAAGAGCTACATGGGGTCTAGGGGAGAGAGAGAGAGAGAGAGAGAGAGAGGGAGAGAGAGAGAGAGGAGACGAACTCGTGGAAGCTTGGAGGAACAAGTGATGGAGGCGAGAAGTGTGGAGCTTGTCCCAATGTGCGTTAGTAGAGTGGTTGGAGCTTGGAAGCTCACACAGATTTCTAGACTACATGAGGTGAGTTGTCTTGCACAGACTAATATTTTCGAGTTGTCCTCTTGCTTAACGGGCTATGAATCTGTATTCATGGCAAATGAAGAGAGTGAGATAGGATGTAGGAAATTTTATGGGGTGATAGACTGTGAGTAAACTTGACTTGAGAGAGTGCATGATTGATATGTATAATTCAATTTAGATCCGACATGCAGGTGAAGTGGTACTATAATCATCGACCCCAATGGCTTTCAAATAAGTATGAGCTTTCTACTGGCACAAGGACTAGAGGTTCAGTTCAAACCATTGAAATTCACATGCAACAGTTCATGAACCTACTTGCGACAAACTCTTCACGGCCAAAAGCAAACTATCGATTTATAGCAAACTACAGGCTGCTGCTCGAGTGGATGTGGCTGGTGGAGTTAAGGTTGAAAGAACGGATGTTGACACAGGGTCAGATGATCAAGTGAAGCAAACTATCAATCTATAGCAAGGCTGTGTATCCTATAAAAGCCCGAGAGCATCGACCGTTGATATCTACATCGATCTTACACAGCCAGTGCATTTGCAGCAACGATCCGTTGCAATTAATACACGAAGCAATTAAGTGGAATATGATGGAGATAATGACGATGGGCATCGGCTTCTTTGACTTCCTTGTTGCTTCTTCCTCCGTGTTCTTCGCGTCCTTCCTGGTGTTGCTCCTGCCGAAGTAGCTTCCACCGTGTTCTTCGCCTCCTTCCTAGTACTCTTGCTCCTGCTTAGCTACTTCGCCATGGTTAATGATAGCATTACTAGTATTGATGATCACAACATGTGGACTTGTGGCAGGCCGACTGAGTATAGCTCTAGTGCCTCTGCCTGTAGAAGCAAGTGCCACAATATGACAAATAATCTTTGCGTGTGATGTCTGCAAACAAGCTTGCGCTTCACAAGCAACTCTAAACAAATTGATGTGTAGGGAAAAAACAAGAATTTGACTAGATAAATTAGAAATATCTAGCTTAAGTCTCAACTAGGAAAAAGTGATGTTGTGGTAAGTATGTTTACAGTAAAACCTTTATTGTATATCTATATTATATTAGAGAAATCATAAGATAGATATTTGATCGAGTAGTAAAAACTAGAAAGATTGCTAGTTAGCAATTCCATTCGATTTACTACTTAAACAAGTTATTATATAGTAATTTTTATATCATAATTTTGTCCTTTAATTAAAACAAATTAATGTAGATTGCATTATATATAGAAAGTAGCACAAGAACTCTTTTTCTAATGATTGACATTATAATTAGATATTTTTTATCTATCTAGTTCTTAACGATTAATATCAATTAAACATAATTCAAAGGCTTGAAAACTCAAGGACAATTCCTACAACAAAATTGCCAAAGTAACAACTCTGACTCAAACATTTAAGTCTCAATTCATGATATACACACTATGCTTTAAACATTCTCATCTACCAATTATGACATGAATCGCACTTCACTTTACCTACACTACACCTGTTGCATAATTTTCATACTTCACATCTTATCATCTTACTAGCATTCTCCTACAACTCGTTTGCTATGGCCATCAAAGTTTTTGTTCTATTTCTCTTGGCTTTTTCCTTCTTTACTATTTTCATGGCATTCAGCTACATCACATATATAATATTGATAGTAATATATTACTATTATAACTACCATTTCCTCTTCAACTCATGTTTTTCCAACAGTATGATATAGAAAGATTGATAGTCTCTACTATAGATTCCCTATTATAGTAAATAATCCTAGTCACTACTAATGCAACCTTAATGTTGCAATCATTTTAATTGCAAGTTCGAGCCCAATACACATTGATACTCCCTCAAAAGAACCCTACTATATATTTGAATAAACCTATTATCATAGCCCAATAGTTCCAAAGACTTGCAAGTGGTTCTCTAGAGACTAGAACCTTCCCTCTTGCATTGCTGGTACTTCATTGCTAGTACAACTATTATTCATCGATCTTTATCTCATTTATTACTCCTTCAAAAAGGTAACATGAACGAATATGAAAGTCTTTACATGATACTTAAATAGTAGATTAGAGCTTTTGCAAATCTTTGCCATTAAATGAAAAACATTACAAAGCAAACAAAAAGACCTACAACATCTTTGGGGGCTTTTCTACTTCAATATTACCAACCCTATTAAACTCTATTGAATCTCTAAATTTTATTTATGATAGCAACAACATTTGACGTAGGCATAATACATTTGTGGACCTTTCATATTTTCCTAAGCTTCCCTCTTATTAGTTTGCTAATTCATGAGCAATAGCTACTTGTTCTTACACAAACTACAATAAATGTTTGTACCGCCAATTTTAGCAAAAGAATTGTATGATTTTTAGGCTTGCAATTGCAAAATGATTGCACTAGACATGCTCGTGTAGTTCACATGCAAGCATCCCTAATTTCCACATCATAAACCTTGTTAACATATTGTTCTCATGGATCTAGTTTTGAAACCTCCATTACTCTTCACCATTCCTAATAACCATAACTCTTGCAATTGTTGTTGTTGCCATTAAACACTTCTTCTACTTCTCATGCCACTACAATAGGCAAAGCATCCTCTTCTCTACCTTCTTGACTGTTAAGCATTTAATACATACTTAAGAGCTTTAGATTTTTTACTTTAGTCTAAGATTGTAGTAGGTCTATACACTCAAAAGCTTGTAGAAATTTTCTCAACCTTTCAAGGGTAACCAGAATTAATGAGATCATTGAGACAAGGAATATATTGTTTGACCTTCACAACCTTCTCTCCTTAGAGGCATATATTTTAATATGTTCTAGAATTTCTCCCCTCCTTCACAACCCTTTGAGCAACATAGAGATAGCTAGCCTATTCATGAAACACTATCCCACTATCATCTATATGCTTACGAATGTATATGTATGCATACATACTTATTTGCCCTTCTCAGTTACTCCTATATTGTTGTAAGATTCACTTTCTTTGTGCTCAATGTATCCATTGATTAGTGTAGTCCAAGAGATTAAATCATGAAATGGAATCTTTTCACACTTCTTTTACTTTTGCAAGCACACCACATGTAGTTTACATGTTCACAAAAGTTGTGCCTACTACAATATTATGGCTTATATTAGCCCTAGACTAGTACAATGTAGGGCAAAAGCAAATATAAGATCAAATGGAATTATCAGCCTAGAGTCTGTGAATATGATCATCTAGTTCGATTCCATTTAAAAGCAAATGTCTTCTCAATGGATATCATTACATCCATCCATCAGAGACATCATATAGTTATTCACAAACTGGAGCATACTATCATGCAAAAATGTCAGCGCACCACCAATAACAACTAGTCTCTACCAATGTTGCTCAACTATGCAAACTGAATTAGGAAAAATTGTCCATTCAGTAGACATGGGTCTTTCAAAGGCAAGTTCAAACACGTCCAGATACATGCCAGATGTGTCAAAAGCTAATTTTCAGTCCAAAAAGTGGACGGAATTAAAACTTGTCCACCACTTATATGGCAAACAGCAACTAAACAACCTTAGAGGTTGATTTTGGGGTACATGATACACCATTGCTATATGAAGAAGGGATCTGCCGTATCATCTCCGATAGCGAGAGGAGGCAGGGGCAAAGTTTGTCGCTTAAACCGAGTAAGCGCGAGCTTGTTTGGAGACGCCGCGTGTGGCAGCTGCTTCCGCAGGCAGAGGCAGTAGCTGAGCTGTACTGAGACGGCCTACCACGAGCCCACATGTTGTGATCGTCAATAGTAATGCTATCATTAAGCATGCCCAAGTAGCTAAGCAAGAGCAAGACCAGGAAGGAGGCGAAGAACACGGAGGACGAAGCAACAAGGAAGAAGAAGCCGCTGCCCATAGTCAGCATCTCCATCATATTCCTCTCAATTGCTTCGTGTGTTAATTGCTACCGATCGGTGCTGCAGATGCACTGGCTGTGGAGGATCGGGGTGGATATCAACGGCTGATGCTCTCGGGCTTTTATAGGATACCCGGAATTGCCATTGGATGGATAGTTTCCTTCATTCGACCATGTGGCCTGGTCGCCGACCCTGTGTCAACATCCGTTCTTTCAGCGCTATCTCAAAAATACCATCGGCCTTATATATTATAGCCTTAGCTCCACCGGCCACATCCACTCGAGCAGCGGCTGAGAGCTCGCGGCTGGTGGGTCCGAAATACTTTACCACAAACTTTGCCTCTGCCTTGTCTCGCCGGGAGCTCTTTATCATATCGGGCCCCACCGGACGGTAATGTCCGTCGACTCCGTGCACGCTGGTACTTTCGCTGACGGGGTAAACAGTAGTTTGTATTGTTAGAAAATTATCGTCACACTGGGTACGTCTCTGTGCCGTCGATAATGACACTGCAAGACTACGTCGAACACTGCATTTGCTTTTGGCCATTGGTTGGTTGCGAACACTGCGAGCGATCAGCGATGGCATCTCTCTTTGAAAGTGGACGACATTTGAGGAGCTGAAAACGAGGATGGAGGTCACGACACGTGGGTCTCTCGCTCTCTCTCTCAACGTCTCGCGGGTCACTTTTACGTGTACGTCTGGTACAATTGGGTGGCGCGGACGTGGCAACCGACTAGAAGTTGCTACACCGAGCTTCTTACTTCCAGCAATCACAAGACAAGATTGGCATTTTCCCATTAGTCCCTTGTAGGTAAGTATCCTATACTTATTAGATATTTGGTGTCATCTAGGACTCCTCATATTTGCATGTGCAACTTCTCATGTTGCCATATATGAGAAAAAACAAATGCCATATGGTAGAGATTCCCTTGTGGGGAGTTGCATACTCTTGATAAGGAAAGATGATCCCGGAGATTACCTCTCGGTTGTTAAGTGGTGGGTTTTTCTCTTTTCCCTCTATTTATCAGATATTTGGTGTCATCTAGGACTCCTCATATTCCCATGTGCAACTTCTCATCTTGCCACATATGAGAATCAAAAATGCCATCTTGTAGAGATTCCCTTGTGGGGAGTTGCATACTCGTGATAAGGAAAGATGATCCCTTAGATTACCTCTCACTTATTAAGTGGTGGGTTTTTCTCTTTTTCCTATACTTATCAGATATTTGGTGTCATCTAGGACTCCTCATATTCCCATGTGCAACTTCTCATCTTGCCACATATGAGAAACAAAAATGCCATCTTGTAGAGATTCCCTTGTGGGGAGTTGGATACTCTTGATAAGGAAAGATGATCCCTAAGATTATCTCTCAGTTGTTAAGTGGTGGGTTTTTCTCTTTTTCCTTTTTGTGTAACTCTTTTGAAGTAAGTATTGGTCAACCCGAGCAAGAAAGTTTATGTATTGCTTACTTTTACAATTCTCTCCAAAACAATTGTCTAAAAGACTTCCAAAGCTTTTAAAAAATAATGTCATAAATGTAAATAGAGATTGAATAGCTCAGCACACTTTCGCTAATGCACAATGTTTTGAAAAGACTATTAGATCCAATAAGTAAAGAAGATTCTACATGTGCGATATTATTATTTGTTGTGAATCTAAATAAAGTTTGACTTCTTTAAGATAGCTTACTATTAAGTGAATCAATTTACTCCCATTTATCCGACTAGCTATGACTTGTACATGAAAAAGGAAATATTCATATACATATTATATTTGTAACTACACATTCATTTTGAGATTAGACAAAAGGCATGTCTTTCAATGATTTCTTTATGGGCAACTCATAGTCCCAATAGGGAAAAAATTATGGCTTCCAATGAAAAGTCATAAGACAAACAACACTTGTGAAACATTATCAACAAGGCTCTCTTAAGTATCTTAACAATAGGTTATTAATACATATACAATTCACATTAATATAAGGAGAAATGTTCTACCTCTTGATGTTCTTTTGTCTTATTGTGTGGACACCATAAAGTTACATTAGATAAAAGGAAAACATGAACATATATACATAGCGCTCATGATGACTTTTTGATCACGCAAGTCTAACTCTTTATCTATTCCATCAACTTCATCACCGCCTTTGCCTCCTAGCTCAAAAAGTAACCAAACATTGTCTACTAACACATAATGACCCTCATCCATTTGACACACATGGATGTACTTTAACATAAGTTATTTCAATTCGCTAGGACCATAGTGCCAACATGTGCACTTTGAGAAGTGAGCATAAGATCTCTCAATATAATTATTGCCCTGATAAATTGGGCTTTGGCTATCTTTTCACGTTGATCTTAAAGTAATTCTGCAACATCATCAATCTACATCAACAAATCATTTGTAAGTAAATGCATATTTTAGTTATAGTAGATAGAGTAAGAGTCTAATAAGCTCTTACTCATTGGAAAGTCCTAAAGTGGACCCAATAATACTAACATTTCTCTATCTGGCATGGTTTTGCTAGATGGAACTAGTGGAGATTCATCAACCTTTTTCTTTCCTTTTATCAACCTTTTGTTTTTGTTTCACATCCATTCACTCAGGAGTATCTAGTTGAGCTCCAAGAGCTACATGGTTGTGAAGATTCTCAATCAACTTGCACTATCTATGCAAGTAGGTCCATCAAGTGTTGAATGTGAACTTCCATGGAGCTACTCTCATCATGTGGCTTCCTCCATCATATTGGACTCAACCTCTGGTCCTTGTGCCACTACAAAGCTTATACTTGTTTCAAAGTGATTGGGGTCCATGATGCATACATTGAGTGTGGGAGGGTTATTGAAATGGTTGTCCAGGATGGAGCCATAATTGGTTTTAAGGGCATTTTCAACACTTGTGTCCCCTAGCTATGGGCAAGGCTACTTAAGCTCATCATTTGGTAGGTGCAAAATTAGATTGAGGCAAATAAACATGTGATTGATTTGGTGTTATTGCAAATTAAAATATTTGCACACATAAAAGGTTGTCCATAGTCATGTTCATTGGGGTTCCAAAGATGATGTATAAGGGGGACTGCTAGGGTGAGTGATCAACTACTAGGGAAAGTGATCAATTTACACGTATAGCAACTCCAAAAATAAGGTTAAAATTTTCTAGATTACTAGGGCGAGTGATCAATTTGCATATTATGACCTCCAAAACTAAGGTTAAAAACCTCTAGACTTTGCCTAAACTTAGCTTTCTATTTTGAAATCGGGCATGTGAAATCAAAATTAATTGTGTGAAGAGGACTTCAAAAGGATTTTTGTATGAAAACATTTGAATATAGGCATTTTACCTTTTAAATATTTCATTGAAAGGTTTCTTTGAAACCATTTTCTAGGGTCTATTACTCACCCACACAAAGTTTCCAGTGCATTTGTTCAACTTTTGTGACACTATAGTGTTGAGATATCGAGCTCCACTCGTGATACGCCAGGGTGACCGTTGTATATTTATGTCACCGACTTGTCAGTTGCAGACGCGGTTGGTACACCGCCCATGAATAATAGCTACATGATAGCTATCCTTATCTACTCTAGTTCGTGGCTCAGTTAGTATGCCACCTTAGTTAGTTGAGTTTGGTTTGAGACCCATATATAGGGTTCTTCTATTTCTTTGTACTTGAGTTCTTTTGGCTTACACAACTAAGAAGAGGAAAACTGTTTTCAGCCTCCACCCTTGTGTGTCTTCCCCCATTGTGCAAGCAAGAAAGCTTCAAGCGAGACTCCTTCCTTCTCTCCCACAATCTTGACATGGTATCAGAGCCTTGTTCGTGGTAAGGAGCTCAAGAAAGCAAGCCAAGCTCGCGGTGTTCTGGTAAGAGGAGCAGTGTTGCTTTCATTTTCTGTTTTGGGAGCAGATCTCTGCAGGTAGCACAGCCGGAAAGTACAGGAGTGCATTGTCTCAGGTTGAGACGCCCTTCGCGGTGAAGCAACAGGGCGGTATATGCTACGGGAGGAGGCTTTAGCCCTCGGCGACCTTGTTTTTTTGATTTGAGGCCATTTCGGGGCCTGTTTTGCAGACGGAAGTTTTCTGCACGCACTCAGGAAAAGGCTCAGTTTTATGCTGTGCGACCACTGTTCTACAGGTCGGTGAAAAGTTACTGTAGAAATTGCATCGTATGCTTGTGCGCAGAGACATTGGGAGTTTCAGAATCATCCTTGGTTCCTGTTTATGCAAAATCGTCACTAGGAAGTGACTGTGTGGTCAAATACCACTTTCGCCAGTTTTGCAGATTTGCCCTTGTGAGGGTGAAGCTGTGTTTTTTGCAGTAACAGAATTTCTTGCAGTATTCTGTAATGGCATCTGATTCTCTTTCACAGATTGTCACTGAAAAGCTTGACAAGAACAACTTCCAGGCATGGAAGTTTAGAATGACGAATTTCCTTATGGGAAAAGGATATTGGGAATTTGTTGCAGGAAATGAAGAAGAACCAGTTCTTCCTGATGTTCCCAATCAACAACAAATGCAGGCATTTAAAACATGGCATGAGAGAGCCAGGAAAGTTATGTATTGGCTGTCTATCAGTATTTCAGACTCTATGATTGTGCATATTCAGGATGCAAGTACGCCAAAGGAGGCATGGGATACTTTGTCAAAAATGTATAGCACAAATACGCAAGCCAGGAAAATGCAGCTCAAGCAAGAGTTGCATAATGTGCAAAGAGAAAGTATGAGCATCAACGACTACCACATGAAGGTGAAGAAGATTGCAGATGTACTTGCTTCCATTGGGTCGCCAGTGGAAGATGATGATTTAGTTTCCGTGACCTTGAATGGTCTAGGAAAGGATTATGCACAGTTTCGGACATCCATTTCAGTTCGTGAAAGATTTCCTGATTTTGAGGAGTTGATTGCTCTTCTAATTTCTGAGGAACAGAGAAATGGTGGTGCATCTTCTTCAGGAGGAACTTCAAAAGAAGCTGTCTTCTACTCAAATGCTGGAAGAGGTAGAGGCAGAGGTAGAGGAGGCCGATTTGGAGGCCGTGGTAGAAATCAGAATATGCAGCAAACACAAGAAAACCAGTCCTATGGAGGAGGACGTGGTAACTCTAGAGGCAGGGGGAGCCAAAGAGGTCGTGGTGGATGGCAAAGAGGCCAAAATGCAAACAGTAATGTTGAATGCTACTATTGTGGTAAAATGGGTCATATGGCTAAAGACTGCTATAAAAAGCAGAATGACATCATGAATGGAAAACTGCAACAAGGGAATTATGCATCTTCTAGCAGACAGGGTGATGACAGAAATGAGCATTTGTTCATGGTGCAGCACATGAACAATTCTGTGACAAGTGCAGAAGAAAGCAATGATGTATGGTATGTTGACTCAGGTGCATCAAACCACATGACAGGTCATGCAGAATGGATGGAGGATGCAAGGAAAATGGAAAAACCAGGATTTGTGGAGACTGGTGATGATACTGCACATCCGATTGTGCAGATTTGAAAAATTCCTTTGTCTATGCAGGATGGGAAAAAGAAATACCTGTCCGATGTATTTCATGTCCCGAATATCACCAAGAATCTGGTTTCTGTCGGTCAAATGGTTGAGCAGGGCTTGCAGGTCAGATTTAATCCTCATGGATGTTTTGTTGAGGATATGAAAAATAAAGGTCGCTTGATAGCAAAAGGAAAGAAGAAGGGAAGAATGTTTACGTTGGATGCAGACATGTCTGAATTGAGTGCAGCAATGTTTGCACATGGGACCGGTGTAGTTGCAGATATTGATATCTGGCATAAACGCATTGGTCATGTTAATGTGCAGCGACTTAAATCAATGCAGGCCCAAAATATTGTTGCAGGATTGCCAAAATTCAAGGTTGCAGAAATGCATAAGGTATGTGAAGCCTGTCAGTTTGGAAAACAGGCAAGGAAACCATTTCCTAGACATGTTCAAGAGAGTGAGAAGCCATTGGAATTAATCCACTCTGATGTGTGGACTACTAAAGCTGCATCTCTTGGAGGCTGTCATTATTTTGTCACTTTTATTGATGACTATAGCAGAAAAGTTTGGGTGTATTTTATGAAAAAGAAAAGTGAAGTTTTTGGGCATTTCAAAACCCTTAAAGCTATGGCTGAAAAAGAAACAGGTCTGCAAATAAAATGCCTGAGGTCAGATGGAGGGGGAGAGTACCTCTCAAATGAGTTTGCAAAGTTCTTGCAGGAGCATGGCATAAAGCAGCAATATTCATGCAGTTATACCCCACAACAAAATGGAATTGCAGAAAGGAAAAACAGGCATATTGGAGAGGTATCTCGTGCCATGCTCAATGAAAAAGACTTGCCAGATTTTTATTGGGCTGAAGTAGTTGCTACAGCAGTCTACATAATGAACAGGACTCCCACTGCAGCAATACATGGAATGACTCCAGAGGAGAGGTATACTGGTAGGAAACCAGATATTTCTCATCTGAAAATTTTTGGTTGCATTGCCTATGTACATGTGCCAGATGAGCTGAGATCCAAGTTGGATCCAAAAGCTGAGAAGTGCATCTTTATTGGTTACTCTCTGCAGCAAAAAGGGTATAGATGCTATAACCCTTCTACTCGTAAGTTTACAGTGAGCAGAGATGTTTTTGATGAGATGAGTAGCTGGTATAAACCAGTAAATGTGATTGATGATGAAGATGCACAAAATGGTAATGCTACACAGAATTCACAGCAGCAGTCACAAAATATTAGTGGACCTGGAGCGTCCTCTAGCAGTGGTTCACATTCTTCGCCATGGACAGGCAGATTGAGATCAGGAGAATCTTCTCAAAGCAATGCAGATAGTGGTATGCAGGTATCACGAAAAGGAAAAGAGAAGGTTGATCAGCCCATGTTTGATGTGAATGCAGGTCACTCTTATGTGGATGGTGAATCCAGTGGCTCAGAACAGAGCATTGATGATGAGTTGGGTATTTCTTCTATTGTTACACCTGGAGTAAGGAAGACCAGGGATGTTTTGAGAGCACCTGGGAGTGAACCTACTTTGCGCAGGTCTACAAGAGCTAGGTATCCTGTGGATAGGCTGAAATATGATGGATTTACAGCCATTCACTATGCATATATGGTCAAAGTGATACAGGAACCAGAACCCACATCTTTTGAGCAAGCCATGGGAAAAGAAAAATGGGAGAAAGCCATGGATGAAGAAATGGATGCCTTGGAAGCAAATGCTACATGGGAGTTAGTACCTTTGCCTGAAGGTAAGAATGCAATTGGCTGTAAGTGGGTTTATAAGGTGAAGCACAATGCTGATGGTTCTGTGAACAGATACAAGGCAAGATTAGTAGTCAAGGGGTATGCACAAACATATGGCATTGACTATGAAGAAACATTTAGTCCGGTTGCAAGGATGGCAACCGTAAGAGCAGTCATTGCTATGGCTGCATCAAAGGGATGGTCTTTACATCAGATGGATGTAAAGAATGCCTTCTTGCATGGTGATTTGCAAGAAGAGGTCTATATGGAGCAGCCACCAGGTTATGTGCATGCTGTTCATCCTGAGTTTGTTTGCAGGTTGAAGAAAGCCTTGTATGGCTTGAAGCAAGCACCTAGAGCATGGTCTGACAAGATAGGACAGTATCTTGTCACTATTGGCTTTCAGATTTCCAAGGCAGATTTCTCACTTTATGTGAGAAAAACAGAGAAAGGTATTATGCTGCTTGTCATTTATGTTGATGATTTGATTATGACAGGTGACAGTGATGAAGATATCCTTCATGTGAAAATGCTATTGAAGCAGAAGTTTGAGATGAAGGATTTGGGAGAGCTGCGTTATTTCTTGGGCATTGAGGTGATTAGATCACCAAGTGGGATACAGCTCTTGCAGAGGCAGTATGGATTGGACATGCTGTCCAAATATGGGATGACAGGCTGTAAGCCTATTTCAGTTCCTTTGGAGCAAAATGTGAAGCTGAGCACAGATGCAGGTGAGCTTCTAGAAGACCCTACTATGTACAGACGCATAGTAGGAAGTTTGATTTATATGACTATTACCAGGCCAGATTTGAGCTATGTTGTTGGATTGGTAAGTCAGTTTATGCAGGCTCCAAGGAAACCACATTTGGATGCGGCTAGACGCATACTTAGGTATGTGAAGTCCACATTGCAGTATGGACTATTTTATGAGACTGGGGTTTAGATACAGTTGCATGGATACACTGATGCTGATTGGGCTGGTAGTATTTCTGATAGACGATCTACCAGTGGATATGTATTCTCTTTTGGGAGTGCTGCAGTCACTTGGAGCAGCAAGAAACAGCCTACAGTTGCCTTGTCGAGCACAGAGGCTGAGTACAGGGGTGCAGCAATGGCTGCATGTGAGGTAGCTTGGTTGCATAAGCTACTTTATGATATGCATCAGTCTACAGATGGGCCAGTTGTCATTTATTGTGACAACATGAGTAGTATACACTTGGCAAATAACCCAGTCTATCATGCTAGAACAAAGCACATTGAGGTGCATTATCACTATGTGCGAGAGAGGGTTTTACTAGGTCTTATTGATCTAGTTTATGTCAGCACAGAGGATCAGGTAGCTGACATATTCACGAAGGCATTGGGCGCAAAGAAGCTGCGCAAGTTCAGAGACCTGCTTGGTGTGCAGGAATTGGGATTGAGCTCGAGGGGGAGTGTTGAGATATCGAGCTCCACTCGTGATACGCCAGGGTGACCGTTGTATATTTATGTCACCGACTTGTCAGTTGCAGACGCGGTTGGTACACCGCCCATGAATAATAGCTACATGATAGCTATCCTTATCTACTCTAGTTCGTGGCTCAGTTAGTATGCCACCTTAGTTAGTTGAGTTTGGTTTGAGACCCATATATAGGGTTCTTCTATTTCTTTGTACTTGAGTTCTTTTGGCTTACACAACTAAGAAGAGGAAAACTGTTTTCAGCCTCCACCCTTGTGTGTCTTCCCCCATTGTGCAAGCAAGAAAGCTTCAAGCGAGACTCCTTCCTTCTCTCCCACAATCTTGACATATAGTAAGACAAAATCCAAACAATTATACATGAGAATGATGACATCTCAATAAAATGCATGAGAAATAGTGGATCTAATCATGTGGTCATAAAACCAATACAAAATCAAATAGACCTCTTATAACTCATAAACAAGGTGACAACATCATAGAATTTTATTGAATACCACTAGATAGACCGAGAATATCAGGGAGAGTCTATGTTTATGAATTATTCCTTTAGAAAGTTAGCACAAACATTACTATGGGTGTATCTTAGAGTAGTTGACATGATGTTGGGGACTATCAAGACAACCATTTGCCTTTAAGGATATGATTTTCCCCTCATATTTATAATGCTCATAGTAGACAAAGGCATTGGTATCTATCCATGGTTCATGTATTAGAAACATTAACATCCTAAAAGACAGGAGCAAGAATGATCTCCAAGAGCAACCAAACAGTCCAGGAGTATATACACATAAAGGAACACTCACATGGAGACTCAATTATGCACACATGTAGCTTCGCTTCGACTTCAAAGCATGAGCTTCACCTCCTACTTGCAAGTTGCAAGTAGGATCTTCCACTCTTGAACATGAACTTTATTTCATGAATAACAATATCATAAACACTACTTCTTCTCTCAAATCAGGTCCATGTACCTGAGGTCTATTTGTCTCATATGCTCATGCAAGAGGGCTAATTATATATTGTCTCCTCATTTAGATCATAATTTTTTTCTATTTCTTCTTTTCCATCCAAAATAGCCCCCCCCCCCCCCCCCCTTAGACAAGTAGAACAATGTGTACCTTCTTCTAAATAGGCATACTATCTCCTCCTTTAGATAAGCTAAAACATCCTTCAATACTATCCTACTAAAAATGAAAGAATCCTCCTCACAAATAAATCATACATCTTTAGCATCTCTTCCTCTCAAGTTAGTCCCTCCATCGTGCTTATGTAGGCTATCATAACAGTACCTAAATAGGATGCATTGTAGCCTCATGGACTCTCAAAAACATCAACTATCAACCTCTCCTCCTATCTACATGTCTTCCTAATCATCATAATCTTCTTCTTGGCTATAGTAGCCTACAAGTAACCTCCAAGTTGCACATCCTCCAAACTAAGGTGATATGTTTCTAGTTGGCATGCTCCACTAATAGCTCAACAAACATTTGTATCATGATGACATCATTTCCTTCAATCAAAATGGCATTAATCCCTTGTATTCTTATGCCAATTTGATAGATGTAACATTATCCTAATATAACCAAAAAAGAAAAATCATTATTGAGAATCCTTATTTCAGTAAGATATGTTCTTATGCATATAAAATTGCATTTAATATTCTCCTTATGTCTCATCTCAAGACATCCTGCTCCACTATCTACTAAGAATATACAAAGTAGATACCAAAGATCTTGCACCTCTTGAATACAATATTGAATACAAGATATTAACTAGGAACATTTTTGTGCCTAGCAATCTCTAGCGTTGTCGTACCACTACGTGCACACCATGTATAAAAAAAAATCTAGAGTGTGGCTTTCTTATTGATTTAGAGAGCCAATGCCATTTTAGACATTAGTGTTTGTGTCCATGGTTCAAAAATATTAGCTTTCTAGACAAGTTTTAGCCAGTTTTTGATATTTTAGATATTATCTCTTGTAAAAATCCATAAAACTATAGACAACTTCTAGATTAGGATGACATATAAAGAAAGCATGTAGATTTCAGCCAATTTGAGAGGATTTAATGTAAAAAGAGAGATTGAAGAAATCACAAGAGGCTTGATCGCTATTTTCAAGTAGTGAACAACACTCAGAAAGGGGAAATGAAGAAGGAGTGATCTACCAGAATTCTGGCTAGGTGTGCTGGTATTTTACCCCCCCTTTCACACCCAATGGAAGCATCAGATTGGCGATCTGAGCAGCATAGAGGAAGGTATTATTTTATACACTTTTTTGTCTATTAGAGTTATATATTCTCATAATGCTGAAAGAAACTAGCATGCTTCATCCATGTTAGTATTCTTCTACATTTTCTACTTCTTTTTAGGAGTATTTCTCTACGTCTTCAATTTCTTCAAACCCCTTCTCTTCCATCTACTCCTCTCCTTGAATCTATTTTCACCCTACTGTCTCTTATTCTCATGCTGGAATCTCGACACCAAATGCACCGACATTGCGTTAGGGAAAGTTTATGCTATCATCAAAGGTGAATTTTGGAAGATATTTGCGATGAGTTGGGGCTGATAACTTCAGCCATGTTCAGAGAATTAGCTACAATATTCTTCTTTTAATTCACTTCTTACTCTATAGAAGACCCTTCTCTTATCTGTACCATCTCGGGAGTCTAAGCTCTTGAATCCCCATACATTCTTCTCTTGCCAAACCCCTGTGGTGACCTTCAACCCTATGTGTTGCGCAATCGTCATTAAAAAACCTCATGAAGACTTGAACCATTCCACAATAATTGTACCCTCATGATGAGGAAAGTATGCTCATAATAAAAGATTCCTTCCAAAATCTTGCCATCATTATTAAGCACATGCAAGACTTTGTGTCCTTATCATGAATAAGTATAGGAGGTTTATTTTGTTCTTAGCCTTGATTTAAGCTCCTAGAAAGTTCCTCACAAAGTCACCCCCCCAGAGTAGCTAGGGTGCGCCTCCTATAGTATTAGGTAACATCTAGGAGATTTAAAAAAATTTGTTAGTTGTTTGAAAAAGATAAAGTATTTGTGTGTTGAATTACATCATGACTAGTAGTCTTGCATTTTCTAGGACCCATATGAAGACCTCACAAAACAAGTAGCTTAGTTTCATTACAAAAGGTTAATTCTTTGTGTATTAAATTAGATAATGATTAGTGCCCTAGGTTTCCAATGACCCTTATCAAGTCTACATGAGTGAGTTAATGTTCTATGTTATGGGCTGCTTTTACAAAGACCTTTGAAGATAAAGAACTTCTACATTTGATTATTGATCATGATAATTATGTTCGAAGTAATCATGCCCCAAGAGTACTTTATGTAGAAAAGTCTGAATTGTGATTACAAATGACAGTGGCATTTGATGGACTATTATGTTGATGTAGAGAACCTAAGATACCAAACATAGAATACTAGTAGAACTTCCAAGGTTAAAGATGAACTAGATTATCCCTCACCTCAAATGACCAATAATACTCAAAAATTATTTGGTCTTAGAGGGTGGCTCCAAATCTTCATCAAGAACTCTGTTTTCACCCCATCCCATTTATAACTTCACTAAACAAGCAAGTCAATTTGGGATCTTAATGCAAAGGCGAGCTTTGTCAAGCTTAAGAAATGCCTAACGACAACCCCCATATTGAAGCTACCATACCTTATTATGGATGATAGTATTGTTGCAATTAGAGGTATTCTGAAGAAGGAGACCTTATAGCATACTCTTCCTACAAGTTAAAATTGTACGAGAATACCTATGAAACTCATCATCTACAACCCTTATTAGCGATCTATATCTTTCTTTGGCATCACTATTTTATTTGAAAAGAGTTCATCTCATCATAAGAGCCTTGACTAGGGGAGTGCACCTATAAGAAATCACTTATATAATGTGCATTCAATGGGTATTAAGAAATACCCTTTCTTTACATGCTATAAGGCCATAAAATGACCCCTTTTTTGGTTGAATAAAATACCCTTCATTTTGAACTCATGTAGTATCTTACATTTTCTATAAGGTGCATCCCTTGGAAAATGCATGTTGATATTTACCTAGTCCAAACTAAGCATGAGGCAAAGTTGGTTGATATGTGTCATACTAGTTTGATTTAGTAATCAAGTTATTCCTAGGGAAAGAAGATGTGATAGCTTTAATGCTTTAAGCAAAAAGGCTTTTGGGAACAACTTGATAGCTAAAGAACCTTCTATGGACAATACTCTTCCAAGTTTAATATCAATACCTAGTAGCCCTGTCTTAGATTTGGTATTTGCCAAGAATCTCAATGAACCACCTTATGTAAAGTGGCACAAAGTTTCTTGAATAAGGCAACAAACTCAAAGGATTGGATCAAATTCAAGAATCATCACCTTAAGGGAAAAAATTAATATGAATAAAACACATTATGCATTCTAAGGATCCAAGACTTTTAGAAGAAGATTCTTTAGAAGGCTCATGATAGCCCTATCGCAAAACAACCATGATACACGAAGACACTTGACGTAGTGAGTAGCAATGTTTCTCTTTAAGGTGAGTTTTGGCATTTTAGGATCAAAAAATGTGTTTTGAACAAATCAGGTGCAAAGTAGGGTATTTTTGAGTCCCCAAAAAATCATAGTGATCTCCTAAAATTGAAAATTTTAACATAATAATTCAAATTTTATCACCTAAACTAGCTATTTCTATAGAGAATGACATTTTTGCCAAATAATGATCAGTTTTTGAATAGAGCTCTTTGAAAAAAAATCATTGGTGAGGAGAGCTACTTTTTTATATGAATGAAGGTTGATATACATTGATATATCACCTAATGTACATGCTACCAAAGGATCAAGGTGGAGTATATTAAGCTTGCAAGTTGCATCAAATTGACATTCCAGAAATGAAATAGAGGTTCATTTGCATGGACTTTGTAGTTGGTCTTTCCATAGTGTAAGGAGGTTATGAATCTATCTTAGGAAATGTAGATATCCTCATAAGATTCAACATGTATTTCTATTAAATAAGAAATTTAAGGTCTAAGATATTATAGGGATTTTTGCAAGCACATCTTGTGTCTATAGGGAGAGAGACAAACTCTTTTGCAAGCACATCTTGTGTCTATACGTAGTCAATGGAGAGAGACAAACTCTTTTGAAGTTTTGAACTTGTCTCTTGCAGGCTCTTAGAACACAACTATGCTTCAATATATCTTACCATCCTTAGGAAAATAGTCAAATACAAAGGGTGAATGAGGAGATACATGATTCTCTTAGGGCCTATTGTAATCATGAACCCAAAATTTCAATTGAACAACTTCTATTTGTGTAGCTTTTCCACAGTAACTCTTGCCACCAAAACATTGGAGGAACGAGTTCATTTAAGGTTTTTTTTGGGAAAGTTTGTGTTTATTCACTTAAATTCTTCAAATTACTCTCAACGTATAAGCATCCAATAATATGCTTAAAGAGATGTGCAAACATATGAAAATTTATTAGCCATGACAATAATGATTTCATAGGATACTAAAAAATATTATGTTTATCCCAAAATGACTCAATAAGTCTTCAAGGAGGTCAAAATGGTATTCTTATAGGTTTTCCCTAAGAAGAGCTAACAATCACTAGGCAATCACTAGGCAAGTTCAAGAAGTTGAGCCCAAGGAGATCATCATGTATTTGGATAAGCATGTTAGAAGCTAGAACTTCCATATCATCTCAAGATTCATCGTATATTCTAGGTTACCTTAGTCAAAGGCTATGTTGAGATGGCAAGCTCAACACATGTAGACATTGATGATGGACCACTCCATTAGATAGGTCTACACATCTACACTTAGCACATTGGTGATCATTGTGATCCACGCATTGCCACTAACTTATCACTTATTATATTTAGTTTTTTACACCTACCTACAATTGGCATAGTTATAGCGACAATTGATAAGTATAGTCAATTATGTAATGTTTGACTTATTAGGCCACTTTTTTTTAATTCTGTATCTTATCTATACTTTATTTATATTGTGTTGTATGGGGAAGAAGAAGAAAAAAACGAATAATTAATGGTAGAGGGCTCACGAACCTCTCAAGGAAAAATCTAATCATCCATAAATATCAAACTAATTCAAGAAAAAGAGAAAACATGTGGGAGATTGAAGCATGCACTAACGTGTACTTACATTCAATATGGACGTTGTCGGAGTGGTTTTAGTCGAAATGTTGTATCCATTAGGGATCAGAGATAGAAGAGAAGAAAAAGAATAGACAAGAGGTAAACAAGATAAAGACAAAGCACAATGAAGCAAAGCATTATGTATCGATAGAACTTGAAATTTCTTGTTTGGCACTACTCAAAAGCAATCTCCAAGAATTAGATCTCCTAGAGCCCCCCTTGTAGACCAAATATGTATATCAAAACAGTAGCTTCTTCTCTACTGCTCAGATCGCAAATCTGATGGTTCTCTTGGCTTCAAAAGGGGGGTAAAACTTAGGACACATGCTTAGAAATCCCCCAAATCACTCCTTCTTCTTCTCCCAGTTCTTCAAAGTGCTATTTGCTGCCTATAAACTACAATCACCCTACGTGCGATTCCGCCAATCCTTGTTTTTGCATGAAATCTCTAAAATTGACTGAAAAGCAACTTGCTTTTTGCATGCCACCTTATTCTAGAAATTTCTATAGCTTTTTAGGATATTTACAAAAAATATTATTAAAAATATCAAAAACAGTCTAAAAGTATTCAAAATTCTAGTATTTTTGAACCATCCATACTATGGACATTGACACTAATGACTAATATGGCATTGACTGTCTAGATCAATAAGGAAGACGAATGACATTACACTCTAGAGTTTTTCACATTGTGTCCGCATAACGGTGTCGAAGGGTTTTCGAAAGCAAAGTCGCGACCACAGAGGACCTTGACTAATTTCAGGATAGAAGATCAATCAAGCAAGATCACAATTCAATTTGAAATAAGGTTACCTCAATTTCGGATAATGGCCCTATAATCAACTTGATCAAGCCTTTTGGTCTCTTGAATGTGGTAAATAGACTATTCCTCACAGCTTGAGATAATCTCCTTATGGTGGCTTTAACTATTTCAATAACGCGCTTGGTCCCCACCTCAGAAGCTGGGAGGGATTTGCCAATTTTCTTATGCAAAGAATCTGAAATAAGACTTCCTTTTACGAATGCTCCTCCTTTTTCAGCAGTAAAAGTTCAACAAGTATTGGATTGTAGACAACTCCGATAGTTGGTATTTTCTGAATGGTTAAGCCAATTAATATGAAATGATATTAAGATTATTATCACCCTTCGAAGATGATATTCAGAGTATTATCACCCTTCGACGTGCGAGTTGCAGGGAGGAGTTCACGTTGCACAAAATCGGAGCCACCATCACTCAGATAATCAGAGGAAAGGCCAAGCATGCCAGGGGCTAAAAGTGAAGGCAAAGTGGGAAGAACGGAGGTATGAGAGAGAGAAAGATAACGAGTATAACTGCTGCACCTGTTCTTCCGTGCGAGCCTTTAAGGAAGCTTCTTTGTAGACGCATACGCCGAAGCGCGGATCATCATCATCATCATGATGAATCACCCAAAGAGATAATGTACCCGGAGAGAAAGAACTGTTTGAAACGCAGACGAGGAGATTCTGATCAAAACTGAACGCTCTCAAATTCCACACCGCACAAAGCAGGCTGGCAGCGAGAACAAAAGCACACTAGAGCTCTGCCATGCTTGTTGACTTCACGTTCTTTCACTCCTTGTTGTCTCGTCCCGTTACTGCAGCCTCGACTTTGTCTTCTATTCTATTATGTCCCGTTACTGCGTCCGTTTCGTCTTCATCTGCATCTTTGTCGCCTTCTAGAATGTCGTTCTACTGTCACCTTCTGCCATATTTTCCGTCACTCATTCCTTCAAATTTAGGTTCTTCAGGTTGATGCCGCTTTCTGATCTCCCTCCATCATTGACGCTTTACTCCCTTCTCAACTACATCTATTCTCAAAACTTCCTTTTTCTACGTTCCCCTGTTGCTTTTTCTTCTTCCCCCAAGCACTTTGCCAGAATTCTGCCACTTATAATTCTACCATCACAAGGAACTTTCAATCGATCCCCATATAGGAAAAAAAGAGAATTCCCCATGGAATTCCCTAGTTAAAAATACATATAAGTGGGGAAAGTAAAAACTAGGGAAAATGGGACATTGCCTAGTGAGAATAAGTAGGGAATCACATAAGACCTTTCCTATGTAGGAATAGGAAAATACAAAGTTTTCTATGTAGGGAATAATTCCTATATAGGAAATATTTCATATATAGGAAAATTTTTCTAGAGGTGATTCCCTAGGTACTCTCACTAGTAAATCTCTCATTTTTCCTATTTTTTACATTCCCTACTTATATGTACTTTCAACTAGGGAATTCCGTGGAAATTCTCTTTTTTCCATATCACTTTATCTTCTTTGCCCTTCCTCTTAGACATGCTAATATCAAAGAAGAAATTGCACAATAAATTTTTAACCTTGAAATATCAGCTTGATTCACTTGAATCATGATATGTCCAGGTTGATCAGATGGATCAGAATCCTTTGTAGTCATGTTGGCCTTAATCTCGAGGAGGTTGCTACTATTCACGATATCTTGACGAAATTCGCCATGATTATCGCATGAAGTGACCAAATTCTTCATGATCTCTCTATTCCTGCAGCCTACAAATCAAATGTCAAGATGGAATATAGTCAATCACAAGAAGTTTGTTTGACATAATTTTCCCATGTGGAAAAGGGAACTGTTTACCCTTGGTTTCCCCTAATAGTGTTCAATAACATGAGCTTCTGCTTGGGAGCCACCGCATATCTAGCTAGTTGCCACTAGTTGCCATCGAGGGTAAGGGGCTCCTGGCCCCCACCCTGGGCTGGTAGCCAAAGACACTTCTATCTCAGCCAACCATCACAACCTGCTCCAGGGGCTGCTACAGCCTATTCATTGTCCTCCACCTACTACTGATGACAGTCTACATGTGGTTCTATCTACTAGTTTTTCTCCTAATTCATCATTCTCACCTCAGCTATTACTGTTTGAGATCTTTCAAGTCAGCTACAACCAACATGACCTGTCGAGCTGCTGCATTTCCACTCCAGGCCTGCTGACCACTTATTGTGGACAGCCATGTAGCATCTCAATTGCTGCATTTCAGATCTGCCCTGCTTCATCTGCAAATTACATCACTTCATGATCCGTGTTTTGCTGTTTCAATACTTCATCATCAGTCTCCTTCAAGCTCCTTCAAGATTTTTCTTATTTCTATATCTAACTCCATGAGTCATCTAAAATACAAAAATCAATATGTCTTTGCTGTGGTCTTGGCAGAGTTACACTTCCTCTCATGATTTAAAGAGCATCTCATATTATTGAGATGCTATTTGTAAAGCCTTTAAGCAACAAGTGGCAATAAGCCTAATTTAAAGTCTTTAAAAGGGATCTATTTCTTGCTAATGTGCAACAAGTGCAGCATTGTACCTTGAACTACAATGGTAAAAAAAACTAGTCAACTCTTTCAAAGATGTCTTCTTTCTAGCTTGAGCAGAATCAAGTTTCATTTGCCAACTGTAGAATTCCTTACCTGAGGCACTCCATCACACCATTCAATAATCCCACGAGCAATCACATTTCCCTACATGCAGAAAAATCAGCCTATTAGCAACATCCTAATAGTGATAAGACATGTACAATTTATTGATCTGACCTATGCTTAAAAGCCACAAACCCAGATGGAAATAACATGAAGTATAGCAAGGGCAGCATTGTATGATTCTGCTAACCTACATGGGAGAGGCAAACTATATTGTACCCATCCTGAAGCTCTGGCCCATTTGATTTAACACACCTCAAACAGCTCTATTGATAGGCAATAACCACTTGAGGATTCAAAAATATTTGGGCTGATCCATTCAACATAAACGTCCCTAATCTCATCAGTTGGTTAGCTAATCTTGGTGATCTCCAAATCAGTTCAGTTGATTAACGAGCGTCATAAGTCACAGTCTTCATTAACACCTTAAATCTCTTTACATTCCCACAGGGCTAGGCTTTTTCTTACCTTCCTCAAGCATCAGTACCAGGCTGCCACTGTCTCCCTGCATGTCAAATGCCTACTGGTTCTCGCCCACAATCAAGAAATCAGTGAAAAAGAAATTGCCCTTCTCGTCATTGTACTCAAAGGCATATGCCATGATGCTTCCTTCTGTTAGCCCTGAGCTTCTACCAACTTTTATTACCCTCATCCCCACGATGCTGTTGATGTTTGCTTGCAAGTCAATAGTTATAACGTCTCCCATCTCACCTACCCCTTTGATAGTAGTTGTGACTTTGGAGACATCAAAAGTGTCCCCGAATGGAATGAAAGCACCATCAGCTCGCACAATTGTCTCTACCGCATGAGCAAACATCATCAAGTATCAATATTGTCATATCAAGAAACGAAAACCAGAATTCTTCTTTCAACTCACAGAGAAGTTTATGAAATGGACAATACAGAATGCCTTAACAGCACACAGCTCAAAAACAAGTAGCAAAGAGGGAAACTTGGATTCACACTTGTAAAAATGCCATACCACCGCTCATCTGTAATAAAAGACGTTGCCCTTTCCACTGCACCCAAATAAACACCAGGTCCAACATTTGCAGGCAGTGGATGAAACAACTTCTGGTTGGGGTAGTCCAAATCAACCACAACATGTTGATCTGTCAGAAACCCAACCTGACGAGTCCCTGTCCTACTCTGTACTATGGCTCCAAGTGTACTAAATGTCTCCTGGCCTGCAACCTGTGAAATTCACCAGAGAGAGAAACGTATCAGAATTGTCAAACTAGTAATGATGCAACAATTATTTACATATATTGCAACTAAAAATCTACCAATCTTCACCTCTACAGTGTAAAAAACACCATCAGTTGTTTAATTGATATATGATGAAGCATGTACACACTCTCAGCATTTCTCAAAGTTTCTGGAAAGGAGGGGAAAAATGTGCGGAAAACATCTAATGACACCAAAAATACAGAAACACATGAGATGGTCATTTCTATTTTCTATACACAAATATGGACATCATCATGCTGCAATTGAGTATATCGATAAACAAAATGATGATAGATTCGAGAGTGATGCCCCTCAAATATCAATGTAGACATATCAATCTGCCACTAAACTGTACACTATCATAATGCATCAAATGTCCTCATTTGATATGCTAGTTTATACAACTCAATTAAATAAAAAATACTAAACAGTTTGTTAGATCAATATAAGACATCAATCTTGATTACATAAAAAGGCCTATAGTTGATCCGAAAATTGAACTAAGACCACAAGCATGACATCAAAAGACTAGACACATCCGAATTATGACCATGCTCTCAGGCTATGCAACTGATCCTTGAGATAAAATTTAGAAACTTGGTTGTAAGATGCACACCTCCAAAACAAACGTAAAATTATAGAATGACTAAATTTCAAGACAAGCAGTTTGTATTCAAACTTTGAAGTTATTCACTAGCTTTTTACCTGAGATCCTGGAGCGATGTATGGGTCATTGCCCCTTAAACCTTCAGCTAGCTCTGTGTATACCTCTTGCTTAGGGGTTGCGGCTGGAATACCAAAATAAGAGAACTCTACCACATCAACATCACACCATATGCCTCCAGCTGGTCAAAAGTGAGAGTTAAAGAGAACAAACTCTTCCTACAAAAGACATGTAGATGAGAGTTAAAGAGGACAAACTCATAGCAAGTTTGGTGCTGTCAACCATGAAAGTATTTGATGTGGTGAGCCTTGATTTGGTCCTTCAATCATACTAAGAGAGATCAAAATTTTCCTACAAGCTTAAATAGAATTGGCTAAGTAGCTGCATACTGAAAAGAATCCCTGCTTTTGAAGATTCTTGGAGAATCTGATATTGAGTCCTACAATAACATGACAAGTGCAAGTAAGATGCTTCTCTACAACTTAGGGCCATCAACATGTACATTAGTATATGAATTTTTTGTGATGTATAATCAAAAAGTGTTTGTGTCCTTAAAAATGAATTCGAACATTTGGTACCTCTCATCATGAAGAATGCCCAACTCCTGCACCATCATGGAGAGTTGATGCCATCATCCACCCAACAAAATCTACATTTCCTACACACTAGGAAACATCATTAGAAATTTATGGACTGCTCCTATTGATGAGTCTTGGGAGAGATCTTTTCAAATGATGCATCACCTTAAAAATCTTATAATCCACTACTTTTCAAGAGGTGCAAGCATTGATCAATGGCAAAGGCCAAAAGCACTATGTCAAAGCTGCCTTGATGTATCACAACCAAGAGAAACCCTCCCATTTTTAGTAAACTGCCTTCCCTTTGATCTTGCAAGAGTGCAATCTCCCATAGCTCCATGGAAAAATCTGTGCTAGTGGTTGTACACTTCAGGCTTTGTAGTCCTATCCACCACAAGACAATTAAATAATGAAATGATATTAAAATTATTTGCTAATGAAACAATGGCTTCCAAAAGACTTTCACGAATTGCGTTTTTGTAATTGGCTGATATTCTTTTAGCTAGCATTTAAAAAAATTAAAATCAATAGAATCCCTTTAACTTTGCATCCCTTAAGCAGAGTTAATAAGACTTTGATTCAAGTAGCCCAAAAATAAAGATACTCTTAACTTTGAAGCTTTCTTGAGAAGAGCAGTACCTAAATTAGTGGGAGACCAGTGCCTTGCAGTAAGGTTCTTAAACTGTATACTTGCAACTTGACGTACAGAAATTTCTACACTTGGTGTCACAACAACTTGAAGCAAACCCATGAGGTGACTAGGTACATGCTGATACTGAAAACTGATCATTAAAAGTCCAAATGTTTAGGTAGTCAATTACAAAGAATGACATCACTGACATATTGAACCATACAAAATTAGCTTTAACATTCAAAACATGCCTAAGGTGGTACTTTAGTTATGCCATCTTATTATCTCTTCTGATTTAGCTGCATAAGGTAGAAGAAACTCTAAATGCTGTCTAGAACCAACTCCAAATCATCCAAAATATTTAGTATTAAGACAATTTTAGAGTGGAAGTGAAAGTCTTAAAAATGCAACATGGTGTGAGAATCATAAACTAGCTAAGTCATCATTGCTTAGTGCTCCTTAATGCCCATTCAAATGTGATTCTGTTTCAACTAGTAAGTTCAGTAGAAGCTGTCTCTATTGATCTATGAAGTACAATCCTAATAGTTGAATTCAGCCTACACAATATGCTTGCAAGTTTTAAAAATGTGGCACCACTTGAAAATCATAAAGCAACTAGGACACCAATGCTTAATGCTCCTTAGAAGGCGATCTAGATTCAGAGTAGCAAATTTAGTTGAATCCATTGATTTGTGAGGCATTATCTGAGCACATAAATTCAGCTTGCAAAGTATGTTCAGAATGACATTACGGCTTTTTTTCTGACATTAACAGGGTTTCTTGCCTCTCAATGTATTGATTCTCATATTAAAATTTATCATAACATTGCTTTGTGTAGCTAATGCAAACAGATTCTGACTGAAGCATGGAAGATTGCATGGAAACCATGAATTAACCGAGACATAGAGAAAATGATACTTATTCCAAATCAAGCGCCATGCCTATTACACTTTGTTCAGGAAAAATCAACAAAGATATGCGTGATCGGGAAAAGCAAGAGAGCATACCTGAGCGAGCACAGCTTCAATAGCTTTGTGCTCCTCTGGATTAGGACTGAGGACCAGCTGAAGCACGGAAGCAGAGTAGGCGCACAGATCCATGCCCGCAATGCCGATAAAGGCCACCGATCCTTTTTATGCACCGTTGAGGCCTTCAATCAGAAGCTTCCTCTTGCGAACGTCGATGAGGAAGGAGGCTGCTTCTGTAATGATACCTTGTGATGTCACTTCGCTATGGCGTCTCAAAGCAATTTACAGCCCGTAGATATGCAAAGCCTCATAAAGGTCTAACCATGGTTCGTTTAATCGCATTTCTCATCTAACCATGGTTCGGTTAATTGCTCCTTGCCCTTGCTTATAATTAAGGGTGAAAGAGGTAAAGTGCATGCATTGAAACATTTTTGAGAGGCACTTAGGGTAATAGATAGGACAAGACACACGCATGTAAATTGTACCTTCGCTAGCCTATGGAGTTGAATTTATAGCATGTGTGGCTGACACATTTTAACTAGTGCAACTTGTCAATCAACACGTATAGAGATGATGGAGTACCCTCTATAATTGAGGGTACCCCATGAACTTGGTGGAGTTCATAGAAGCTATCAATTGGAGATTGATCAATAAGAACTTCTCTATTCTCCTTTTGTGTTCTCTCTCTACACACAAAAGCTCTTGCCAAGTTGATGAATTTGGCTCAAGTGTTGTGACTATAAGGACCTAAAGCCCTCACAACACACTCACAAGCCCATGTCCTCGGGCACGACATGGCTCTAAGGGAGTTAATATAAATTTACTATCCCCTTTATTGCAACAATGCCATGGTACATCAAGCTAGATACATATGAGCCTTGTAGCAAAATTTCTATCCGAATTGGTTCTTACTAGCTTATATTTAACACCGCACAATAGCTAATCACTAAAACCAAACACCAATTTCTAAGGGGAGAAGGGTCGCCACATTTATTGTGGGTTTGGAAAACTTCTCTGAAAATGTTAGCCTAAGCAATGACTAACATCTGAGGCACACCCCCTTTTGCTCTTCCTTCTACCACCTAGTGTGAATCTAGCCTTAGTTTGCATTTTTACCCATAACATGATTGACAAGGTCCCATATCAAATCGGTGTCGTATTGCTGCGCATTCGGGGTGTGAAAACCACCCAAAAGTTGTGCGTGTGATTTGATATTTTGTACATACTTAAATGTTGTGTTTACATTTATTTTTTGCGTATGAGTATAGTGGGGAGGAGTTGGAGGCATAGTGGTGAACATGATGAGATGCTTTCAGCCTATGTTGAGCAAGGTCGAGTGGAAAGCGCAACTGATGTTGGTGAACATGTTATACGTATTTGTTTAGGACTTTGTCTTCTCCAACTACGTCAAAAATACCTAATGATATCAAACCTCCACATCCAGGAGTTGGAAAGAAGGAGGCCAAGCATTGAAACGTGCTATGAGAAGCATGGAGTTGTCACTACTATAGTGTGTGCTTGTTTTGGGTTACAATGTGTTGTTTACATGGGGCCAAAGATATGGAACGACAGGCTCTTAATGTATTCAGAATGAGACTCCTTGGAGTTGAGGTACGTGCTGTCCAGTCTGGTATAGGTACGTTGAAAGATGCGAAATCAGAAGTAATAAGAGACTGGGTTACAAATGTAGAGATCACACACTATATTTAGGGTCCGTAGCTGGACCTCACCCTTATCCAGTTGCTAATTATTAGCGGATTCAAAAAGCTAAGGAGGGAGGGAAAAGCAAGCGTGTGACGAAAAGGAAGGGGGGGCGATGCTAATTGGGGGAGAAAGGAGAGAAAAAGCAGAGAGAACAGGGAAAACGGAGGAGGAACAGAGAAAAGACATGGCATTTCAGAAGCTGAGGAGGATGGTGCGCATGCGTTTCAGGACAGCATCAAAGATAGAATGCTGAATGAGGATAAGTGGCGGGATGTTGTTCTTTTGGTGTTGGCAATCAAACAGGATTTTCTAAATGCAATGAATGCTGCTGAGATTACTGATAAGCTGGGTCTGCACTCTCTTCATCAGCAACATTAGAACTCACAAGGTCTCATATTTGTGGTAGACAGTAATGACAGAGATCAAATTGGAAACGGCATGAATTGAACGGAGGGAAGGAATGTTTCTCTGAGTCGACGGAAAAAGGGAAGAGAAAAAGCAGAGGAGAGGATCAACGGGAAATGGAGGGAGTTCAATAGTCTGTCATTGAGAGAAGGGCAGATCGAGTGGAGTTAATCGTGATTCACAGAAATGAAAGACGATTAGAATTCGCAGAAAGCAGGGAATTTGTTTTTCGTAATCAGGAAAAAACTCTGCAAAACTGGAGAAGGAGAGCTACGAATTTGAAGAGGTCATCAACGAACATGATTGCAGGATCAAGACAAGGCAGAAGGTGATAAAGAGGAAGATTAGAAACACGGCAACGGAGAAAGACATTGCTGTGACGATGAAGGACAACGTTGCTACGACAGAGGAAGTCCAGAAGGTGGCGACGAAGACATACTAAAAGGTGACGACGAAGCTGTAGAAGACAAAGCCTTAGCAGAAGAGAGGGAAGACGTACGCAGAGAGCAATGGTGGGAATTTTCTCGCGCCTGTCTGCAACAAGAGCGACTGGCCTCTTCTCTCTCACCACCTCGGAGACCCAGGGGAAGATGCAAATGCCCGAGAGCCACCATTTTTACCTGTTGCTGATTGTGGTGTTGAACCTGTAGAAGAGTTTGCACCGATTGAGCATTCATTGGAACCGCTTGAGAATGATTGCCCATTCGATGCCCTCAACCTAAACCTTGCTGTCCATAGTAGCAGATTGTTGATTTTAGGTGATGAACCTTGACTGCCACTTTGTTGACTACGCTTTTGGAAACAAGTAGATGTCACATCATGTTTGAGTTAAAGAGTATCTAGGATGGACGTTTCTGGAAGGAGAGACTGTAATTGAATATGAAAAAGAGAAGTGAACTAGTGTCTGCTGGGGAAAATGAAGAGAGGCGACATGTGATCTCTCTGGAAAACAATGCTCCAGAGAGTTCCATGAAGCCCAGTCTTTCTCAGATTACTTGAAAGCAAAGGCCGTGTAGAACTGCTGATTAATAGATTGGGACATTTCACACTTGCCTGAGAGCTGTTGGAGTGATGTATAGTAATGGACTGATATATAGTAAACGGAACAGACTTCTGTTTCAGGTTTGCTGATAATGGAGATTGATCTGTACTAAGTACTGAAGTTAAGGATTAACTGACTTTTCCCATGAAAGATGCTTTCCCTAAACATATGCTTGAGCATACACTCACAACCATAAAACAAACCCGTCTGGAACTTGTTGCTGTGTGGAAAATTGAACAATAAGATTATTCACATGTTGAATCTTCTATCCTGAAATTTATTAAGGTCTTCTGAAGACACGACTTTGCTTTAATAAATCCTTCGACATCTTTGGTGAACCCGACGTGAAAGCGTTGCAGAAATTTCAGGATGGGAGATACTTCAGCCTCTATTTCAGCTTCTTCTACAACTCCAGTTGCGTCAACTTCAGCTCCATCAATGACTGCTGCGTCAAGTACTTCAACGGAGGATCTAAAGCAGATTTTGCAGAATATGTCCATGTATATGCAGCTCCAAAATCAGCAAACACAATTGTATATGCAGCAGCAGCAACAATTGCATCAACAGTAGTTGTCTGAGCAAAGGCAACTCTATTCGGAGCAGGAGAATGCAAACAGTGCGACTAAGGCTATTGAAACAGTTGAGAATGAGAAGAAGCTATTTGACGGGCGTAATGTTTCAGTATATTTGAAGACATATGAGATCAAGATGGGGTTTTTTGGAGTTCCTGCTGGACTTATGAGTAAGTATTTCCTTCGTCTTGTCACACCCGTTTTGAGGACAAAAGTGACTGATCTTTTTATTCAAAATACACATTGGCAAGATTTTAAGAAGGCCTTGAAAGAAGAATACTTCCTTGAGAACTTTGGTATGGCTACTTGGCGGTCATTCTCAGAGTGGGTCTACATGCCAAACAAAGGTCTCGCTGCTTCGGAATTGATTCGAGAATTTGAGGAAAGGTATAGTCAGCTTGATGCCATTGAACAAAGAGCATTGGATGTTGAAAAAGTTGAGCTTTTCTTGCAAGCTGCTGATCCTGCTCTTCAAGAAGAATTAGGTGAGCTTCTTGAGGATCGCACGAAGCCTATGGGTCTTAAAACTGATTGGCAGGATGCTCAGGATGCAGTCTCGACTTTGACCAAGAGGAGGATATGGAAAACTCGCCTACAGAATGGTTCCATGACACCTACACCATCATCAGCTCCTATGCCTACTTCTATCCCTATTATTTCTTCTCCTCCTCAGCCAGTTTCTTGGCCTATGCCAGTGCCTACTGTTTCCACTCCACCTATTCCTCCTATTCCACGACCGATGCCTACACCTTCTGCTCCAAAACCATCCGCTCCATCAGTGCCTACTTCTCTTGATAACATAATCAAAGGCATCACAGATTTGACACTAGAGTCAGTTAAAGCGAAGTTGGTGGGAAAGTTGAAGGAGCAGTTTGCTTCGACTGCACCTACTACTTCTTCTAGTGCTCCTACTGCACCTAGGAGTGCTCCTAGTGCACCTAGGAGAGATCGGAGATGTATTTGGTGTGATAGTACGGACCATTAGCATTGCAGGGATTGTGAATCTTTTCAGGATGCAAGGAGGAAGAATTTGATATATTGGGGGCAAGATGGTAAGATTTGGTTGATTGAGACAGGAGCTCCACTTGCTACCAACTTTGGTAAAGGTGGAATGAAGAAGTTAGTGGAGGACATGGCTGCGCGTACTTCTTATGTGACAGCTAGACGTGATGCTTCTGCATATGGAGTCCAAATTGAGAAGGGTTCAGAGACTTAGTCAACGCTATGGACTTATCCTATGGAGACTGCAAACAAGGGGAAAATTCAGCAAACTGTTTTGACTAGTACAGGCTCTAGCATCAGATTAGGGATAGGTTGCGACTCGCCTGTTGACAGGTATTCTATTTATGCTTATTTGGCTAAGTCTCATGGTGCAGATGTACTTGTTGAGGAGAAGCGTAAGAGGGATGAAGAAAATCCAAGTGCAGCTAAGAAGACTAGAGGGGGTGAGTTTGTTACTTCACCTACTGCAGGACCGTCTTCACGATCAGGGCCAGATCGACAGATGGAGGATGCTCAAAAGAGAGAAAAGAGGCAAGAGCCTAGAGAGAGAAAGCAGCCAGGGTTCAGATTGATGTCTGATATTGAGACATCTACAGACATGAGGAAAATCTTTAATGATAAGATACTTGGCAGTGAGGTAACTTTCACTATTTCTGAGATTTTGGGCATCTCAAAAAGAGAGTTTCAGGATCAATTTCAGGAGGTCCTGAAGAGGAAAAGGCATACATTGTCTACCACTAATACACAAGGAGTTTTGATTGGGGTGTTGGATGAGGATGAGGATGAGGTTATGGTTGATAATGCTTCTGTTTTACCGCAGGTAGAGAAGAGGGTTCAGCCTATGCATTATGCTGAAATTGATGAGCCTGTCTTGA
The DNA here is from genome assembly GCF_053477565.2 of Lygodium microphyllum. Taxonomy (NCBI): domain Eukaryota; kingdom Viridiplantae; phylum Streptophyta; class Polypodiopsida; order Schizaeales; family Lygodiaceae; genus Lygodium; species Lygodium microphyllum. Next base: position 41,783,270 of record NC_141137.1, on the reverse strand, counting down.
TACCGCGTAGTCACTTTTCGTGGAGCCATTGGGCTAGGGAAACTACAGAGACGATGGTAAAGATTGGAGAGAAACAGGTGCCTTATGTTGCATTGGTTGATCATGGTTCAGAGATTAATCTCATAGTTCGTGGAGTTTATGAGAGTAACAGATGGCCTATGGATGTAGAGCATGGGTGGCGTATGAGAGCCGCCAATAACACTGCAGGTGATTTGTATGCTGCCTGTCCTAGTGTCAGGGTTTCTATTGGTGATGTAGAGGAGGATTTTCATTTCTTTGTACAGGATTCATGCTCTTATCCTATAATTCTTGGACAGCCATTCATCACAGAGATGCGCATGGAAACAAAGGTCATGGATGATGGATCTGCTTATGCACGGATTCGCAGTAAAGATGGTATGAGAGCAGTTCAGTTTATGACTGTATGTGTGAACCATGTTAGAAACAGGGATACTCTCAGAGATGCACCTTTGCCCACTGTGAGGGATTCGGGTTTTCATTAGGTACCGCCGTTTCGCGAGACGACGGTGGTACAGAGGAGAGGAGATTGGAGTTCTCGCCTCCTGGCAGCGGTGTTTTCTCCTCTAGTTTTGTTGGGATTTCAGCAAACAGTTCGATGAGCTATCAGAAGACTTCTAGGTTGCCTAGAGCTACCAGGCAGTATATATGCAGGAAGGAGAAAATTTTAAAAAATGCAGGAATTTTGGAGGATGATGAGCATATAGATGGGATGTATGATAGTGTGATTTGTGCAGATACGATGATAGAGATGGGAGATATGCTGAAAACTGATATGCAGAATTGTCACAGTAATGTATTAGTGCAGTCCCTGGACATGTTTTATGAAATTGCAGATTTTATGTCACAGATTGAGTCAGAGGCTGAGGTAACTCAGCAAAGAGTGTTGAGTGCTGATAAAATTCAGCAAACAGAGTTTCGAGCTAGTTATGATCAGCTTTCAGAGATACAGAGGGCTGAAAATTTTTAGCCAATAGAGTTTACTACTAAAATATTTCAGCATTCAGAGTTTGGGGTTGTTTCTATGCAGTCCATAGAGCAGAGGGCTGAGGATATTCAGCCATTGGAGTGCAGAATTGCTGATTTACAGCAAGATTTATGTAATGCAAAAGAGCATAATGAAGCCAGGGTTGACATGAAATACAAAACTGTGGATAAGAAGGTGAAGCCGGTTGCTGTACCGCTTCCACGTGACAGTGATCAACAAATAGAGAGGGCTGCTAAACAACAAATTTTGAGGAATTCGGAGCATATTGGTCATAAATTTTCAGTAGAGACTCTTGCTGAATTGAAAATTGGAAATGGTGATTTCTTGCTACCCATAGAGAAGCAATGCTTTCAGGAGATGCTTGAGCGTCATGGAAGGGGGTTTGCTTTTTTCCCGCATGAGATTGGATGTGTGAATCCTGATATTGCTCCTATGGTCATTTTCACTATTCCTCATATCCCATGGAATCTTCGACCTATTCCAGTGCCTAAAGCACACTTGCCAAAGCTGATTGATTTATTGAATGAGAAAATCAGGATGGGAATCCTTGAGCCTTCATCTGCACCATATTCAAACAGGTGATTTACAGTTCCAAAGAAGAATGGTACTCTTCGATTTATTCAGGACATGCAGCCAATGAACAGAGTTACTATCAGGAATGTTGGTATAGGTCCAGTTGTGGATGAGTTTGCAGAGGCATTTGCTGGACGTGCCATCTATTCTTTAGGTGATTTGTATTCAGGATATGATCAGTTTCAGCTGGCTTTGGAAAGCAAGGACATAACCATCATGAGAACTCCTATTGGGCTTGTCAGGATGTGTACCTTGCCTCAAGGTGCCACTAATTCTGTTGCGCATATGATGAATGCCATGCATAAGGTCCTTCGTGATTACATACCTCAGCTTACTATGCCTTTCTTGAATGATGTGCCCATTAAGGGGTGTGCAGAAGAAGAGAATAATGAGAGTCTAAATGAGCAGGGATGCAGATATTTTGTGGCTGATCATATTTCAGCATGTGAGAAGATTTTGGCCAGGTTAGAAGAAGTGAACTTGACACTTTCAGGGCAAAAATCTGTTTTTGGAGTGAATGAGGTTGTCATTGTTGGGCATATGTGTGGATATTATGGCAGGAAACCCTCACCTGATAAGGTGAATGCTATAGGCAAGATTGCGGAGTATTGTTCTACTACTTCAGAGGTACGGAGATTCATTGGTGCTTGCGTGTTTTATATGATTTGGATACCTCATTTTGCACACATAGCAGGTTGTTTGTATCAGCTGCTTCGAAAGAGGCAGAAATTTTATTGGGATGAGAGTCACACTAGAGCCATGCAGAAATTGAAGAAGTTATTGCAGAATGCTCCTACTCTCAGGAAAGTGGATTATAATTGTAAAAGGCCTATTGTATTGACAGTTGAAACTAGTCCAATTGGCATAGGTTGGGTTGTGGGTCAAGATGATGCAGATGGAAATAGGTATGCTATTCGGTTTGGGGCGAAAGTCCTAAACGCAAGATAGAGGAGATATCCGCAAATCAAGAGGGAGCTATTGGGGATTGTCACGGCTCTCAAATGTGACAAGGAGTACTTTATTGGAGCTTCAGTTGTGGTAGAGACAGATTGCCTGCCATTGATTGGTATGATCACGAGTTGCTCTACTCCGGATATAGCTATGTTGAGATGGATTGCATACATTAAGTCATTAAATCCGGAATTTAAACACATAGCAGGGAAGGATAATCCAGTGGCAGATATGTTGTCTAGAGCCAGATATGATGATGAGGAGACTCTACTTGCAGAAGAGGATGATGCAGAAATTTCAGCCACTATGGTTGATCATGTTTGTCATGTCTATGATATTGTGGCTTTTATAGAAGAACTCTATGTGGGAGATTGGTTGCAGATTGGCAGGTACCTTAGTACACTAAGCAAAAGAGATGAATGGACAGATGAAGAGTTCAAGAAGATCTGAAGGAAAGCCTATGGTTATTTTCTCAAGGACGGATTTCTTTGGAAGCATCCGAAGAAAAGAGGCGGATTACCTTTGCGGGTTGTCTGTGATAGAGAGACACAGTTACAGGTGATGAGGGAGTTTCATGAGAGTCCTTGGGTTAGTCATAGAGGAGTGTGGGCTACTTATGAGAAAATCAAGGAGAAATATTGGTGGAAAGGCATGTACAGATATGTTTCTCACTTTGTTGAGACTTGCAGAGACTGTCAGATGTATTCAGTAGTGCGTCATCGAGATGAGCTTCATCCGATCTATCCGCTATGCATTCATTATAAGTGGGTAGTTGATTTGGTTACCATGCCTATGGGTCTATGGCAGATGAGATACATTGTTTTGGCTAGAGAGGATCTTACCAATCATGTTGAGGGCAGATCTTTGAGAATGAAGACCACTAGTGCAGTGTGTAAGTTCTTATTGGAGGAAATTTTCTGCAGGTATGGTTGTGTGGGTAAGATCATTGCGGATCGTGGTGAATTGGATGTAGATGAAGCTAGGGAGTTTTTCTCTCAGCTAGGAATCAAGTTGGCTCTAACTACAGCATATAATCCAGAGGGAAATGGAAAGACTGAAAGAGGGCATCCGCCGATAGTGAAAGCATTAGCCAAAGTATGCAGAGAACGGATTGGAGAATGGCCGAGACTTCTACCATTTGCTTTATGGGCTGATCGTACGACTCATAGTGTTACCACAGGATATATGCCTGCAGAGTTGATGTATGGTCAGAAACCTGTTATGTCGATTGAGACTTGTGCTTTGACTTGGTCAGTTTTACCTTGGCAGGAGGATTTGATGAGAGAGGAGCTCTTAGCTCTTCAGATTCGATAGTTGGAGAGGAGACCAGAGGATATTCAGCTAGCTATTGACAGGTTGAAGGTTGCTAGACTAAGGAATAAGGACAGGTTTGACAGCAGGCATCGTTTGCAGCCTAGAGCAATAGAAGAGGGAGATTGGGTATTGATCTTTGATAGCAGCCTTGAAAATCAGCATACTGCACTTTGGAAGATGGTGAAAAGATGGTTTGGGCCGTACATAGTCAGAAATGTCTTTGATAATGCAACACATGAGCTGACAGAATTGGATGGGACAGTGCTTAGAGTGAGTATTGCTAGAAAAAGAATCAAGATTTTCAAGAAAAGAGATGATGAGGATTATGCATTGGAAGAATTTTCAAGAGAAGAGCAACGACAAGAAACTTCAACGGAAGAGATAGATGACATGACAGATAATCTTGTTGATCTACCGGAAATGCATAACGAAGAGATTGATCTGTTTGTGGATCTTGATGATAATGATCATGGGTAGTTGGCCCATCCGGAGGATGCGCAGGATTAGAGGGGGTGGATGTCGTATTGCTGCGCATTCGAGGTGTGAAAACCACCCAAAAGTTGTGTGTGTGATTTGATACTTTGTACATACTTAGTTGTTATGTTTGCTCTTTCATTCTATGCCGAAGACGGAGAAAAACAAGGAGTTTTGGTAGACTGGTAACTCGAGATGCAATCTCATGGGCTACACTTATTTCAAGATATGTTGATTATGGGCTTTGTGAGGAAGTACTAAACTAATTCCAAGAGATGCAAGTCGAAGTACATTGGTGGATATGTATGGCAAATGTGGCTTGCTTGTAAAAGCACAATATGTGTTTGACAAGCTTCCTTTCCGGAATGTGGTCTCTTGGAGTGCACTAATTGAAGGTTATACACAACACGGGCATGGTGAAGAAGCACTGAAGCGTTTTGAGTGGATGAAACTTGATGGGGTATCTCCAAATGCAGTAACCTTTCATTGCATTTTGAAAGCTTGTGGCAGCACAGGAGCCACAGAAAAGGTTGGGGAAATTCATACTGAGATTGCTATGAAGGGGTTGCTAGAAAAAGATGTGGCTGTTGGCACGGCATTGGTTGATGTATATGTCAAAAGTGGCTTGCTTGTAAGAGCACAAGATGTGTTTGAAAAGTTTCCACTTCGTAATGTAGTGTTGTGGAGTGTATTAATTGCAGGCTATAGCCAATATGGACATGGTAGCCAAGCGCTTAAATGTTTTGAGCGAATGCAACTAGAGGTCTCTGGACGGTGTCACCTTTGTTAGCATCTTGAAAGCTTGTGTTAGCATAGAAGCTAAAGACAAGGGCCACTAATCATGTCAAAAGGTAAAGAAAAGAGTGGCTAAAAACAAGGGAGGGAAAAAACAGATTTTAAAAAAAAAACAGGGAAGATTCGACAGATTACAAAAAGGAAGGAAGAAAGCATGGAGGGCGAGGCGAATTGGGGGGAGAAGGGAAGGAAACGCAGGAATCACAGGGCATGATCGTTGATGATGAAATCAATATAGCACTTGTCAGACCGTTGCGAAAGAGTGTGCGATTACATGCAATTGTTGATGTATGCCTCATTCAAGGTTGCCGGCCTGGTGATTCGCTCGTTTTCCACTACTCAGGTCATGGGTCACAACAGAGGAATTATAGTGGTGAGGAAGTTGATGGATTTGATGAGACCATTTTACCTATGGAATTTGAAACACAGGGGACATTCCTCCAGGCATACGCAAGCATAAGGGAAGAAGCCGTTTCCAGGAAATGAGCTTTGCCTCATCGAATTTCTGAGTCTGAATCTCCCTAAGAAGCATATCCGGCCAGAGAGACAATTCGAGAGCAGAGCTAGGCTGAAGGAGAATGACATTCGGTTGCTTTTGCAAAGCCTATTAAAGAATGCTCCATGGCGGCTCTGTTCTCTTCCCGCCAGCTCCTGCCGTATCATCAGATGAAAGAAGGCTACAATCTCCTGGTCATGTGAGAGTTTCTGACAGAAAGCTGGCCATCCGTGGTGTCTTCAATCCTGCCATTCCTGAGCAGCCTCCTGCTCCCCCTCCATTGTGAAAGCCTGACTCCATGTGGGATCCAAGGCCGGCCAGTGCTCCAAGCGGTGCTAGTAATGCAAGGTCGAGTGTGCATACCAAAGAGTGGAGGGTCTATGTCAACGGGCGCAGGTTGAAACACTGTCCAAAACGATTAACACCACCGCATCGAGATGAATAAAAAGGTACACAGGATTGGGGCGCAGGTGGAAAAAATGGACATATTGTCTACCAAAAGCTCGAGGGAATCTGTGGAGTTGCAGAGATTGGACAATCAAATCGTTACTCCAGCTATTACAGTGGATTTTGCAGTTGCTTGTTTGGGATAGAAAATCTGATCGATGCATATGGTTATCCTTGATTCCTGTGGATTGGGTGAAACAGTTTATTGAAGTTGATCCTGAAGATCGTCGTTGGGTGTGTCAAACCTGAAGAAATCTTGCCTTACAGGGCACCTAAGGCTTTTGCAAACGTGCTGGTTCAAAGGCACAAACAAGCATAGGAAGGCCTGTTGTACCAAAGGCTGTTGTTCATGCAGTGGTTGAAGAGCAGCATTTGGATGCCAAAGTTATCATTTTCAAAAAAGAAATGGAGGAAAAATAATCGTAGGCATAGAAGGCATCGACAGAAACTGAACCGCCTGCACATACTTGACATTAGAGGACTTGGAGAGACTCGAAACACAAGAATTGGGGCTTTACAGCCATCATAATTTATGTTCTGATTAGTAGCGCAGTGACATGTCTACTTACAACGCCAATTGATTTGTACGGAGGCCCAATAAAGTTTAAATATGATTTCTTACATGGAGCAATTTTTGTTGCAATTTAAATTTTAAAAAAAGGGGTTTCCAAAAGCTTGCTGTTGTATTCTGCTAAAACCATTCATAATTCTTTCTTGAATGTACACCCACAACCATAAAACAGAGTCGTCCAGAACTTGTTGCTGTGTGGAAAATTGGATAATAGGATTATTCACATGATGGATCTTCTATCTTGAAATTTATCAAGGACTTTTGAAGTTGCGACATTGCTTTCGAAACCCTTCGACTTCGGTATTGTATGCCTTAGTGGAGGAACTTTCAAATTTGACTCTATTTTGTGTGTTCTAAAATGGGCTCCACATTGTAACTACTATGTGGTCTATTTTTTGTATAACATTGATGGCTCTCCATCTTTTTATCTTTCCCTATTATTCATTTCAAGCTTTAAGTTTTTCCAACCTCACTTATGATTTGAAAAGTTGTGTGAAAGTAATTCACTCAATTCTTATGCAAGAGTTACAGGCTGTGGGGGAACCAATACAAGTCACAATATCAGGCCCCCTTACTCTAATGGAGAGGACTAAAAGGGAACTTGGGTAACTTCCAAGTTAGCCCATAAAAACAGCTTTACAAAGCAGATGCAAAAACATTCAACTTAATGACTATCACTAAAAGAGTATTAAGCTAACTTCCAAGTTATGGAGTTTTTAATCTATTGAGTGCTTTGCAATTTACCATGTTTTTTGACTATGTAGATAGGAACTTAAGACCTTATCATATGATTCCAAGCATCCTTCAATTATGGGTTGAATCCTTCCCTTTCTAGAGAGGAGGTGCTGAACCTAAACAGAGACTGGCTTCCATTTCTTTCTCCAACTAAATTGATCCTTCTTAGATGGACTTCCTAGGAACCTCACATTCCAAGAGATCATAGAGATTAGCTTTCGTTATTTACTAGAATTTCTTCAAACTATTTTGATAGAAAAAGATATAGATAATTATGTTAGGCTTTATATTTGCAAGCCTAATCACTATGTAAAGGGGGCCATTAAAGTTTTTTGTTGTTATATTAGGTAAATAATCTTGCTTTTGCTCGCATTAGTCACAACCCTAGATAGCTTTAGAAAACTTTCATACACTTTCATCAAATACATCGACTAGTTGCTTCTCTACTTGCCCAATATTGGTAAGTTATTGTTGGTAGCAAAGAATTGGGAGACCAAGTGTCTTCTTACTCCATGTTGCACCTTCAAATCCAAATTCCTAAGCAAAGGGTTGGTGATTATGGTGGCAAAGATTAATGGGACCATGGGACACCCTTTGGCATCGACATCTTTACCTCAAATGGACCTAAGCATAGACCATTTACAAATACATTCCAAAGAGATTGAAACATCCCTATATAAATTCCACGATTCCTCCTCCATCATCTATCATAGTGATGAACTCTTGTTGCTTATTTTGCTTCATCAATTCATAAAATTAATTGGTTGAAGAACCAGCCCCATAAGATACCATTTCCCTCAGACTAAATTTTGGCAACTTCACCTTTATGTTTTTGCAAATCCTCCATGTAATACTCCACTTCTTTGAGAAGTTGATAAAACATCCCATTAGTATAACACTTAGAAAGAGTCGTAATAATATAGTACTCCTTGCATTGCTAACTACTAACATGCAACCCTCTTTGAATCCAATCCTGATCCTTGCCATACATCTTGGTAATCTAAGTTATGATAGCTATGGATCTCATCTAGTTCTATGTTGGATTAGCCATTGGATTGTTGGTTTGTTTCCAAATATCCTTCAGCTATAGGTTGAATCCTTCCCTTTCTAGAAAGGAGGTGTTGAAAGAGAGGGGCTTCCATTTCTTTCTGCCACTAAACATATCCTTCTTGGATGGACTTCCTAGGCACCTCACAGTCCAAGAGATCATAGTGAGCCAGCTAATTAACATTATATCTTTTTTCGAACCTCCATAATCCAAAATAGCAAAATAGCCTTGTCAATAAAACATTTGCAAGAATCTTTTAAAGGGAAAGCTTTTATTTCTTACCTCCATTAGACTTCAAAGATTTTGGTGGTTGAAATTATTTCTTTCCATCCCGCTTTACCTTCAGCATCTCTAGGATCACGACTGATGATTAGGTTGCTCCTTAGGTTCCTCCTTTTTAGGCTTGTTTGTTTTCTTGAATTTACCCTTCTCAACCTATGTTTTTTCCTTTTTGCTTCTTTTGAAGTTCTTCCTTATCTCCACTATTTTCTCCTTTGTTTCTTCTTATCTCAATTCCTTTTTGGGCATTCCTTTGCAAAGCACCCATCTTCTTTGCATTTGAAGCATGTATCCAAGAAGAGGGAGAATTTGACATCGACCAAAAACTCAATCCCATTAGGATCAAAAATCTAGAGCATCTCAAGGATCTTCTTCCTCTTATCCCAAAGTACGAGAGGCCACTTGCTCCACTAGTTGATATTATACAGAGCACTCTACCTAGCACTTCTACTAGCACATTAACTTCTCCATCTTGCAAAGTAGGAAGTCCATGAAAACTAGCCCATATTAGGCATTCAATTTGCAAAACCTCCTCAGGAATAAAATCATGATGCCATGGAAGCATGTAAACAAGGCTCACTTTAACCCAAACAAGTGAACCCAAAACCCAATCTCTTTTTGCTTTAGATGAAAGCAAGACCCAAAAGAAGTCTAATGGCAAGCAAAACAATGTGAGCACCACTTTGATCCATAGGTGAGCCAAAACAATCTAGCAAACTCATCCTCAAGGGGGACCTTCCCTTAAAATACATGTACATGTTGCATAGAGAATACTTAGCATTGCTTTGCCGAATGCATGGAAACAAGGATACCACTCATGCACATAGCACTTGCTCCCCAAATTCTATTGTGACTCTCTTTTAATTCTCATTGAAATATATTTGGTCACCCCACATCTTCTTCTCTAGCTCTTCCATGTTCATGCTAGCAATGACAATGTTAGCATAATCCATATCCATCCTGTTGTCTTGCTTCTATTGCTTTATGTTTGTACTGTGTGTTCCATCATCTCTTTCTCCTTGTTCACCCCCTGAATATGCTACATGCATGAAAGTGGGAGTATATGCCGCATGTTGGTAGGAAATGTTACTTTTTTAATGAACTTAATACAGCTACCCTAGTTAATTGACCATGTGCCATGACTATCCATTGGGAGTTCCCCTCTTCAAGTTTCCGCATATTCAAGAGGTTCTATGTCTTTCATTTAAGGAAAAGGCTATTACAATTTGAACTGTTTCTATTATGCTAATGGATGGATATGCTCCTTGTTTGTAAGGGGCTCAAATAGCTTTTGATAACTATTTGTGCTTGTATGGATGCTAGGTATATCCCACACTTCAGGGGGGATTTGAGGGGAATTTCAAGATTTAGAGCCATGGCATTGAGTTGAATTGAATGAGATTTTTCTTTGTTTTAATGTCACAAGAAAAAAAATTATATTGATAAAAATGATATTTTATTTGTGGATGTGTAAACTATTTGTGCTATGTAAGTAAGAATTAAAAGTTATCAAAATGCACAAATGTATCTTATAGCACATGTAGATTTTGGATGCATACAAACATATCCATTACAATGTATTGACATTGTCTTATTTGAGATTAACTACATGGTTGATGGTTAGGCCTATCGATTGTGATGTGTATTACTTAACATGACTATATAAGCATGACTATGTTAGATGTTCTATACAAATTTGTTTTGATTTACTGTGCATGCACATTATCCTATGATCCATAGCTTCATAATTTTATCCAATAAACATGGTTATATTAGGTGATATATAGAAATTTTCCTTGCTTTACCATATAGACACTTATTTTACTAGTTATAGCTTCAAATCTATCTAGTAAAATTAAAAACCTAGTTCCAATTTAAAAAACCCTAGTTACTAACTAGAAAAAATTGTGTATTTACTAGATATAAGGCTATCTACCATGTTCTTAGCACAAAAAGCATGCTTTTCTTTTAGCTCTCTTATTTTTTCTCAAAAGATAAATTCAAAATTTTTCCAATCTTAATTTGTTCTTCTTTTCCTCTTGTGTTTTCCTTTTATTATGATGCACTTTCAATGTTCCATTGAGAATTTGCAAGAGCTTCTACATTGTTTGAATTATTTCACCTACCTTTGAGATTGGTGAGAATTTGATATGCTCCCATCGATACTTTTCTATGGAATTTTTCAACTTCAAACCCTAATAAAATGAGGATTTCTTTGTTTTGGAGCACTAGTTCTTTGTAAAGGTAATATACTTCCACCCTTGTAAGGCTATTTAGGTGTAGCCTTCTTGTTATTCAAGTCACCTCATAGTGAACCTTAAAGTAGCTTCCCATCTATCATGTTGCAAGCTTCCACATAGAGCTAGCTACAATAGTTGGCAATCACTAGAATCCTTGGTACTTATATTTTTGTGTTAAGACATGAAGTTTATAAGTTTAGTGCTAGTTTGAAAGGTGATAATATTTCATCATATAACTAGCAATGTAGTTTGCTTTATTTTCTATAGCCACATGTTTTGGGCAATGCAATTTAGCTTTTTCTCAATATGGCTACACACTTTGCCTTGGTGGTTCTTTTTTTCCATGTGCACTTCCATGACCAATATGGTCATGCACTTGGTAATGTGCTTTCCTTTTTAATATGGCTATCTAATTTTCATGATGGGGTATATAGGATTGTGTGGTTTTCTTGCCATGCACTTTGAATGTTTACTCTTGTTGCTCATTTGGATAGTAGGGAATATGATGTTAGTGTGTGGAGTTTCTATTTAATCCACTGGTGCAATATGCTTTTTTCTCACTAATATAATCATGAGCTTTGCAATACGATGGATGTCATGGCCATGATATATGCTTGGTCAATGTGGCCATGTACTTTGCTCAACATTGTAAGTGCTATTGTTGCTAAATGCAATGACTCTGTTGTTGGGGCCACACAGTTTGTGTTATTCATGTGTACTAAACATCTTTCTTTTAATTTTCTTTTTTGTTATTGTGATTACCTTTCAACAATTGTGGTCTTGCTTTTGTGTGAATGTGAAAAGCTTAGCTATGGAGTAAGTATTATACAAATGTAAATGTCTAATCAATGAATATTTATTTACTAATTATACCTAGAAAAATCATGAGTTCCAAGTTAACTTGATAGAATATCTATAATTCCCTAGTTAGAGGATAGTACTTGCTAGTTATGACTAGTAAAAAGTAAAATTTTCTAATTAGGTTGATATTATTACTAGTTATACAATAACTTGCTAGATAATGTTGCTAGATAGGGCTTCAATTTTCTAGATACTATCTAGGAAAAGGATGTTACTAGTTAGAAGAGACTAGCGATGGGAAAATTATCTAGTTATAACTAGAAAATTCTACATTCTTCCTAGTTTGGTTAGTAATCTTCCTAGTTATAATGTGAACTTTCTATATAGTAAGTGGTTTAGAGTTTCTTGTGACCTTTTTCCTTACCTTCTCGAAACCAACATTATCAACTTGAATTGAGAAATAGAGAATTGTGATAAACATCATCTTTATCTTATCCTCATTGTACCTTTAATTCCCTATTACATAAAAGTAGGGAATCACATCCTTATAATTCCTTATGTAGGGATTTTCAAAGGAATGTGGGGAATGCTCTATATTCCCTATTATAAGATGTAGGGAACGTAGGGACTTTCAAATGAATGTAGGGAATGCTCTATATTCCCTATTATAAGATGTAGGGAATGCAATTTCCTAGTTATAGATGGGGAATACGTACTTGTCTACATAGGAAATATTGGAGAATTTCCTATATTTCACCAAATTGCCTATGTGGGGAACGATTGAAAGTTCCTTGTGCATACTCCAGCGAAGTTCCGCAGCCTAGTCCTCTTTCGATCAAACTACTATTGCCACTGTGACCTCTGCGCAAGGAAGAAAACACCCTGCCAGAGGATGTAGAATTGCGGGGTTATCATGGCTACGATGTGATGAGCTCCGTCTCAAACTAGAATGAGATCTTCCCATAGAAAAATTCTCTCCTTCCGAGCCTCCTATTTTTCTTGCTTTTTCTTCCCCCAGCCGGACAACATGCCTCCCAAAAAAGTGGCCTTCTCCAAACACTGGCCAAATAAGAAGCTCGCTACGCATAATGCGGGAGTTTGATGCACAGTCAATGAAGTTTATCCCCATGGTCAATCCAGTCCCATGTTTTCTTGGCTCTGGTTTCATGCCTCACGTCACCAAGGCTGAGGCATTTCAGCACATACCATCCTTTTGAAATTCAAAAGCTCCTCCTCCGACTCTTCTTCAAGTATGCGCTATTCATTGGTTACTAGTCCCTTTTCTCTAGGAACTCAAATAATTTCGTTGTTCTCTTTCGACTGACTTTTGGATATGGTCTTTCCACTATCATTGCTCTGTTGACACTTCCCTTTCAAGTCTCCAGACACATTCTAAGTTTCAGGATTCATAATTTCTCAACAAAGAGTCCCATGTCCCTCCTACTCAATTCTAGCTGATTCTTTAGATATGCAGGTGTGAGGTAGTGGCGTCCACCAACAAACTCATCACGTTGAAAAAGCTTGGACTTGATGTATGTCTCATCTATGTATGTGTAAGGATCAATAGATTCCCTGTAATCAAATGCAAGAAACCCTGCCTTTGAGTAGACAACCACTTCATTCCTGCTGACAATGCCCTGCTTGAAAGCCTTCTCCCCTAATTTTATCCTCCACCATTATCTGGAGGGCTTTCAGCTCATCCATATGAAGTCTCAAATCCTCAGTGCAATCCAAGAGTGGCAATACGCTAACACAGTCTCTTGTATCTCAACGCTTCTTTGGTAGCAAATCAAGGAATTTTCATCCTGGCCAAGGGCAAGATAAGCACTACCCAAATGCTCCCAAAACATATCAACCATTGGCTGAAGCAGTCCAAATTCCAATAGTACATCCTTCATCTGGTCAAGCATTTGTTGGATAGCTTCTGGATCTTGTAGACCAATAGATAATTGAATCAAAACATCAAGCATTCCAACCTATTCCAACCCTTTTGAACCTTGCTCTAATTGGGCCATCAAGGCCTCATAATTTGCCTCTACAAGAACCATAGCCTTCTCAATGTCTCCTCTCCATGAACTAGAATAATGTTAGGTAGTCTCAACTCATTCAGAATCGTACTCGTCTAATTAAAATCTGCATGTGCAGAGACATATCTGAAAGAAAACTGCACTTTTGTGCATCAGCATATCTGGTAGGTTTCCATACTTGGCTTACATGCCAACTAGAGCATTACAGATAAGTTCCTCTTGCTTCAAACCCCTCTCCACTATACTGCCCACGTAGAACAAAAATGCAAACACAACAACTTAGTATGTACAAAGTAACAAATGTCACACACATAACTTTTTGGTGGATTCTACACCTCGGATGTGCAGCAGCACGACATTGGCACAACATCCACCCCCTCTGAATCGTCATATCCTCCGGTATGTGCCAAAGTCCATGTTGTCACTTGATTCTGAATCCTCCACATTCTCTACAACCATGTCCTTCGCTTCTTCATCTTCCATCTTTTCCTAGGTAGCCCATGTATCATGGCCACTATTTTCTTCCAATTCTTGCAACTCGTAGATAGCAGATTCCCGCCTCTTGAATAATTTCTTTTCCCTCCTAACGAAAGTTTTATGGCTATCCCATCTAGCTCATTTAATGCATAATAGCATTATCAAAAACATATCTTGCCATATACGGTCCAAACCATCTTTTCGAGACTTTATGCATGGCACTGTGTTGGTGGTTGTCTAAAATACTATCATAAACCAATACCCAATCCCCATCTTGTATCATTGTTGGCCTCAATCTATGTATTTTGTTAAACTGGTTCTTGTTTTGTATCCTTACTGTGCTTAACTTTGTAAGTACTACCTCTATGTCTTCTAACATTCTTTCCAAGTGTCTAATGCATTAGGTTCAAAAACTCCTCTCGATTCAACTCCTCTTCCCAAGCTAGCGCACTCCATGTCACTATCATCTCTTCTATCGACATGATAGATTTTTGACTATACATCGATTTAGTAGGTATATATCCTGTAAAAGCACTATGAGTTGTTCTATTACCCCACAAAGCATAAGGGAGCAATCTGTCCACTATTTTACCTTCTCTCCACATCCTTTTTCCAATGCCTTCCCAATAGGTGGATGACCTCTTTCACTTTTTTCATTTTCTTCAAGGTTATAAGCTGTAGTTAAAGCAAGTTTTATCCCCACCAATCCTAGAAAGAAATCATAAGCTTCATGTGCATCCAGTTCACCCCTATCTGTTGTAATTTTTTCCACATAGCCATACTGACAAAAGATCTCTTCTAAGAGAAAATTACACACTACATTTATTGTCTTATTACGTAGAGATCTCCCGTCCACTTGATTAGTCAAGTCTTCACAGACAAGTACAAGATATCTCATTTGCCAAAGACCTGTACACATCAAGAATAAATCCACCACAGACTTAAAATGAAGAGACAAAGGATATGTGGGTTGCAATCCATCCCGATGTCTCACAGATGAATACATTTGACATGTTGTACATGTTTTCACAAAGTGAGTAACATCCTTATACATACCCTGCCACCAATATCTTTCTTTGATCTTTGCAAAAGTATCCCAAGCACCTCTATGGCTAACCCATAATCTTTCATGAAATTCTTACATAACGTTTACTTGTGAAGCTCTGTCACCCAAAAATCACAATGGCATACCCTATTTCTTTCTAGCATATTTCGACACGTATCCATCTTTTAAGAAAAACCCATAGGCTTTCCTCTTGATCTTCTTAAACTCCTCATTGGACCACTCATCTCTCTTTGTTAATGTACTAAGGTATTGACTAATTCTTAGCCACTCTCTTGCATATGCTAGTGTTGTAGCAACTCCTCGCATTGCTAAATAGACTTCTACACAAGATAAATAGACAAATAGATAAATAGACTCCTTAGCATATTTGTCTTCTAGAAACACTTCTACACAAGATAAATAACATGTAAAGTCTATTCTCTTTGTTGTCCAAGCTTATGCTAGTGTTGTAGCAACTCCTTGGATTGCTAAAGTCACTCTTACAATATCATTTTCAGTTTCAAGAAATTCATCTTCTTCCTCCTCGTCCATCATCCCATCTTCATTCTAATAGCATGCCCGAGATAGCTTGTTTGCTCCACTAGGTTATCTCTTCTTACAATATGCTGAAATTTAGGGTTCAAAAATTTGTTGTATGTAATCCACCAAAGCATAGCAATGTCTGGGGTAGCACAACTAGTAATCGTACCCAATACTGGCAAACAATCAATCTCAAACAATGACTACACGAGCACCCATAAAATACTCCTTATCACATTTAAGGGCTCTCACAATTTCCCATAATTCTCTTTTTACCTATGGATACCTTCTTTATTATTCAATCAATACTTTAGGACCCAAGTGAATTGCATATCTTTGTCCTTCTCCTCATCATCTTTCCCAATTGCATATCCAATCTCGATTGGCCTCATATCAATAGTAATAATGATAGGCTTTCCATGTGAATAATCAGCCTTTCTCAATGTAGGAGGAGATTTCAAGAGCTGCTTCAATTTCTTCATTGCTATTTTATGCTTCGTTTCCCAATGAAATCTGTGACCTTTCCTCAAGAGCTTATATAGAGCATCAAATACATGTGCAAAGTGAGGAATTCATATCAAATTGAACACACATGCACCCAAGAATCTACGCACCTCTGATACATTGGTGCATACATCTTACAGTCTATCAATCCCATCTATTTCTACTAGTCAAGGTCTTTTCCCATAAGGGCCCATAAATATGCCCAACAATCACAACCTCTTCAACTCCCAAGACAACTTTTGTCGAGATAGAGTTAAATGCACCTTTTTTAGATGCGTCTAAATCCATTAACAATCCACAATATGGTCTACAATAAATTGTTTGCACTCATGAGCATCCATCTCTTCATTCTTTTCATCCACTATACGCCCTTTGATTGGAACATCATCCAAGAAGGGCATTGTCAATTGTGATATGAAATCCATGAGTACCCTATTCATAGCATTTGTCATATGTGTCACTGACTCTGTTGCACCCTGCGGAGAGTACACATCCATACTAAACCCAAGGGAGTATTCATGGTTGTGATATCCATGCTCTCAACTACAATCTAAAATTGATCATACCCCAAGTAAAGAGCATCCAAAGAATAGATTGCTCTGCCAGCAAAATCCTCTGCAAATTCATCAACCACAATAGGACCTATACCCACATTTCTTATTGTCACTTTTTTCACTAGTTGCATGTCTTGAATAGATCTCAAAGCCCCAATCTTTTTTTGCACAATAAACCAACAATTTAAGTATGGGGCTAAAGAGGCTCCAAGATCTTCATCTGAATCTTTTCACTTAGCAAATCCATTAGCTTTGGCAAGTAAGATTCAGGCACTGGAATAGGCCTCAAGTTTCTTAGTACATGTGGCATAGTAAATATTACCATAGGAGAGACAACATTCAGATCCACACAACCTATTTCAGTTGGCTAAAATGCAAATGTTTTTCCATGCCTAGCCAAGGTGGGCATTAAAAAATCTCTTTTAGCAGGCAAAAGAAACCCTTCTACACTAACTTTTTCAATTGTAAACTAATGACCTATATCTTTAGGATCTTGTAAGGTTGTCTGCCTTTACACTTTTTCATATAGACCCTCACTTTTTGGTGGAAGTGGCAAAGCAACTGGTTTCACCCTCTCATCAACTAGTGCTTCAGCTGATTATAATCCTTCCTATTGAGAAAAAAATGCTATAATATCATACATGTCTAAAGAACATATTGACAACACTCTATTTTTAGCCTCATTTTTTGCATGTATAGTTGCTAAAATTTCAACCATAGCATCATTAATATTCAACCCATAAAAGATACTTGAAATGCCTTCATTTTGAGCTAACAACCCCAATGCTTTTAGTTCCTTGGTAGCCCATTTCATTGATATGTGTTTAACCTTGCAAATCTCTTTCACAGGCTTAAACCAACATGAATTGTTTGTTGTACACTGAGAATAATCAATAGTAAATACATAGTTCATTCAATCCAGAGATGAGTACATCCTCTGAATAGCACTACTCTAGCCCTGCATTATGTCAATGCTTAATGAAATCTAGGTCATTGAATTCCGTTACACTTCAAGGCTGCTGCTTGTGTCGATGTGGCTGGTGGAGTTAAGGCTGCAAGAACGGATGTTGACACAGGTGGGATGATCAAGTGAGGCAAACTATCGATCTATAGCAAGGTTGTGTATCCTATAAAAGCTCGAGAGCATCAACTGTTGATATCTACATCGATCTTACACTGCCAGTGTGTTTGCAGCAACGATCGGTTGCAATTAATACATGAAGAAATTAAGCGGAATATGATGGAGATAATGATGATGGGCAATAGCTTCTTCGACTTCCTTGTTGCTTCCTCCTCCGTGTTCTTCGCATCCTTCCTGGTCTTGCTCCTGCTGAAGTAGCTTCCACCGTGTTCTTCGCCTCCTTCCTGGTACTCTTGCTCCTGCTTAGCTACTTTGGCATGCTTAACGATAGCATTACTAGTATTGACGATCACAACATGTGGGCTTGTGGCAGGCCGACTGAGTACAGCTCTAATGCCTCTGTCTATAGAAGCAACTGCCACAATATGACAAGTAATCTCTGCGCTCGGTGTCCGCAAACAAGCTTGCGCTTCACAAGCAACTCTAAACGAATTGCTCTATAGGGAAAAAACAAGAATTTGACTAGATAAATTAGAAAATATCTAGCATAAGTCTCAACTAGGAAAAAGTGATGTTTTGGTAAGTATGTTTACAGTAAAACCTTTATTGTATATCTATATTATATTAGAGAAATCATAAGATAGAAATTCGATCGAGTAGTAAAAACTAGAAAGATTGCTAGTTAGCAATTCCATTCGATTTACTACTTAAACAAGTTATTATATAGTAATTCTAATATCATAATTTTGACCTTTAATAAAAACAAATTAATGTAGATTGCATTATATATAGAAAGTAGCACAAGAACTCTTTTCTCGATGATTGACATTATAATTAGATATTTTTTATCTATCTAGTTCTTAGTGATTAATATCAATTAAACATAATCCAAAGGCTTGAAAACTCAAGGACAAATCCTACAACAAAATTGCCAAAGTAACAACTCTAACTCAAACATTTAAGTCTCAATTCATGATATGCACACTATGCTCTAAACATTCTCATCTACCAATTATGACATGAATTGCACTTCACTTTACCTACACTACACCTGTTGCATCATTTTCATACTTCACATCTTATCATCTTACTAGCATTCTCCTACAACTCATTTGCTATGGCCATCAAAGTTTTTGTTCTATTTCTCTTGGCTTTTTCCTTCTTTACTATTTTCATGGCATTTAGCTACATCACATATATAATACTGATAGTAATATATTACTATTACAACTACTATTTACTCTTCAACTCCTGTTTTTCCAAAAGTATGATATGAAAGATTGATAGTCTCTGCTGTAGATTCCCTATTATAGTAAATAATCCTAGTCACTACTAATGCAACCTTAATGTTGCAATAATTTTAATTGCAACTTCGAGCCCTATACACATTGATTCTCCCTCAAAAGAACCCTACTATATATTTGAATAAACCTATTATCATAGCCCAATAGTTCCAAAGACTTGCAAGTGGTTCTCTAGAGACTAGAACCTTCCCTCTTGCATTGCTGGTACTTCATTGCTAGTACAACTACTATTCATTCTTTATCTCATTTATTACTCCTTCAAAAAGGTAACATGAATGAATATGGAAGTCTTTACACGATACTTAAATAGTAGATTAGAGCTTTTGCAAATCTTTGCCACTAAATGAAAAACATTACAAAGCAAACAAAAAGACCTACAACATCTTTGGGGGCTTTTCTACTTCAATATTACCAACCCTATTAAACTCTATTGAATCTCCAAATTTTATTTATGATAGCAACAACATTTGATGTAGGCATAGTACATTTGTGGACCTTTCACATTTTCCTAAGCTTCCCTCTTAGTAGTTTGCTAATTCATGAGCAATAGCTACTTGTTCTTACACAAACTACAATAAATGTTTGTACCGCCAATTTTAGCAAAAGAATTGTATGATTTTTAGGCTTGCAATTGCAAAATGATTGCACTAGACATGCTCGTGTAGTTCACATGCAAGCATCCCTAATTTCCACATCATAAACCTTATTAACATATTGTTCTGATCATGGATCTAGTTTTGAAACCTCCATTACTCTTCACCATTCCTAATAACCATAACTCCTGCAATTGTTGTTGTTGCCATTAAACACTTCTTCTACTTCTCATGCCACTACAATAGGCAAAGCATCCTCTTCTCTACCTTCTTGACTGTTAAGCATTTAATACATACTTAAGAGCTTTAGATTTTCTACTTTAGTCTAAGATTGTAGTAGGTCCTATACACTCAAAATCTTGTAGAAATTTTCTCAACCTTTCAAGGGTAACCAGAATTAATGAGATCATTGAGACAAGGAATATATTGTTTGACCTTCACAACCTTCTCTCCTTAGAGGCATATACTTTAATATGTTCTAGAATTTCTCCCCTCCTTCACAACCCTTTGAGCAACATGGAGATAGCTAGCCTATTCATGACACACTATCCCACTATCATCTATATGCTTACGAATGTATATGTATGAATATATACTTATTTGCCCTTCTTAGTTACTCCTATATTGTTGTAAGTTTCACTTTCTTTGTGCTCAATGTATCCATTGATTAGTGTAGTCAAAGAGATTAAATCATGAAATGGAATCTTGTCACATTTCTTTTACTTTTGCAAGCACACCACATGTAGTTTACATGTTCACAAAAGTTGTGCCTACTACAATATTATGACTTATATTAGCCCTAGCCTAGTACAATGTAGGGCAAAAGCAATTAACTGATCAAATGGAATAATTAGCCTAGAGTTTGTGAATATAATCATCTAGTTCGATTCCACTTAAAAGTAAATGTCTCCTCAATGGATATCATTACTTCCATCCATCCGAGACATCATATAGTTATTCACAAACTGGAGCATACTATCATGCAAAAATGTCCACGCACCACCAATAACAATTGGTCTCTACCAATGTTGTTGTTGCTCAATTATGCAAACTAAATTAGGAAAAATTGTCCGTTCAGTAGATATGGGTCTTTTAAAGCCAAGTTCAAACACGTCCAGATACATGCCAGATGTGTCAAAAGCTAATTTGCAGTCCAAAATGTGGACGGAATTAAAACTTGTCCACCACTTATATGGCAAACAGAAACTAAACAACCTTAGAGGTTGATTTTAGAGTAAGCGCGAGCTTGTTTGGAGACGCCTCGTGTGGCAGCTGCTTCCGCAGGCAGAGGCAGTAGAGCTGTACTGAGACGGCCTACCACGAGCCCACATGTTGTGATCGTCAATAGAAATGCTATCATTAAGCATGCCCAAGTAGCTAAGCAAGAGCAAGACCAGGAAGGAGGCGAAGAACACGGAGGACGAAGCAACAAGGAAGAAGAAGCCGCTGCCCATAGTCAGCATCTCCATCATATTCCGCTCAATTGCTTCGTGTGTTAATTGCTACGATCGGTGCTGCAGATGCACTGGCTGTGGAAGATCGGTGTGGATATCAACGGCTGATGCTCTCGGGCTTTTATAGGATACCCGGACTTGCTATTGGATGGATAGTTTCCTTCACTCGACCAAGTGGCCTGGTCGCCGACCCTATGCCAACATCCGTTCTTTCAGCGCTATCTCAAAAATACCATCGGCCTCATATATTATAGCCTTAGCTCCACCGGCCACATCCACTCGAGCAGCGGCCGGGAGCTCGCGGCTGGTGGGTCCGAAATACTTTACCACAAACTTTGCCTCTGCCTTGTCTCGCCGGGAGCTCTTTATCATATCGGGCCCCACCGGACGGTAATGCCCGTCGACTCCGTGCACGCTGGTACGTTCGCTGACGGGGCAAACAGTAGTTTGTATTGTTAGAAAATTATCGTCACACTGGGTACGTCTCTGTGCCGTCGATAATGACACTGCAAGACTACGTCGAACACTGCATTTGCTTTTGGCCGTGAAGAGTCCGTCGCCCGCCATTGGTCCAAACTTTTAGCCTTTGCATCATGATAAGGCACACAATCATGCTTTCGATGCTAAAGACTATCACACCATGTACATCTGCTTTTCAATCCTTCTTAGACAAACCTTTATGCTACTACCCATCCCCCTTTCTCCACTTTTTCATCCAATTTTGTAATATTTAGACTAAGATCGTGCAATCCCTCCACTAACTCATCCATTACATCCTCTTTTATAGATGGATCAGTAGTATTAGGACCAAAAATGGGCATGATACTAGCTTTAAGGCTATAATTAGGCTCCGACACACACCAAATAACCCTCATGGCCTCATGTCTAAGAGCATCTTGATAATACAAACCAATCTATCTAAATACTGTCTTTGTAGACATGAGTATCAAAAGCTTTAGTCCAATAGTTTTTCCATCCTGAATCTAAGCACAAGGAAGCTTCCCATACTACGTGGCTACTTCACCTTGATTCCACACATAAAGGGCACCCCCTAGCTAAATGTTGTGGCCTCTATGGCTCTCGTAGATTCCAAGGATTGACACTAGGATGCACCTCTCACACATAAAGAATAACGAAACATAGTTCACTCTTTTGACATTACACAATCTAGGAGATATATTTATTTCCTCACACAAGTGCCCCGAAGATAACTGATCTAGCCTACAGTAAGGAAACCTATTTCACTCAATCCTAGGTCAATATTTCAAAAGACAGGTGCTATCATCTATGCATCTAGAGGAGTTTATAATTGATACCATGTTTCATGCACATGCAGTGTGGAATATCCAACATTCTCAAACACGTTTTAAATAACCAGTAGTTATGTGTTGTGCAAATAGATTCTTTTTATACTTTTCTCTAATGCAGTGTGACATTCAAGAAATGGAACCACGTTGTTCTATGCTTCTAGTCCTTTAGATATTCAACAAAAACTATATGTTGCACTTAAATGCACAATCATTCATTCTTCTTTATGCAAAAACCTGAAATTGTAATCCTCATTTGACATTTATTCATCATGTGGAGTGTTATTTATGTTATATGCAATTGCCCCATAGAAACACCTCCTAAACTAGGTACTTTAACATGCAAATGGATGTAGACTGAGGCTAACCTCATGCCCTATAGTCCACCATACATTTGAATATGCTCTACAATTTTTTTACCATGTTTAACATTTAAAAAACAAAATTTCCTAATTTTACTAATTTTATTGAATTTTCTTAATTAATTTTTCTAAAAATAGTTATTATTTTGTATTTTTTAAACACACAATAGCAAATATCAATCATGGAGACAATCACCATACAAGATTTTATCCATTTATAACATTGCTAGGTATTGTTTCTTTCATTTATTATAAAATCGACTTAGTTTACATACTTTTCTAGTTTTAAATAATTAATATCTTATTAACATGATATCACTTTCTAAACTTTCTATCAGCAATCCTTAAGCATATTATATTCTATCAGCATATCAAAATTTTCACCACATGAACATTGATTGCATCATTAAACATAAAAGAGATTCAAATTTCTATTCAAAATGAGGCTTATCGCTATTTTCTGTGTTTTAGATATTAAAAGTTGAATGCACGGCGGGCCCCACAAACAATTAGCAAATAGCATTGGTCATTGCCACACATTGTTGGCATGGTTCCATCTCCATCTACTAGTTCAAGTCTCATCATGTTTCTCTTTTGATAATTGCCACATGAACACTCTATACGGGGAGAGAGAGGGAGGAGAGAGAAAGATTGATTTTCCTACTCTTCAACTAGGGCGCCATTGCCAAAGCCAAAAATGGTGATTGGTAGCAAAAAAATCAAGGGATCTTTGGCCATGATTAGTCATTAGGGGTATATGGAGGCTCTTATGCCTTCCTCTCTATTCTCATGGCATTGCCTAACAACCTCTTCATTTTTTTTCTTTTAAAAAAATGCCCCCTCCCCCTTGCCCGGTTGCATGAAATTTTTGGAGGCTAGGGAGCTCCCAGGGGTCATGCCCCCTCCCAACTAAAGGTCCATTTACACTTCCTTCTCCTCTTTCACTTGGGCACCCGCCAGCAGCCGATTTAAAGTTTAAAAATTTATGACTACCCCTTTGCAACTCCCACACTACATGGCCCTTGTCTTCTTTAAACCTACTTCTCAAAAATAAAAATAAAAATTTGCAACCGCTAGTATGAGGTTTGTCTTCGAAAGGGCCTTTGAAATCTGTCTTTTACAGTTGCTTAAAATGTTATGGTGTTCACTTCTAGTAGGATCACATTTTTGCTTAAAAATAATAAAAATTTGCATAGTTTTACATTTTTTTCTGCTCAAAATATCACTCTCATTGGCATCCCACTAGATAGGGTGACTCAGCCTCTTAAACCCACAAATTGATCTACACACATACAAACTAGAAAGAGCATCAAGCTACTTGAAATAAAAATACAAAACACAACATAACACAACTCTTGTCCTACCTCGTAACAAAACCAAGACATGAATTCCATGAGGGATAGGCCAAGTTCCTTTCACTAAAATATTATCATCATAATTGTAGTTTATACTCACACTAAAATTTTACTCACATTCATAGTTTTCTCACACTAAAAGTTTACTCACATTCATAGCTCACTCACACTATCATTCACTCATATTCACATGCATTGATCACTCACACTACCTTTCACTCAACTCACACTCACACTCCTAAACTCCAATCGATTCACTCATACTCATATCCATAAACCCTAATGCTCACTCACACTTACACTCATAGATCACTCAAACTACTATTCACTCACACTTACACTTATAGATCACTCGCTCACACACACATCTAGAGATCCTCATCACATGTGCCTACCATACACTCACACTCATAGCTTACTCACACTACCATTCACTAACACGCTTATAGATCACTCACACATACTCACCATTTGCTCACACTCACACTCACCAATCACTAGTACTACTCTTCAAAGTTCACTCATACTTGCTTTACTTACACTCGCATTAGTCCACTCATACTCACATATTCGTAAACCATAATCTAATCACTCACACACACACACCTAAGATCACTCATACTAGTTCACTAACACCACCATCACTCACACTTACACTCATCTATAAACCCTAATCGAATCACTCACACACATCTAGGATCATTCACATTCATATTAGTGCACTCACATCCATAAACTCTAATCATAGTTCATTCACACTACCATTCATTGAGACTCACACTCACATCCATAAATGCTAATCTAATCACTCACACTCATATCCATAAACCCTCATTACTCACACTCACATTAGTACACTCACACTCACACTCACACTCACATTAGTTCATTCACATGCACACTCACATCCGTAAACCCTAACCATCATTCATTCACACTCACACTATTAATCACTCACACTCACACTAAAAATCACTCACATTATTTCATTCACAAGTATAGTCACATCCCTTAATCCTAACCAAACTTCAATCACCTTGTAATTCACTCACATCCATAGTTCACTCAATAACAATCACTCACACTCACATTAGTTCCTTCACATGCACCTTCATATCCTTGAATCCTAACCAAAGTCACTCACTTCATAGTTCACTCACATTCAAAACTTATGACCCTTATATACATCACATTAATCCACTTATCACTTGCACCGCTCCCTTACATCACTAGGTTTGCACCGCTTGCACTACCGTCATGACTTGCACCACCCACTTAGGATTTGGATTTGGATTTGCACCACCCAAGCTTGCACTACTTACCTACACTTGCCACTTACACTATCCACTTGGACTAATAGGTTTGCACCACTTACACTACCCTCATGATCTACACCATCCACCTAGAACTTGCACTACCCTAGGGTTTGCATCATCTCACGTCTTGCACCACCTCATGTAACACTTACACTTGCACCACCTAGGTTTGCACTCTACACTTTTCACTTGCACTACCGACCTAGGACTTGCACCATTTGTCACTCCCGCACATCAAAATCCTCATTCCCACACACACATACCTCCACTCCTCTAAGGTTAGCTTGACATGATTGTGATGCTTCAAGGAATTGTTACACACATGCATATTGTTTGAACATAAGAATGCTTGATTTTGCACATCTCACTCTTTAGTATGTTCAAAGTGTCTCAAGTGTCTTGAAGATTATATGCTTTGGAATTATTTTCTTGGAAGAATCATCTCAATGCCTTAAAAATTCCCTAAGAAACTTATCCGAACCAAAGTCAAATGGCCTAGGAGGAACTTTGTTACATCATAAGAACTTGGCACACCTAGCATATAGGCAACACACATTAGGCTAACATCACCTAGGGAGATTTTGGATCGTAGTGCAAAACCACAACAATCATTTCTACACCTAGGCATAGAATGCAAAACAAGTCAAGGGGAAAAATCATCCAAGATGCCACCAAGAGCAAAAGTCCCATCACTAGAAAATGGGCCAAATGAGAGAGTATACTAAGCTAAAATCACATCATTCTAGAGATATAAAAGAAGAGAAACACACAGAGAAACAATACAAGAACTTGAATCTGCAAAAAGAGTTGACCACTTTGTCATTTGGTTTTCTAGGGCCTACGCCTTAGCTGATGTGCCTCATAGTGGACTAGGCCATAGGTATATAAGTCCTAAAATCTTCAGAGTCAACACTAGAGAGAAACCTTCCCATCCATCTATCCATTGATAATATGAATGAGCTAGCAACTCAAGAGCCTAGGCCATAGCAAGTAGACCAGATGGGCATAAACACATTCACAAAGATTCACCTTAGATGCATGGATTGTGGTATCAGTCATATGTATCATGATTGTCCAACACACAAGGAATCTAGTAGTACCCTTACATAGTCGATAGAGCCAAACACCCGAAAGATCAAAGCCACCAATATTGACTTGGAATATAAAGAGCTAATACATCATGCATATCTTTGAGTACTAATTTCCAAGTGAGAGCTCATAATTGATTCTCTCATACATCTTGACTTATGATGGATGGTTGGTCAACCTAAACTAGTCCCAAAAAATGTAGTCAGCAAACCTTATGGAGGGTCACCTTCTCCTCTCCTAGGAGGATGCAAAATTCTTTATAATATAGAGACTGAGAGCCTTCCCATTTTTTTTATGTGCTTCCAAATCACGAAGATATTGGGTCAAGAGGTTCTGCTTGGAAGAACTTTCAAGCATGTGACTAGATGTATTGTGAATTATGAAGGACACCAAATACATTTGAGCTTACAAAAAGTTGAGATCATCACTACTTTTAGCAAAAGAAACCTTGTCTCTTCTCTAGAGAAGGGCAAGCAACTCTCCCTCATATGGGTTTTTGTGAATATTGTGCTCTTGAAAAGCATTTTTGCAAACCCTTTTCCATTTCCACCACAACTCATTCTAGAGATTTGCTTGATCTTATTCACATTGATATTTGTGGACATTTTCCTCCATCAAAATCTCAATATCGATATTTCATGACTTTTATTGATGACTTCTCAAGAGACACCACTATTTTTCTCTTGCAACACAAATCAAAAGCTTTATTATCTTTTAAGAAATATCCAAAAACTACAAAACTTCATACTGGACATTACATTTAGAAACTTTGTAGTGATAATGCTAGAGAATACATTTCAAATGATTTTGATGATTACTGTAATAATCAGGATATTCATCATGAATATATAGTTCCCTACTCTCCTCAATAGAATGGTATTGCTAGATGTAAAAACATGACTATTCTCCATGCCATGTGATGTATGCTCATTCATTTTGGCTAATATCGATGTTTTGGGTTGAAGTAGTCTTAATAGTAGTATTTGTGTAAAATCATCTTTCTACAAACAATTGCTTATTGTGGTGAAATAGTGATTACTACTTGGACATGTGAAACTCATTATGTTTCATATTTTCAAAATATTGGATGTATTGCTTATATTCATGTTCCCAAAGAGGCTCGCAAAAAACTTGATCGTCCCAGTTTGAATGTTATTTTCATTGGATCTTCAATTTTTTCTAAGGGATACAAGTTTTATGATCCATCTTCAAAGAAGGTAATCATAAGTTGTGATGCTATTTTCAATGAGCAACTTATGGGCAACACATGGTTTGAAGAGGATGTTGGGCGGACGTGGTCACTAGAGGATGTTGATGATACAAAACCATTACTCACTTCTTTTCCTTTTCTATATGAGGATGAGCCTCCTTCACGGGATAATATTGACTCTTCAAATTAGGATTCACAACTTGCACTTATTATTGCTGATGATTACCTTGGCATTGATCTTTATGTCGATCTTCGAATTGATAATGAGCATGGTACTTGACATGTATATGATATTGCTATCTTGAGAGTACTCTCAATATTTGTGAAGAACTTGTCTCTTATAGTGATGCCATGCCATCCTCGAAACAATGGCAGGAGGCCATGGAAGCTGAGTATGAATCTCTTCTCTGTAAAGGTACATGGGTTCTAATTGAGTTACCACCTGGATGTGCTGCTACTCTGTAGATTCATCAAACACATGATGTGCACCCACATTTCTTATGTCCGCTTTATTGACTAGGTGAATATCTTGAAAAAATCTCAAGTCCCCATTCTTTTGGGGCACAGTAAACCAATGATTTGAGTATTGGGCTAAACAGGGCTCCAAGATACTCATGCATATCTTTTCATTTAGCAAATCCATAAGCTTTGGCAAGTAAGCTTTAGACCTTCAAATATGCATCAAGTTCCATGTTACATGTGGCACAGTAAATATTACCGTAGAAGAGATAACATTCGAATCCACACAACCTATTTGAGCTAGTTGAAATGCAAATTCTTTCCTACGCCTAGCCAACATCCACATAAAACAATCTCTTTTAGTAGGCAAAAGAAACCCTTCTACACAAACTTTCAGTTTCAATAATGTTACAGCTGTAAACTAATGACCTATATCTTTAGGATCCCATAAACTTAGCTACCTTGACACTTTCTTATATCGATCATCACTTTTTGATGGAAGTCGTAACGAAACTAGTTTTCCCTATTTGTCAACCATCTATGTATGGTCTCCACAATTGCTTTAACCCATTGTAATCCTTCCTATTGATCAAACAATGTTATAACATCATAAATGTCCAAAGAACATACTAATAACTCTATTTTTAATCTCAGTTTTTGCATGTATGATTGTTGAAATTTCATCCATGGTGTTAGTAATATTCATCCTATAAAAGAGGCCTGAAATGCCTTCATTTTCACATAATAACCCCAATGCTCTTAGTTCCTTAGCAACTTGTCTCATAGATATGTGTTCACTATTGTATATAGCTTCCATAGTATTAAACCAATTTTTTGCTGTAAAAAACTAAGAATAACTAGTGGTAGATATATACTTCATTCCATCAAGAGGTAAATCTTGAAAGGTGAGAAGGATCAAAGCTTGGATTCAAGAGCTATGGCGGGAGAGCAAGAGCAAGAAAGAGAGAGATAAGAAATGGGAACTCCAACAGTCACAATGTGTGACCGGGCCTTCCTTTATTCAAACTATCATTAAAAGAATAAAGAATAAAGTGACAGTGATGGGCGCCCGCCACCTGCAGTATGCAATGGTGGTGACCATCAGTGTAGTAATACATGGGCGGCTAGCCGGAGGTGCCTTTACCCCCAACAACCTCCCAGTTAAAGGCGAATATGCCCTAGTGAGGAGTGAAAAGAAAAAGAAAAAAGGCAGTACAACATGCACACATGTACAACAGGATGAGGAAAGACGTCATCTCATCCCACGCCCATCAACCTCCTGAGGAAGGCAAAGTTCTCTATAGAGAGGCTCTTCGTGAGCAGATCTACAGGATTCTGGTCAGTCGAGATCTTGACAAGATCAACAGACTTGTCCTCAACAACCCCACGTATGAAGTGATACCTCACCTCAATGTGTTTCGTCTTCACATGGAAGATCGGATTCTTTGCTAACTGAATAGCACTCATAGAATCCGAATATAGTGTAGGGATAGCATCAATACCAAGGTTAGCAACCAAACGACCCAACCAAATGGCCTCCTTGCAAGCCTCAGTGGCTACAACATACTCGGCCTCTATAGTAGAAAGGACTGTGCATTTCTGAACCTTGGACATCCAAGAAACAACACCTCCAGCATATGTGAATACATAGCCGGAAGTGGACTTCCTACTATTTGCATGTCCTAGATAATCAGAGTCAGTGTATCCCACGACTCTTATATCCTGGCTGCCATAGCATATGCACATATCTGCAGTGCCCTTCAGGTACCTCATGATACCCTTCACGGCATCCCAATGCTTCTTGCCAGGTGTGGCCATATAGCATGCCACAACATGGCTGCAACATACTCGGCCACTATAGTAGAAAGGGCTATGCATTTCTGCACCTTGGACATCCAAGAAACAGCACCTCTAGCATATGTGAATACATAGCCGGAAGTGGACTTCCTACTATGTGCATGTCCTGAATAATCAGAGTCAGTGTACCCCACGACTCCTGTATCCTAACTGCCATAACATATGCACATTTCTACTGTGCCCTTCAGGTACCTCATGATACCCTTCATGGCATCCCAATGCTTCTTGCCAGGTGTGGCCATATAGCGTGCCACAACATCAACTGCAAAGGCAATATCTGGACGAGTGGCTTTCATGGCATACATAAGACTACCCATTGCAAATGCATAGGGAATCTTGGCCATGTCGGCCCTCTCCTCATCTGTTTGCGGACAATCAGCCTGTGATACCTTCACATAAGAAGGCAATGGACAGCCAATAGTCTTTACGTCCTGCATGCAAAAGCGCTCAAGGACTTTATGAATGTACTCCCTCTGTGACAAGTAGAGGAGTCCCTGATGCATGTTGCGTCTAATGTGCATACCAAGTATGTGAGCAACCTGTCCCAGATCTTTCATCTCAAAGCTCTTTTTGAGCTGAGCCTTAAGAGCATCTAGCTCATCATGAGCTTTCCCTGCTATCAGCATATCATCCACATAGAGGACCAAAATCAATAAAGAACCATCACGGGCTTTCTTCGTGTAAAGACACGGATCCATAGCACTCCTGCTGCAGCCCTGTGACTGCATAAAGGCATCAAACTTATGGTACCACTTCCTAGGTGCCTGTTTCAAGCCATAAAGATTTTTCTTCAATTTTCACACTAGGTGCTCCCTACCAGGTTCTGCAAAGCCCTTAGGCTGCTCCATATAAATCTCATCATGCAAGTCCCCATGTAAGAAAGTTGTCTTAACATCCATCTGGTATAAATCCAAGCCAAGCTAAGCAACCAAAGCCAAGACTAAGCACAAGGTGGTCATCTTAACCACAGGTGAAAAGACCTCATCAAAGACCACACCATGCTCCTGCTTAAAACCCTTTGCTATCAATCTAGCCTTGTATGCCAGCTTGGGGTATCCAAGGGTACTTTCCAGCTTGTACACCCACTTGCATGGCAAAGCCGTCTTGCCCTTAGGCAAGGAAACCAAATCCCAAGTCTTATTCTTATGCAAGGAGTCCGCCACCTGCAGTGTGCAATGGCGGTGAATGTTAGTGTAGTAATACATGGGCAGCTAGGCGGAGGCGCCGTTACCCCCAACAAGTCTATCCTCCCAGATAATACTATTGTAGCTATGCATTATAAAAATGCTTAGTGAAAATTAGATTCTTTGAATTCCCTTATAATTGGAGGCAAAGGAAACTCTTGAAGCGTATCTCCATTCCTAAAATGATTAATAAGACTGGTAAGAAATTGGATTGCTTTCCTTGCATCCTTGCTTCTTGCATAAGCAAAACCATAATCAAGCACCTTCATTGTCATACCCATGCCTGTAATATAAGGCTATCTCAAAATCACTGCAAATGAGAAACTATATTGCATAAATAAGTGCTACTCTTCTTGTACATTACCAATCATCAGTTTTACATTAGAATGTAGCATAGAGCTCCTCCAAAGAATCATTTTAGCTCTCTTAAATCAACCAATGATCAATGTCCATAAATCATACTCCATTCTCATACAATCCACACTCAATGACATTAATCTTGTGGTAAGAAGAGCAACAGAAGGAGTTTCACACTCCTATTTTCACTACCATTTTAGTGGTAGCCCTTTCTCAACAATTTCTTATGTAATGACTTGTAACGTGCCCGCTCCTCAAATCGCGGGATACGTCTTAGCAGTCTATCGAGAGATATATCTAGAAGACACTGCTCGGCACTCCCCAGGAATGACACGGGGTTTGCCAACTAGGGTCTCTCGAGTCTACCCCGCAACGGAACTAATCTGGCCATTCCCACTAGGATCGACCTGAAGTCCGATTCCTAGTCCACATTGTCTAAGGTCATAGACCAACTTTTTCCTAACATTTCCTATTAACATCTCCTTTGAGGAAAGCTCTCAGCTAATCGAGACCACCCTTCTATAGGATAGACCATTGGTCACATCCACCACGCTTCCCTCGAGGGTTGTTTTAGTTATCTAACTACCTACCACATTATGCTTGACACATAAAAGCAGCTTCCTTAATTAACCCGTTAGTCACAAGTTCCTTTACGTAATTTAGGCCACAGACACGAAGAGAGGTTAAAAAAGGATCAAACACTTTCTTAACTTATCTTCGGATTAATGTGTGTTTCCTGCCCATACAGGAGAATTAAGTGCTCCTTCCTGCCTCCGCAGAAAAATCCTTCTGTCTTCCGAAAATAAAACCCGAAGGTTTATCCTTCCAAGATTCCGCCTCGTAACTAGTATTAAGACCTCGAGATCCCATCTCGAGTCACGTAGAACACTTGTGTAGGGGCCGGAGGCATTGGGATTTACGACCAGAGCCTCCACTGGCACCCAAGCATCCTCCTACGCCAAGTGATTTCCATGGAGAGACCTCTCGTGGCGGGTTCGGTCCACATTCCCGACGCGGACTCATAACCCCCTTGGTTAGGGTTTGGCAGCTCGCGGGGGGTAGCTAGCACCATCCTTCCTTAATTATCCCTTTAGGAAATCAACCATAGCTGAAGCAACCAGCATAGTAACAATTGCTAGGGAAAAAATCCCTTCCATTTCCATGGCAATCAGTCATCTTAGACTTGGCCATGAAATCATCAAACGCTCCCCACTTGAGCTAACATCCAAAACCACATTAACAAACAGTTGAATGCACAACCTTTTTATTCAAGGCATCACAATCCCATTGCATGCACAATCAGAATTTTAACTAGATGTATCAAAACACTTACTTAAGGGATTTACAACCTTTTCAACCCGCCAAGCATAACTTGGGTAAACAATCCATTAGGGTTAGGTCACCAGCTTCAACTAAGCTAGGAGCGTATCCATTTGCGATAGTCCACAACAATATCGATAAAACAATTCGCAGGCAATCATGCTTATTCCTAATGCCCGGATCACATGTGACTTGTGTCTATGAAAGTCTAGGGTTTTGTCTAACGATGTAAGTGTATCTCATGAACAGAAATTAACGTTTCATGTGTTTCTTTTAACCATGATTACGAAACGTGAATTCTAAATGACTATTCATGCATTGAACTGGTTAAAAAGCTATCATTTTATGTGAAGTACGACGATAACCTTATCATTTTTTGTGTGTAAAAGCTATCATTTCGTGCCTAAAGCTTGTGCGAATTCCAAACTCTACCGTTTTGCACATGCAACTTAGTTCTTAGAGTAAACAAAACCCTATGCACAACATCAATCCTTTCATCCCTTCCATAAGAAATAATTCCTAAATTGATTTTTTTAATGCTTAGAACTTGGGCTTGATTCATGGTGCTGCGTTGGTCACTCTGCTCGTCCCTCCACTATTACCGGTGGCTTGGACGCCTATGCTTTCCACGACATTCTTCTTAGCAGCTATTCGCCTTGCAGAGATTGGGCAGTCCGGACCTTAATAGTTTCAGTTTGACACGTTCAGTTCACAAAGACCGTTCGATGGGTTTCGTTGCCGAGAGAGTGGTTTGGGTGACTTGTGGCGGTTACTCTCTTCTCACTCTCTTCTTCTTTTTCTCCTATCCTCCTTCTTTCTCTCTCTCTCTCTCTTCTTCTTCTTCTCTCCCTCTCCTTCATTTCTTCTCCTTTTCTCTTATTCGTCTACTAGCTCTCTCTCATTCTCTTATTTTCCTTTCCTCTCGTTTCTCTGCTCCCACTCTCTCTCTTCCTATTCTTCTTCTTCTTCTCTTTCCCTCTCTCTTCCTCTTCTTTTCTACTATCTCCCTACTCTTTCTCTCTCTCCTCTACTTCTTCTTCTTTCCTCTTATTCTCCTACTCTCTCTCTCTCTTCTTTTTCTCCCTTACTCTTCTTCTTCTTCTCCTTCCCACTCTCTCTCCTTCTCTTCTTCTTCCCCTCTTCTCTCTCTTCCCGACATCTCCCTCGACCCTTCCCCTCTCCCCCTCTCCCCCTCTACATGCCCCCCATCTTCCACACATCACACCCTCTCTCTCTCTCTTTCTCTGCCCACCATGTACACTGTAGGGGGGAGAGATAAAAGAATTTGTCAAAATTTAAAGGGGAAGTGAGTTCCTATGGGGGCATGGGGGGGTCACGGGGGGGCGGAGGGGGGGGGGGGGCGCGGGAGGAGAAATGTCACATGACTCCAAGTAACAAATCTTGGAGTCTCTTCCCCATATTGTTACATCTACCTTACTCTCGGGAAAGTTACTATATGTATATCCTCTACATCACATGCGTTCAAGGCCTATTTATAAATATCCTTATTTGTGAATTTTTTCTAAATAAAATATAACCCTTTTTTATTCAATCTATAAATAACCCCTTTATATTGCACCCTTTTGTATGTAAAAAATGTATAAAAATGGTATTTTAAAAATACCTTAATTTGAACCCATGTTATGCAGACATATTTTCATGAGTAACTTACCTGACACCTTACTCAATACATATTGCTACAAGACACTACATTTACAGCCACTTCTCTTCTCCTTTTCCACATGTTGTCCATTGATTTACCACATCCTCCATTCATAAACCAACACTTATATCATGCTCATATTTAGCCAGAATGTCAACAAACCACTTTTCTCTTCAAAGTGTAGCAGTGCACACATTAGTGATATCACCAAGAAACTGATGCTTCCTCTTAATTATGTGAATGGTATCATCATAAAATTCCCACTTTACAATATTAAGCACCTCTTCTAAGGTGAATTCAACCTGACTATTTAAAATCTGTTCATCAAGAACCTTCTTGAGATCTGTGGCTATCTCAATATCAAACTCTAGCTTATCTCTCGGCTAGTTATCCTTCTTTTTGCCCTTATGTTTGTAATTCTATTTTAGCTCTTGCCCAACATATTCTATAACATGTTTGGAAGGTAGCCGATTTGTAGGTTTAGACATATCCATACATCTTCTTGTCACTCTCTTAGATGTCCCTACATTATCTTCATCTCTCTTCTGTTTCTTTTCCACAAGTACATCTGTCTTTTGCACTTTTGCTAAATATGCATCTACTGGTGATTCCCAAATAGTCATGTCACAAATGTGTTGCCCTGCATGAGTCATTTCACTATTAGTAGCTTTCCTATTTTAAGTTGCATGCAAAGCATGTGTCCATATTGCAGCATTTGGACCAACCATCACTGAGCCAGACATTCTATCAAACTATAGACCCAAAGTAGCAGCATGTAAAGCCACATAAGAATTTTTAATAGCCAATGTCTTCCAACAACTTTTATATACCTCCAATTCCAAAATTCAAAGTAAGAGGCAATCTTGTCTCCTGTGCATGGATCTTTCCAGCTTTCCAAAAGATGAGCTATTATGCCAAGGCCTCTTGATAAGAAACACAATCCTTCCTTTCATACTACAAACTATCATATCACATACATTCTTTTCCTCGTTTATAAACTACCACTTGTTCCCTTTTCTCTTCTCCTTTCTCATCCAATTTTGCAACCTTCAACTAAATATCCTACATACATTTAACCAATTCAAGTGGCTTACTAGATACATCAACTATTTTGAAGTTAGCAAGAGAAGCAAGTGGCTTACTAGAAACATCAACAATTTTGACCATAGCTGTGGGCAAGCTAGATACATGTAATCTTTCTCTTCTTCTATGCTTTTTCATTAGTACAATAACATCATCCTTAACATGTCTCCACTCTATTTTAGACCGTGTCTCTATAGTCTGATCTTCTAATAAATCATCAAGCTTCTCTTGAATCTTAGGATCTACTGCTTAGCTCAAGATTTGTTACTTGTAGAAACAATTCAATTCTTTGACTTACAAGAGCTTGTTGTTTTGCAAGATCTAACTTCTTAAATTGACTTTCAAATTCTCTTAATAACTTTGTTAGCCACAAGACTCTTATTGGGTTTTAAAATCCACTCATAGAAAGTCTTGTGAGTAATTTAATTGGTGTCTACAATGTAAGATTCTTTTTGAACTATATTCTTGAAAGCTACCCACTCAACATCTTGCATGTACAATTTAGTAAGTCAGGCTTTAAATTCATGTACAATGACCCTACAAAATACCATCGCCATGCAAGTCAATCCATCCCAAAGAACTCCATCTTTTGAGCATAGGTATAAAAATATGCTGATACATTCCTACCATTAAACAACTTCATCTCATGCTCTACTGCATATAGAGCATTCATCACAACACTTTTTATTTGAGTAGGTGTGCATCACCTATTCTTGTTGTTATATCTACATAAGGATGTTCATATTCTACACTAATTGTTACAAAAAATCACTAGAAAGTATGCTTGAAGGTTCTTCCATCATGTCTTTCCTTCAGACAATCTTCCATGGTCGGGTTCACCAATGTCAGAGGGGTTTTAGTCGAAATGTCACATCCTCACCGGGGATTAGAGAGATAAGAAAGTAGAGAATAGGAGATAGAAGAGAAGAAACAATAGGAAAGAGATTCAAATGAATCCCAAGAATGTTGGAAACTCTATTGTGCATCCAAGAAAAAGAGTCCAAACGATCCAAATGTCAATAGGTTTAGATGATTTATTGGTAGAAGAAGCCCAATTACTTCTCTTGAGAGCACTATGTATTGACAGAACTTAAGAAGGTTAAAAAAATCCTTGTATGGGACTCCAAATACACTTTGACCCTATGTGTTCCTGATTATAATAGTATTCATAAGCTAGTCATTTGATTGCTAAACTCTTAGACAAATGGTTTTTGGATTATCTAGATAATGTCTACTACTACTTGAAAGCAATCTCCAAGTATTAGAACTGTAAGAGCACCTTGTTATACCCAAAAAAATACACCAAAAACTAACTTCTACTCTACTTCTCAAATGGAAAATTTGATGTTTTTGATGAATTTGAAAGGGAAGTAAAACTCCACGACACCTAGTTGAAATTCTTCGGGATGGATTGCTCCTTCTCTCTTCTTCCCATCTAGAGTGTTGTTTACTGTCTGAAAACTGAGATCCAACACTGTGTAAATTTGGGAGTCCTTATTTTTTCATGAGATTTTCAAAACTATCTAAAAAGAAATTTTTTTCATTATGTCACCCTATTTCAGAAATTTTCTATACCTTTTGAGGATATTTACAATAAATAATATCCAAAATAGACTAAAATTATCCAAAAATCTTGTATTTTTGAACCATCCATACTATGGACACTAGCACTAATAACTAATATGACATTAACTCTCTTGATTAATAAGAAATCTGAATGATGATGTATTCAAAAATTTTGCACATTGCGTATGCATAGCGACACCACACTAGGCCACGCACCGGAGACTCACTCCCATACACATTGCACTTATCACCCACAATTTTATTTGTCACACCTACAACCATTGCATGGATTATGCACATGTATTTGTGATTATATTAGTATATGCTTCATTTAATTAGACAAAGGTACAAGTGTGGCTACAAGCATGCACTGAGGATTGATTGATCTAGATCCCACAAAGTGGATAGGATACCCAAAAGAGATTAGTATATGCTTGTTTTAACTAGACTAAGGTACAAGCGCGGCTTCAAGCATGCACTCAGGATTGACTGATCTAAATCCCACAAAGTGGATAGGATACCCAAAAGAGGGTAGAAACTCTAATTCATAGGGATATAAACCCTCAAATGTAAAGGGGTGCAAAACTTCATTCATAGGGGCACAAATCCTAATTTGAAAACACAAAGTGGGGCACAAACCATAACCCTAAAATGGTCCCACTCCTAGAGAGGTGACCTAATGCTAATCGTAATTTGTGTCTATATAAGGGTGGAAGGTTTGAGTTGTATTTATCCCTTTTGCTGCATCCATGATCTATGGAAGCTCTAATAGTACAACTGTTGATGCTTTCTATTCTCTTCTTCTATTTTATTGTCTTGTCTCCATTGTTGAGAATGAATGAGAGAGATGTGTGAGAAGTGTGTTAAGTGAGAGACTAAGGGAATGTGAAGCTCTTTTTGATTTTCTTTCTTTTCTCTTCTTCTCTACTAGCTTCTTAACTCGTTGGTGTTCTTGGTGTTGGATGTGGAGGAGTGACAACATTGGATCATGTTAATTGTGATCGTAGAACCATATTCGAGCCTTCAAGCTTTTGGACTTCAATATCACTACAAGATATAGGCATTATACTAACGTTAAAAGCGATGATAATGTAAATAACAAAATTTGCCCCCGTTGTGGCAAAAAGCGTTGTTATTGGCGACGCCATAGAACGGTTGGTATCATTGTTGCAAACCTGATACCGATGCCAATAATGATGCTGATACAGACGCTCTGCGATGCTAATAATGATGCAAGTAGTAAATTTGCGATGCTAATAGCGATGGTAATAGGGATTTTTTTTTGTGGCAGGGATTTGCGACGCTGATACCGGTGCCAATAACAACGCTGATACCGATGCTCTACGACATTAATAACGATGCCAATAATGACACGAGCAGTAAATTTGAGATGCTAATAGTGACGGTAACAAGGAAAAAAAAAAATTGTGGCAGGGCAGCATAGCACTTTGTGCTTTATTTATACTATACAAAATAGTTTCTGCATTGTGTACAATGCTCGTGTAAATAAAAACAAAGTATACTGAAATCATAACACTGATACATGAGATAAATACATGATCGCCTAATGAAAGCGACTGGTACAATCATGATAAGATATCACTACTATATAGAAAATGTCTACACACATCAGGCGACCAAAAAAGAAAGATGTTTGAGCTCCAGAGATCCAAGGGTGCGCTACATATCCTCGCCATTCGAAAACTCATCCCGGTACGAGCATTGAATGGACTCTACAAAAAAAGAAACAACAACACATCAGTCCACCATACAAAATGCATTCTAATTAAACATGGTAACTACAGACAAAAAAGATAAGTGACTTATAGGGCCGCCACGTCTATAGAATCGGTCGATCAATGCAGTGAGACCATGCCTCTCTGTATATCGAGTCTCAAGGCCGGTTGGATCATGATGCTGCAAAGAAAACAAAATACTAACTGTTAAAAACATGATTGTTTGTACAAATGATATTGCAAAAAAATAAACAAGCAAAACAAAAGAAAAACTTACAAAGTCCTCCAAATATGTCATGTGGCTGCCACTCCCGAGATGATGGACCACTCCGGCCTCTAGTCGTGTCCTTGCCGCCTCGCGCTGCTGACTGCAACGTCCTGGAGAATCTGTAGCCTCCTTCCTCAGTCGATGCCAGTCATCCGCGTCTAGCCACTCAGGCTTTGTAGCCCTACTTTTGCTTGCCTTGGGTGTGTTTGATCGTCTGTGTGACATATATGCACGCATGCAGTCCATCATCCAGCCCGTAGAAAATCTATCTACTAAGCCTAGGATCGGAAACTCCTCATGCAAGGATGCTACTATGTAGTCCTTGCTCCTCTCCGGTATGTTCTTCCAATGATCTCAGATGTTGTGCCGAAAAACTTGTTGGCACAACTCTCTCATGGGAGCCATCACCCTCCTCTCCTCATCATTTATGATGATGGCTCTTGACCTATCATTGACTAGATAGGCATATCCCCCTAGGGTATACCTAAGATAGGTCCTCTCTCACGTGCGTCCATACTCCTAGGCATATCCAGGAGAACCATGTGTATCCGGTGTACCGACCGGGGTAATATCCGTTAGAGTGACACCCATGGGGGTGCCACCTGCAGACGGCTGAGGGAGTAACTGAAGTAGATGTCCCCATAGGTGTAACAAATCCTGGAGGTGATGCAACTCCAACAGAATGAGGAGACGGAGATACCGCGCCCGTGCCTCCACAGCATCCACTTGAGCTTGAGCTACGCTCCTTGGAACCGCCACGAGAGCGAGGAGTCGCATTTGTATCTTGTGCTGACCGCGGGCTCACTGCCTCTGTATCTCTGCAGTATCCCCCTGCCCCTGAAGCACTCCCTCCCTCTGGCCCAAGTCTAGAGCGTGGACCTCGTTTGCTCGAAGCTAAAGCATCCGATGCCATCGAAGTAGATCTAGTAGAGCGGCCTGACGATGTCCGAGATAGCTCCTAGTCTACCATGTCTCTGAATCTTACGATCTGGTCTTGAGACATGTGCGTGAAGATATCTTGCAACTCCTCATCGCTCATCCCTCGACTCATCCTAAAAATGTCACCTGTACAGACAAAAAATGATGTTAGTATAATCAATTTAAATCATACAAAGCACGGTAATATAAATCCTAAAAAAATGACCTCACTTAAAATGCATATCTTATGTACCCTTATAAGCGATTGGTCAACGAATTGAGTAAGTGGATGCTCCAAGTATGAAGTATCCTATGGTCCCATGTCAATCTCCTGACACAACTCCACATACACTTGAAGGTTGAGAGACATGTCACCACAAAAGGATGAGTCCATCTCGTTCTCAAAGAATTCTTGGACTCCTGTATTTCCATCATTGTAAGCCGATGCACTCCAAGCTTTCCCTCCCCTCCACCCCTTGCAATATTGACCCCTCTATTTTGATATTGTCTTCATCTATGCTCGGAACATCGCTTTGATCATATACTCTCGCACTTCGGGGAGTTGAAGGTATAACATACCACCATTGAGGTTGTCGGGGGTTTGGATAGAAGATTACTTGTTCACAAACATGTACAAGAGAGTTTAAACTATTGTGACATGTACCATGTCGTAATACAATTAATAAACAAATGAGTTCATGTACCTGTTCATAATGAGCCGACAACACAAATGTGTCACCCAAATCCGTCCATTTTTTTTCAGAATCTATTTCGAGAAATCCAGATGGACCTCGTCCAATTGTTGCTGCAGCTCCTTCAAGTACCACTTTGAACCACTACACATCGAATATTATCATGGAGAATCTATGGTAATCCACCATAACAATACTTTGCAAGCTTCCAAAATACTCCATCTCATCTATAACCCTGTTTGGACTCGTTGCTCGTCATCGGCTCTCCATGCTCGAACCTTGCCATGATACCACAATCCATTGTGAAGCGCATCATGTCAATACACTTCATCATTTCTGAAAGAATTCATAGGAGAAGAAGAGGATGGAACAAAAATTGGAGCTGGGTTAAGTGGTTATTGATCTCTTCTAGCCATCTTTATCTGAAGATCGTTCAAGTTCTTTGAAATCTCTTCCACCATGTCTTCGACAGTTGGTTTAGCAGATGGTCTGACAACTATCGCAGGAATAGGCATATGCATAGGCATAGAAGAAGGCATAGACATGGGATGAGAGGTAGGAGAAGAAGTGGAAGGCATAGTAGGAGAAGTGAAGGTAGGAGAAGAGTCCATCATTAGAGCTGTTTGCATACTATTTTGTAAGCAAGCCTTCCATCTAGTCCGCCTCTTCATGAATGTGGAAATCGCATCAACAACATCTTGCCAATCCGTCTTTAATCCCATAGGTTGCATATGGTCTTCAAGAAGTTCTCCCAACTTGTCTTGAAGTACACGGTCAGTTGCTTGCAAGAATAACTCCACTTTCTCTAAGTTTAGCACTCTTTGTTTAAGTGCATCCAACTGGTTGTAACGTTCTTCAAACTTGCGCAATAACTCAGAAGAAGTAACAAGTCCTTTGTTGGGTTGGTAGACCCACTCTTTCTTGGTCAGCTGCTTGCAAGAATAACTCCACTTTCTCTAAGTTTAGCGCTCTTTGTTCAAGTGCATCCAACTGGTTGTAACGTTCTTCAAACTCGTGCAATCACTCAGAAGAAGTAACAAGTCCTTTGTTGGGTTGGTAGACCCACTCTTTGAACGTCTTCCGAGTAGCAATACAATAATCCTCTAAGAAATATTCATATTTGAGCGCCTTTTTAAAGACATTCCAATTTGAATCTTGCACAAATAAATCAGTCACTCTAACCCGCAAAGCAGGCGTGACTAGCCATAAGAAATAGTTGCTCGAGTTGGTAGGAACTCCAAAGAAGTTCATCGGACTTTCAATTATTTTAAGATAAGGGAAAACATTCCAACCATCAAATAATTTGTGTTCACTTACCACCCACTGCCTCGATTGCTTTGGTTTCTCCAAGTGTATATTATTGTTCTTGATGTAGCATTCATTGTTGATCCAATTGTCCCTGATGTAGCTGTTGTTGTTGCTACATAGATAACTGCATCTGTTGATTCTGCATCATAATAGCCTAAGATAGAGTCTGTAATAAATTTCTCATCTCATCGGTGAAAAAGAAAGAAGTACTTGATGATGAAGTGGGTGGAGTATTTGAAGAGTCTCCCATCTCGACAATCAAAAGTGACACTTTCACGTCAGGTTTACCAGGTGTCGCACGGGATTCACATGGGGAATTCGTGAATGTCACTCACCACAAGGACTCTTTACGAGATGGGAATAATGATGATGATGAGTACTCAAGTCAAATTCATAGAGAGAAGATGAAGGTTTTCTTTGAGACACAAATTGTCGAAAAGACTCAATCCTCCAATCTTGGATAGGAAAATTTCATATATTTGTTCAAGTTTGCAGTTTCAAGAATACCCTTGCTTCGTTTTAGTAGCTTCTTCTTCCATGCAATATAACTACAAAGGAATTTTTTACTTCATAGTTGTCTCAACACAACATAGTTCAAAATATCAAGATGCGGTTGTTGTAGCCATATTCTTTATCGGTTCTTCATATAATTGCTTCTTTGACTTTGATAGCAAAGCAAATATCTTCTTTTGGATATTTTATTATCAAATGATCGTGTCTGTTCCAAATCATATTTCATTTTAAAAAATCAATATCTATCTTTGCAGCTGATCATGTGGAGGTAACTCTGAAATAAGGCGGAACTTAGACCGTGTGCATAACAGTGATGATCAGTATGCTTTTCGCCTTGTCAGTCGGCCTTGGTTATAAGCTCACGTCTCATGAAATAGTTGTTTCAATCACAGCGTTGGCGTAGGCAGTCCATTGTTATCGACCTGAGATATAAGGCTGTTTCCAAACTTTGTACGCCATCCGAAGCTTATTTATATAAGATTATCACTGTGCTGTCAAGTAGGAAGTACTGAGATAACAATCAGAAAATACTCAATATCAGAATGGTTTTGTTGAGTAGGCCATACTCTTTGGTAGCAGGCAGCAAGTAAAAAAAATATTCACTCTCCTTCAACGTCGTATCACTCTTCTTCTTCTTCGTCACCATCTCGTCCGCCATTTTGTAGCT
This sequence comes from Lygodium microphyllum, assembly GCF_053477565.2. Classification (NCBI taxonomy): domain Eukaryota; kingdom Viridiplantae; phylum Streptophyta; class Polypodiopsida; order Schizaeales; family Lygodiaceae; genus Lygodium; species Lygodium microphyllum. The sequence goes on along the minus strand of NC_141137.1, from coordinate 41,739,731 downwards.
TTCGTTGTTTGGATTCTCCTCCTCATCTTCCGCTGCTGTCATTCTCGACTATCAATCTTTCGTCGTCCCTTCTGCAACTTTAGATGTTCTCCGATGTCACCTTCCGCTCTCCTCTGTTGCAGCCGCAGTAGCCGATGCTTCTAGCTTCACCTTCTGCAGCAGCTTTGCCACCAGCTCCGAGTTCCACGAAACCTCCAACTTCTCCTTCCACCGTTGCTTCATGTCCGTTGATGCCGTCGGATAGAACATGTCATCTCAATCGGTCTTCAGCTTCATTCCCGGCTAGTTCGTCTTTGTTGCAGTCTTCTACAACATCTTTGGTATCCTCAGCTTCGAATTCTTTCTCTTTTCTTCTACTTCAATCGTCTCTTCATCTTCAACTCTATTGACTACTCCGTCTGTCATCGTCTTGTCTTCTCCACGTCAGCTTCATCAGCTTCCCTCATTATCGCCAGTTTCAGCTTGCTAATCAATCCGCTTCGTCGTCCTCATTTTTCCTCCCCCCCCTTTCGTTCCGTTCCTTAGATTTTTATCCCTTGCTGCGCCACTCGGAAGGCCTAATTTATCGACTTTTAGCTTTAGCTTTCTTATGCTTTATTGAGAACACACTTTCTTAATTGTCATTGATTATGTCATCCAATTTGCTGCAAATAGACGGCTCTATATTCATTGAAAAGGTAGCCTCTCTCTTTTCTATCTATCAAGAGCACATTGTATTAATGGATATTCCATAAAACCCTTTACTCTCTCTCAAATTTGGAGTTCTTCCCTATAACTTCAATTATTGCCTTTGTCTTGAATTCTACGATTAAAACCTTTAAAGGTTTCCACATTCCAAAGCCCTTCAACCACAGCTGTGTGGTCAAGCTCATATTGCTAATGAAACTTTTTCTGTAAGAGTTTGTCTACTTCACACTTGAGATCACACCACAGCGAGTGCCCTTTTTCTCATCAAAGTCTACAAATGTCCGATGTTGCAATGCCCACTTAGATGTCATTGACTTTTGTAGACCTTGAGTCCTTGAATCTTCAAAACATGATCCTTCATGTAGACCAATTATCCTTGAATTGTGACCTATCAAGTACATGCTTTAGAAAAGAACTTCATGCCTAGTCACTCATATAGTTTGCAAATTTGAGTCCATGCAATGCAATTAATCAAGTGGTGCTTCTACACAAAAAACTATGAATGCATTGAAGAAATCGTGCCTAGCCTAACTACATGTGCTTGTGTGTCATGCAAACACAAAAGATAACAACAATGGAAAATTTTAGCTTAAAATTCCGCCCTCAGGTTTGTAGTGGTAGACGCGTAGCATCACAACAACATATAGTATTTGCACAGATAAAATAATGTTAGATTGAGGGTAAAACACGTGTAGCATTTGCAAATATAAAGCAACTCTAGATTGAGTATTGATAGTGAACTTATACAATATAACTAGTACATTATTAGTTTTGTCTACATAGTAATCTAAATGATCTCTCATTATGTTATTTGAGATTAGAGAAAAGATGATAAAAACTCAAAACTTTGAAGACCCTATCCTTGCTTGTAAAGGCTCTACAAAAGGCAAGGATGTCAATCCTAATTGACAACCATGTATTTATGGGAGTTACCACCTTTTTGGAGCATCCATCAAATGCCCTTTCATTTTTGAACTGCCAAATACCACCACTACACTTTCGGTGTTCTACAACTTCATGGATTCCTCATTCTTTTTGCCTTTCTCCTCAAAGACTACCAACTTGTAGTCCAACTCATCATGAAAATTAATCTTTCCAATCTATTCTTTAAGCCTCCTCCACAATCTATGGACCTCCATGCACTCCCAAAACAGGTGCTAGAGTGATTTTGACTCTCATCCACAAAGTAGACACATGGGGGAGGCTCCAAAGACCTTATGTAGCTTCTTTCTAGTAGAAAAATCATTCATTACTACCCTCCAAAAGTTAAAATTTTATTTTCTTAGAGAGAGTTGAAATAAAAAATCTCTTGATTCTCTTTTCCCAAAATTTGGTCCTAGATCTTGGTTTCCATCTCCTCCAATATGAAGTTGCTTTCATCATATGTTCCTTTGACCTACGCCTTATGTCTTCAGAGCTCCTATATCTCCATAGAATCTTGCCATTAGGAACCTTCAAGAACTTGGTAGGATTAGAACTGTTAATAATGGTAGAGGTGGGCCCAGGGGGCTTGATTTTCCTCATTAATCTCTGCATAAATGCTACCTCCCCACATTTAGATTGAAGAGGTTTTGAATTCTCTACAACCCTAGAAAGGAGAGATTGTTATTTTCCTACATGTCCTTCCACCTAAGAAGTCCTTTGGCCATGATTCTCTTGGCTTTTCCTTCACAAGAATAAAGAGGGGTTCGAAGGAAAAACAATTGGTCCAAATCACATGCATCAGAGAGGAATTTCCACTGCTATTTTGGGCTGTAGCTGAACTAGGCTCTTCCATAACTTTCTGTAACACATTGACAATATGTTGTGCCACAGATAGAGACAACTTGATTTTCTACCTAGAAAGAAGGAGGTCCATCCAACATGCATCCTTTTGAGGCAAGCCTCTCATCTTAACTAAATAGAGCCAATGTCCTAACAGAACAATCCAAGGATGGTTCTCCTCTATCCTCTTGATCAACTTGAAGATCGAGGCCTTAGCTGTATGAGCCACTTGAGGGATTCCCAAACCTCCTTCCACTTTTGGAGTCGTGAGACCAAAGCCCAAGAGATAGATGTCTAGCCTCTTCTCCAAACGCTTGCCCCATATAGAAAGTCCACAAAATCCCTCTCCAACACATTCCAAGAGTTTTGACAAATCATCATCCACCAGAAAGGTGATCAAAGAGGCAAGCATAGCCTTTATTATTACAGCTCTCCCTGACCAGTTCATAGGGACTCCTTTCCATTTGTCCACTTTTTCTTTGACCTTGTGTGTGAGCCACTCACCTCTCTGCTTCATTGTGATTCCAATACCAAGTGGAAATCCTAGATGAAGGCCTTAACTTTGTTAGCTAGTTGAAGGATTCCCAAACCTCCTTCCGCTTCTAGAGTCCTGACTAAAGACCAAGAGATAGATCTCCAACCTCTTCTCCCTCAAGGCTTGTCCCCCCATAAGAAATCCACAAACTCCCTCTCTACTGCATTCTAGGAGTTTTGACTTAAGGTTCAAAATCATAGTCGAAAAGGTGATTAAAGAGGCAAGCATACCCTTTATTATAATAGCTCCGCCCAACCAACTCACATGGACTCCTTTTCATTTGTCCACTTTTTCTTTGACCTCGTGGGTGAGCCACTCAGCTCACTCCTTCCTTCTGATTCCAAAAATCTTAAAAAAGGTTTGATGGACCTCCCTTTTGAAATAGCCATATATTAGCACTTTGTACAGGCTTTTTTTTTTCTTTATTACATCAAATACCACATTATTTATGATCAAGCAAGTCTTCTCTATGTATTTTGTATGTGTATTAAATTGATAACTCATTATGTATTTTGGGTCTACAAGAAAGATAATATACAATCTTACACTTTTCAAGGTTTCCAATGGTGATTGATTACAAGAGTTTGCTATAATGGCATCAGCACCATGATCTTTGAAAACATCTTGCATAACACAAAATACATCAAAGTTAAATGTTGAAAAGTACAATGACAAGACATGCAATCGCATATGGGATTATGACATACATAAACATTAAATGCTCCTTACATAATTACATAGTATGGCAAAGAGTTGGCACAAGTGCTCCTTAAGATTTCATCACCAATGGGAACAATGTTCTTTCCCATTGTAATGTATCGTGATGTATTATAAGAAGAAATAAAGAAGTAGAATGTGTTTGACTTAGTCAATGCATAAGTTGGGTGCATTTGCTATACTATAAGAAGAAGTAAAGACGTATAATGTGTTTGAGAATGTGTTTAACTTGGCCAATACATAAATTGGGTGCATTTTCTCCTTTTATTTAAAGCTTATTTGCAAATAGAAAACATAATCATAATGGCGAGCATAAAATCATAGTATAAACATTTAATAATCCACATTGTTCATTTAGAAATAGTATGTTATCTAAAGTGAATGCTTTAATACAATCCCACATTGGTATTGACATGGTAGAACCTTTAAAAAAGGGGGGCTCTACCAAGCGCTACTACGCCACAAGACCTTTTACGCAACCTTGATGTGCCATAATGACAAGATTGAAATGGGTTGAAGTTTTTGATTTGAGAATAGTTAATCATATAAATTGGGCACTTCATGCCGACATTCTTTTGGTGCTTCATAACAATTACAACACTTTGTGTCTTAAGGCATAGTTCAAGCTACCTAGTCATTTAAACTTAATGTCTTGCTTTTAGGGTTATTGCAAAGAAATGCTTACAAAAGACACTTTTAGAATCATCTATAAAAATGTGAGTTTTTTAAAAAGGGGGGGGAGACCATTTGGTTTAGCTAAATGTGCTTGAAAAATAATATATGAAATTATGGCTATTATGTCTAAGGTAGCTAAGAAGATAGCACATTTTTTGCCCTACCTAACACCCCTCATGTTGCATCAAGCTTGCCGCCCATTATACTAGCCCCAATGATGCAAAACATACCCTTGTGTATTTGTGTACATATGCGACACTTTTTTGCTTGTCTCTTGTCCAAAATAATCTCACATTCTCCATCATTTATCATTTTGATTTCTATGTAACTTATTTGCAAAGTAGGTGCATGCACATTATAGTGTTGTCATTAAGGGTCTTTGTATATACATCCAGATACCTTCATGTATACATAAAATATAATGTCATTGACCTTATACAACCCATCATATGTCAAATTGTATATTGTTGGGGGTAAAGGCGCCTCCAGCTAGCCGCCCGTGTATTACTACACTGACAATCACCACCACTGCACACTGCAGGTGGCGGGCGCTCGTCACCGTCACTTTATTCTTTATTCTTTTAGTGACAGTTTGAATAAAGAAAGGCCCGATCACACATTGTGACTATTGGAGTTTCCATTTCTTATCTCTCTCTCTTTCTTGCTCTTGCTCTCCCGCCATAGCTCTCGAGTGCAATCTTCGATCCTTCTCACCTTTCAACTGGTATCAGAGCATGACTTCCCGACTCTTGAGATTGGCTCGTGGCATTCTCAGCTTCCCATTGACTCCCCACTCGCATTAGGTCTCCTTCCCAGCATCCATAGCTCATTCTCTTGAGCTCCCATCACTCCTCGGCTTCGGCTTCTTTTCGACCTATTGAGGCACCATTAGGGCATTCACATTGAGGTATTGCTTCATTATTTCAGAGTTTTACTTCAGTCCATAGGTCTAGATAAACAAGGTTTTCACAAGTTGTGGGTAGCCATAGCTCACACCTCTTGGAGCTTCCTTCACCTAGATCTTGCTTCCAGTCTATCAAGGCTTGTTGAGGCTTGGTGTAGGCCTTCTTTGGCCCCCATTTGTGTCCCCCTTTGGGCCCCATTGTTGACACATGGGACAGCAGACCCCCCCAGCTAGCTCACATTTTTTTTGCATCTGTTTCAAAATCTGACCCAAAAATCACTCTTTTTGTCATATCTTGGGCATTCGGAACCCGATTCAGGCAAGGTAAGAGTCTAAGTTGGGATTTTGACACACTCTGGACACGCGATGGTGATGTCGGATTTGCCAAATTCTAATGACAGAATATTCTACAACAGATTTCAGGTATGAGACAACAAGTATTTGTATGCCTATGGCTTATGTGATTGTCAATGGCTGAGATTAGAGCTCGATTTGGATTTGATTGTCACTTCTTTGTAGGTGGCATTTCATCTATGACATGGTTTATGCCTAGGCTACCTAGTACAGGTTATGATGTCTTGGTGAATGCTTTATGCCTTGGCTATGGATAGCACTTGTTTAAGCTCATCTCGACATTCATTTGAGTATTCCCTTGAGCAGTTGGACATTGACTTGGATTTTTCCGTTAGGCATTGTCTTGGTTACTTGCCTTTGGTACTCTGACTTGGTTTGATTGAGCTATTGAACTTGTTTATCCACCTTTTGTGCCAGTGGGAGCATCTTATATGCTTGGCCAACATTGAGCAGGAAGTTTATGCTATTTTGAGCATTTTGCAGATACTTGAGACTTTGGGATCCCTTACACTTAAATGTTGCATGGTTCATGCACTGATATCTTGGAGTTGCTTTTGACCTAAGCTTGGGCTTTGCACTCTTGTGAGCATACACCTACTGGTATCAAGTCTTGCCAGTGTTATGTATACTTTGCCCTATTGTCCAGGGGGTATGCCTACTCACTAACGGATGCTTTGGTGACATGTTTGGGTGTTTGCTCAAGGTCTTGATGGCTGTTTGATACTGATTTATGTCCGTTTATGGCTGGTCATGTCTTCATTGTCATTTCTTGACTTGGTGCAGTGATTTGGTCAACAATTGCCTCTCATAGTACCCTACTGTCATTTATTACAGCAAGTATATAACTCCGAACTGACATGGATTTTTCATGCTGAAATATTCTGAAATGATGTATTTTCACTAGTACTTGGTGGGCAGCAGCTTTGGTTACACTTTTCTTGCCATTTTTCTCTCGATTTTGATGATTTTTTGGTCATTTTCTGTAGTAAACAGCAAGAAGTTTTAAACTATCTGCAGTCTTCCATCCTGCACTATGGCAAGTTCATCCACTGATCATGCTATTTTCAACATCACTAAGCTTGATGGTACAAATTACTCTTATTGGAAGAGCCTGATTTGGCAGGTGTTGGTGCAAAAATGGTAGATCAAACCATTGAGGATGAGCGGACAGCCGCTTGCAACTATGCCAGATGAGGAATGGTTTGAGCTTGATGAGTTATGAAAGTCCACTATTATATTATCTCTCACAAAACAGGTTCATTATAATGTATTTGAGGAAGAACAGAGTGCATGGCAGTTGTGGGATAAAATCAAGAATCTCTATGATAAGAAAAGTCCATCGAGTCAGATATATTGGCTAAAGCAACTTATGGATCTGTGCATGAAGGGGAATGCGACTATGTCTCCTCACTTGAGCTAATTCTATGCTATACTCAAGAACTTGACTTCGCAGGACATCACTTTTGTAGAGGATTTCACTCCTCTTTTCTTGCTTAGTACTCTTAATGAGTCATGGGATGTACTCCGCACTGCATTATGTGCCTCTACTGCTACCTTGAAATTATCTGATGTTGAGAGTGCTCTTTTGCAGGAAGAGGTTAACCATAAGAATTTGAATGCCTCTCTTGTGTCGCATGCTATGACAGTTAGAGGCAGGAATGATGGATATGGAAAGCATGGCACGCATGATGGATATGGAAAGCATGCCTCTCTTGTGTCGCATGCTATGACAGTTAGAGGCAAGAATGATGGATATGGGAAGCATGGTAGTGGCAGTGGCCGTGGACGGGATTCTCAAAAATCTCAGTCCAAGTCCCGTGGGAAGTCACGTAACAAATCCCGTGGCACAAAAGCAGATGTAACTTGTCAACATTGTGGGAAAAAGGGCCATATTAGGCCACAATGCCATGAATTGCGCAATGAAAGGGCCATATTAGGCCACAACGCCATGAATTGCACAAATCCCGTGGCAGGAATGCAGATGTAACTTGTGGGAAAAAGGGCCATATTAGGCCACAATGCCATGAATTGCGCAAATCCCGTGGCAGGAATGCATATGTAACTTGTCAACATTGTGGGAAAAAGGGCCATATAAGGCCACAATGCCATGAATTGCAGAATGAAAGGTGCAAAGATAAGGGAAAAGACAAAGTGCAAGATAAGTCGTCTGATCACAGCATAGTGCCTGCAAAGTCTAGTGTTAAAATTGAAGAGATCAATATTATGCAGCCTGAGGATGTTGATGATGATTATATCATTACAGCTTCTTCTAGTGCTTCGCAGATGACAGAGATACACTCTATGTATGCACAGTATTGGCACTTGGACTCAGGTGTGTCCTTTCATGTGACACCTTGCCAAGAGTGGTTTCATTCATACCGTACTGTGCGCTTGGGTGATGATAGATCTCTTGATATTGTGGGCGTTGGTGACATTAGGCTGCAGTTTTCTTCTAGCAGCAGTTTTGTTATGCAAGATGTATGTCATGTACCTGCTTTGACACGTAGTCTCATGTCAACTAGACAGCTTGATGATGCAAGTTATAATGTATCTTTTGGATACTCTACATGGTAGATCACTCGTGGCAGACTTCTGATTGCGAGAGGTGCCAAGGCTAACACCCTCTATCCCTTGATTGTATCTGCTTCTTTCCTTGATCATATTTTTTCTGTGGGTTCTATCCCACATGTATCTCTTTGGAATTCCCGTTTGGGCCATATGTCTTTAAAGGGAATGAAAATGCTTTATGAATTGTAGTACTTACCGCCCCTTGATTATGCATATTTTGATTCATGTGAGCATTGTCTTTACGGCAGGCAGACTAGGTCTACGCATAAGAAGTCTAGTAGGCCACGCCTGAGTGAGCCCTGGGCATTGATACATTTGGATGTTTGTGGGCCCATGCCTTGTCAGTATATGGGTGGTGCAAAGTATTTTTTTACTTTCATAGAAGATTTTTCATGGAAAGTTTGGGCTTATCCCATTAAGCTGAAATACGATGTCTTGGCTGTGTTTTAGAGATGGTTTGCATTGGTTGAGAACAAGTCTGGGTATAGGCTAAAATGCCTAAGGACAGACAATGGGGGTGAGTATGTCTCACGTGCTTTTGAGCAGTTATGTTATGAGAGGGGCATTAAGCGTCAGTTGACCGCCCCCTACACCCCCCCATCATGGTTTGGCTGAGTGGATGAATAGAACCATCCAGGAGCGTGTACGTAGTATGCTTAGCCATACAAGCCTACCACAGAGCTTTTGGGCTGAGGCAGTTAGTATAGCTCTGTATGTCATAAACAGATCACCTTCTAGTGGTTTGGATTTCTAGGTTACAGAGGAGGGATGGACTAGAAAACCTCCCTCTTATGGGCATCTTCGTGTCTTTGGATGTGAGGCATTTTGCCATGTGCCCAGGAATAAGAGAAGTAAGCTAGATCCTAAGAGTATCAAATGCATTTTCCTTGGTTATGGGGATGCAGGCAAGATGGGTTACCGTCTCTGGGATCCGCAGGCGCAAAAAGTCATCCGCAGTCATGATATAGTCTTCCATGAAGACAAGATGCATAGGCAACCTGAGAGAGTTGTTGAGATCCACAAGGTCATATTTCAGGAGGAGCCCAAAGCTCTTGCACAGCCAGTTGAACAGCCTAGAGCTGCAGCAGATGCTCATGGTCAAGGTGTTGGACAGGCAGCTAGGTAGGTAGTAGAGCCTACCGTGAGATGGTCTACTAGAGACAGACGTCCACCTGACAGATTTCAGCCATCGATGCATTATGTCTTGTTACAGATGCAGGAGAGACTTTCACCTATGATGAGGCTATGCGCAGGGGTGACAGTCACTCATGGGAGAGGGCTATGCAGTCTGAGATAGACTCCTTGCATAAGAATGAGACTTGGGATTTGGTTTCCTTGCCTGAGGGCAAGAAGGCTTTGCCATGCAAGTGGGTGTACAAGCTGAAAAGTATCCTTGGATACCCTAAGCTGGCATACAAGGCTAGATTGGTAGCAAAGGGTTCTAAGCAGCAGCATGGCATGGACTTTGATGAGGTCTTTTCTCCTATGGTTAAGATGACCACCATGCGCTTAGTCTTGGCTTTGGTTGCTCATCTTGACTTGGATTTATGCGAGATGGATGTCAAGAAGGCTTTCTTACATGGGGACTTGTATGATGAGATTTATATGGAGTAGCCTAAGGGCTTTGCAGAACTTGGCAAGGAGCACATACTGTGCAAATTGAAGAAAAGTTTTTATGGCTTGAAGCAGGCACCTAGGGAGTGGTATCATAAGTTTGATGCCTTTATGTAGTCACAGGGCTACAGCAGGAGTGCTATGGATCCATGTCTTTCTAGAAGAAAGCCCGTGATGGTTCTTTATTGATTTTGATACTCTATGTGGATGATATGCTGATAGCAGGGAAAGCTCATGATGAGCTAGATGCTCTTAAGGTTCAGCTCAAGAAGATCTTTGAGATAAAAGAGCTGAGACATGCCTCTCACATACTTGGTATGCGCATTAAATGCGACAGGCATTAGGGACTCCTCTACTTGTCACAAAGGGAGTACATTCATAAAGTCCTTGAACGCTTTTGCATGTAGGATGTAAAGCCTATTGGTTGTCCATTGCCTTTTTATGTGAAGGTCTCACAGGCTAATTGTCCGCAAACATATGAGTAGAGGGCCGAGATGGCCATGATTCCCTATGCATCTGCAGTGGGCAATCTTATGTATGCCATGATAGCCACTCATCCAGATATTGCCTTTGTAGTTGGTGTTGTGGCACGCTATATGGCTACACCTGGCAAGAAGCATTGGGATGTCGTGAAGGGTATCATGAGGTACCTGAAGGGCACTGCAGATATGTGCATATGCTATGGCAGCCAGGATACAGGAGTTGTGGGGTACACTGACTCTGATTATGCAGGACATGCAGATAATAGGAAGTCCACTTCCGACTATGTATTCACGTATGCTGGAGGAGCTATTTCTTGGATGTCCAGGGTGTAGAAATGCACGGTCCTTTCTAGAGGTCGAGTATGTTGCAGCCACTAAGGCTTGCAAGGAGGCCATTTGGTTGGGTCGTTTGGTTGCTGACCTTGGTATTGATGCTATCCCTACACTACATTCGGATTCTATGAGTGCTATTTAGATAGCCAAGAATCCGGTCTTCCATGCGAAGACGAAACACATTGAGGTGAGGTATCACTTCATACGTGGGGTCATTGAGGACAAGTCTGTTGATCTTGTTAAGATCTCGAGCGACTAGAATCCTGCAGATCTGATCACGAAAAGCCTCTCTATAGAGTGCTTTGCCTTCCTCGGGAGGTTGATGGGCGTGGGATGAGATGACATCTTTCCTCATCCTGTTGTACATGTGTACATATTGTACTGTCTTTCTCATTTTCTTTTCACTCCTTACTAGGGCAGATTCGTCTTTAAGTTGGAGGTTGTTGGGGGTAAAGGCACCTCTGTCTAGCCGCCCGTGTATTACTACACTGACAGTCACCGCCACTACACACTGCAGGTGGCGGGCGCCCATTGCTGTCACTTTATTCTTTATTATTTTAGTTACAGTTTGAATAAAGGAGGGCCCGGTCACACATTGTGACTGTTGGAGTTCCCATTTCTTGTCTGTCTCTCTTTCTTGCTCTTGCTCTCCCACCATAGCTCTCGAGTGCAAGCTTTGATCCTTCTCTCCTTTCATATATAACTTCTTCAAATCAATGAAAGTTTACAATAAAATAAATATACACCATTTGATTTGTCAATGAAACTCAATCTCTCTCACTATATATATATATATATATATATATATGTGTGTGTGTGTGTGTGTGTGTGTGTATGTATGTATGTATGTATGTATATATGCATGCATGCATGCATGCATGTATGTATGTATTTATGTATACATGTATACATGTATGTGCTCTATTCTATGACATTTTCTTTACTAAAATTGTAAAGAAAATCATCCTTGCTAATCTCTCTACTCTGCCATATCCTTCTTCCATAGTCATTGTAGGTCATCAAAAGGCTAAGAGTGTCATCAACCCTTGTATATCTTATTTACCTACACATCATCCTCACCAATCCAGTCCATGCTTTGTGAGTTTCCCTATACCTTGTGCTCAAGAGACAGAGAGAGAGCGGCATGTGCATGTATGCATCCATGTCAAGTGATCATAATAGCATTGTGTACTAACAAATACATAATATAGCAACAATGACTAGATTAACCTAATAAGTCTAGCCAAGATTTGACCACCATTCTTACTCAAATATCCAACTTAGAAGTATCAAAGATACCATTTTAATTAAACTATACATCACTAAGATGTGCGCAAACATGAACAAAGAGTAGTAGGTTATGTCGCAAGAGCTTTTGGAGGAGTTGCAGCAATGTGGTTTTTGAAGCATCTTTGAATCACTTCAAGCATGTATTGTTGAGGAGAAGCTTGCAAATGTTTTATGCTCTGATGGTGCCTTGCAAGCTATGTGCTCACTGAAGCTATGTATGTATGGTGAAGCTATGCCCATATGTAGACTATGTAGCCTCAGATGTGCTTCAAGTTTCCAAAAAGAGAGAACATTGAGAAATGGGAATTTTGGCAGTACATTTGCTCTTGATTGTTCATGCATGCTAGTTTTGAGCCTTATGGGCATCCAATGGCTAATCCTTTGCATGTTTCTAATAATATACAAATATTTTAGGTAGATACTCCTCATCTAACCTACAACAGTTTGCGGAGCACCTATCAGTTGTACTACAGTTCTAGTATATTATGGAGACAGCTTTATCACACAGGGAGACTAAGCAACAAGCAATGAGAATTCTCTGATTGAGTAGAAGTTGTTTGAACAAGATCTTCATTTGACATGAGTTGGAGGCTCTCGACTAATGTTTGACAAAATATGGTAATATAGTCCAAGTTTCAAGAAAATGTTGGTATGTATGAAGCAATGTTCAGTTTTGAAAGTTCACATGAAATCTATGGAGCAGTATACAGTAAACATGTGAGAATAGCATAACATGGAATCCCAACTATTTAGCAGCTATTATAGTAGTCATTTAGGCCACAAGCAAGTGAAATATAAGTCTCTATTTATAGCTCTCTAGTTTGGTTTGAGTTCAAGGATGCCAACAGAGGAATATGCATCAAATGAAGCCTTTCTTGAACCATAGAATCCTATGGATTTGTCTTTCACCGTATACTAAAATTGTTTGACTAGAATGAGAGGTACCAAAAAGAGACAACGTAGGTACCAAAAAGAGTGCTAAAGATTCTACCATAAAAGGATACAATATCCTTATATGTGGCCAAAGGCCTAAATGGGGTGGCAAATATTGAGTCATAATCCAAAGTTGACAATTGTTTTCAGCTAGGTGTGAGAGATTGTAAAGGGGCTAAAGGGAGGCTGAATACTTTCACAATAGGTGCCGTATATAGGTAGATGCTCCAGAAGTTTGAAGGCAAGTGTTTTTTCAGTGTTGATTGTTGCTTGATCATAGAATAGCTTGAAGTTTTGATATTAGCTTCATACATGAAATTTTGTGTGATGGTTGCCATTTTCATGCTTGCCAAATATACTAGAAAATGCATGTCGATCTTCAACATTTAAGGCTTGTAATAGGGCAAGGATCCCCATAACCAAGATGAGTTGGAACAATCATATTTACAATCAGCCACATGATGCAATAGATCCTAGTCATAAGATACAGATTTAGAGAACATTCAGTCCTGAATTGCCTAGTCATGAGGATGTTTATCCATATAGTGAGGACAACATATGCGAATTTCCTTAACAGAGTTTGGATAAAACTTTTGCCACCTCATTAATGTTTTGCATTATGAGGTAGTTCGTGGTTTTGAAGGCTGAGAATATTGCATTGAGAGTGTGGTTAAGGAAAATATCAACATGTATGAGGCATGTTGAATGGCTTGAGATGGAGGTTCTAGAGTGGTAGATATGTCCTCATGTTGCAAGGAGTTGTGAATCATGGGTTGATGCACTGAATAATGCATATGTCAAGATGTGGCATCTTATTATTTGGGCTATGATTCAACTGCATTATATCAAGGGTAGGGATGGATCTTTGTCTCACAATGCCCGAAAAGAAGTAAGTCATGTGGGTTCTTATACACTAGTCATGTATGCATGCAAGAGGCAAGATAGCATATTGTCTCAATCTTGTTGTTTGGGGTCGATGTAGGTAGCAAGCACCGTTTGATGGTTCTATTGAATCACTCTCTCAATCTATTAATTTGTCTCAATAGTATGGGAATGCAAATACCTATTGAAGCCAAAAATAATTAATGGGAATCTTGAGTGCTTCAGATGTTGATCTCAAAAGATCTACTTTCGATGGTATACATGTCTGAGCACTAGTTCTTAATCACAAATTTGGAACTTGTTGTTGATGTTCCATCTAGGACTGTTGCTTGCATATACTTTACATCAATGAGTCACATACTTCGTCATCACTACAGGATTGCTATAATTCTTCTTATAATACTAGTAAGCATCTATATTGGAGCTACATTTGTGCATGTTCAAGAGGTAATTTTCCATATTAATGTCTAATTAACACTCACTATCCCTAGATTGTGATTGTAAAGGCCTGTAGTAAATAGCTTTCATGGAGACAACTCTCTCTATGTTGGCTTTCCATTTTCTTCAAATGTGTTTCAAAGTAGCTATAAACTCCAAATGGTGCATTTGCAACACCTCTAAATGCTTGGGGAGTTAGCAAGGAGTTTGCAATATTCTAGAGTCAACAACCTTAGACTCCCCTTCCTGGACATGCAACATATAGTAAAGCAGGTAGATTTGTTTGAAATCGTGAGCTAAACATGCTTGCTGCTGCAAAAATGTTCATAGGAGTTGGACCAAATAGCTCAAGTAGTATGCTAGGATGCAGACTTTTGTAGATGTTTTTCCAAATTTGAAATAGATGTCAGAGAGTCCACCTAGTTTTTCTGAAATATCCAGCTTGCTTCCAACATCTTTGGTAAATGATTTGCAACTTACTACTCCCTTTGCATTAAAGATAAAAGAACACACAACTGGACAATATTATCCAATATTAAGAAGATAATGTCGTGCATAAGGAAGACAAAACTTTAAATGCTTAGATGGGTGGATATGGATAGAGGGAAATCCATTGGTCTGCAAGTGCTGCTCTAAAATTTGCAGTAGGACCTTCCAATGACACTGAAAGGATAGTTCCTAGAACTATAAGGAATCCTTCAAGCATGAGATGGCCTTATGTATTTGGGAGTACAGAGAAGGCTTCATGATTTGCTTGAGATACAAAGGCTCCTCCAATACTTCCAAGTCATCCAAGTTCAAAAGACAACCTTCATTATTCTTTGGGTGACTAAGAAATGCATATCACAATCATATCTATCTTGCTGCACTTGTAAAAGAGCATGGAGAAAATCATACTACTTCTTTCTATTTCATGCCTGTCAGCATTGATTCCAAGTTCAATTGCAATTGATATTCTTCCTAGTATGTAATGCTTCAACATGTCCTTAAGATATTGAGTAACAACCCTACTAGGAGATGACCACCCACTATTGCCTTAAATCAGTAATGTTTCTTGCATGTTTATCCTCCTCTATTCCAAGTTCACATAACTGGAGAGCTTAGAAAAGAAACTTCTACAACTATTCCAATGATGCAGACTTGTTCAGTTTCAAGATTTTCAAGTTTATGCACATAGTCACAAGCTGTTCCAAAGCCTGAAAGTCCACCTCATCCTGAAGAGTTTCAAGATTTAGGGATACAAGAGAAGTACATGCCACCTGGAATTGGGTTACAAATGAGCGACACAAATCATCCACTTTATTCACAAGAAAATCAAGGTATTGCAAGTATTGCAAGTTCTCGCAATAAATGCGAGTCCATCATAGCTGAAACCTTTGCACATAATCAAGGTTAAACTCTAAAAGTTGTTCAATGGGTTGCAATCGTACTTGATAGGGATCATCATGGGCACCCCAATTACTTGAAATAAGAGAAAGCTTATTTGGAGATGTGACTTTGTTGTCAGGTTTACATCGTTATGAATTTGGAGATGCAACATACATTGGACAAGCACCCAAAGCTATCAATTGTAATATGTTAGTATGAGAGTACATCAACTGGCGTAACCAACCATGCATGTAGTAGGTCTTGGGGTAACTAAGGGGGACTTGTTAAAGATATGTGTATGCATAACTAACAAGACTTGAGAGTGATCTTGGTGCAAGGCCGTGACAAGTGTGAACTTAGATCAGTCCTCAAGGCGTAAACTGCAAACATATAGCATGTATAGAGGGCATGTACATAAAGCAAATATCCCACTGTGTCAATAATCAAGCTCAACTGCATATCAGAATTCCCAATGTAATATCCAAGTGTCAGGTAGCATCTCCCACTGGAATAAAAGTTGAATATGCTAGATGAGCAAACAAAGCTCAAAAATCATGGGAAATGCATCCATACATTGAAGATCATGTAATATGTGATAGGAGCATAGACCTCAAGGTAACCTCAAGCTCGTAGGTGTAAACCAGTGTTGCATTAATAACCCACGCAAGAATTGACTGCCCCCATGACATCCAAGGTAATATATCCAAGCTCCAAAGGTGCAAATGTAGCCCAAATATGAAGCTCAAATTTCTACCATAGCATAGTCAAACATGTGGCAATAATGGCATTCAATATAATCTCCAAACCGCATAAGTGATTCAGTACATAAAGTTGCCTAAGTGATAGGCTAGAAGCAATGACAATAGTAGAAATCTATGCCCAAACTAGCATATGTCAGCCCAACATGAAGCTCAAAGCATATCCAAGCCTTGTCATAACATCTAGTATTATAGCCATGTCCACAATAAGCATCAATGAAGCTTGTGACATGAATTAATGGCCGTCTCTACGAGTAACTAGCATGCTACCTTGCTTTCAATAGTGATATCTATGTAAGACTGAGCTGTCAAGAATCATGTGGTGGGGGGACTTGCTTAAGCTGCCGCACCAAAACACACTATATACACAAGAGGAAGCTCACTCAAGAATACAAAAAGAGAGATGGAGGCAAAAACGTTTTCTTGCTGATTTGTTCTTCTTCTTCCACACACTATACAATGTACACAAAGTATAGATAAGATACAACATAAAGGAAAGTTTCCTACTAAGTCAAACAATGCATAACAAACTACACTAATCGACTAGCACTATATCTTTGCCAACTCTAGGTAGGTGTAACAAACTAAATATAATAAGTGATAAATCAATGGCCATGTTAGTATCATAATGACCACCAATGTGCTAAGTGTAGACGTGCGGACCCATCTAGCCAGGTGGTCCATCATCAATGTCCGCACGTGTTGAGCTTGCTATCTCAACAAGAGCCAAATGTGGACTCACATCAGGGACTCACATCGGTCCCAAAATCATGGCAAAAATTTATCATAACATCCTATCATCAAGGCAACTGTATATGGGTAGCAATGGCATCATTATATGAGCTCCAAACATGGAAAAGTGTACTACTTTTGATAGGTTTTAGCAAGATAACAGTTGTATACAAGAGTGTACTAAAGTACATGAGCTCAAATTTAATGTATATAATTCCAAAATCCTAAGACTCAATTCCCAAGAGTATTGACCAATGCTAAAAGGTTTCACAATCTCTAAGTGATGAGCAGGAGATGCAATTTATATAGCTGGGAGGATCAACTAAACAATAGGTCTAAATTTCTCAATTCGCACTAATTGAAGTAGGTCATGACACATGTCGAAGAGTAGGGAGGGCACAAGGGAGGGTCAATGTGGACTCCAAACTGATTAGGAGCCAACAACTTGGAACTCGTTGAGTTGTTGCTATTTTGGCTGGTCATATGGTTGCTCAAGAAGGCTTCAAAGTAGCCTCAACAATGGCTTGAAGCAATGCCAAACAAGTCCGAGAGTGGGGAGGGTAAACACATATAGTATTTGATTGAAGCCATAGCTACCATAAAACCTATGCTATAGGTATTCAAAATGCGAGCTGAGAGAAGGTTGGGTTGAGCTCCGCAATCTTGCTTTGATATCGATCGAAGGGAGTGTGCCCTAAAGTGGAAGTAGTGAGCGGAAGCAAGAGCTATGGTGGAAGGAGCTAGAGTAAGAGAGAGAGAGATACACAATGTGAAAAATCCAACTATCACAATGTGTGACCAGCCTTCCCTTATTAAAATGTCACTAAAAGAATAAAGAAATAAGTGACAGTGATGGGCACCCCTACCTACAATGTATAGGTGTGCAAGTATATGGGTATTATCAATGTAACTAATATACGGGCAGTTAGGCACGAGTGCCTTTACTCCCAACACTATTGCCAAGACTCTCTCCTAATCCTATGAGTTTTCTTCACCCAACAACCTGTAACGTGTCCACCTGTTCTCTTCAGGACACGTCTTAGTAGTCCATCGAAAAGGATGTCTAGAAAGCTTTGCCCGGCACTCCCATGGAATGTCACAGGGTTTGCGATCTAGGACTTTCCCCATCTACCATGTAGCGGAAGTATTCTAGCCGTTCCCACTTAGGACCGACCTGAATCAGGGTATTCCCTAATGGTCATTTCCTAAATGGCAACAGCGTCGAACCCTGAGCGAACTACTTTACACGCAAACACTAGGGCGAAGCGGATTCATGCTGCACTTGTTTCAAGGAGAATGGAAAACGAGAGGGATGCAAAGCTCAACCTCTTTTCCATAAGGCATAGCCCCATTCCGCTCCCCTAAAACAGTGTAAACCGGGATTATCATAACCTAGACTCTAGGTCAGCGCCCTTTTTGCTATTCATTTCCTTTGAAACGATCTTCTTGCTATCCATCATGATTGAGAAAAGTTCCCGGCCAATCGGGACCACCCATCCGTAGGACGGACCCATGGCCACATCCACCACACTTTCCTCAGTTGTTTTAGTTGTCTAATTACCTACCACATTTAGTTGGACATGCATCAAGCAGCCTCCTTAATTAGCATGTTAAGCATGAGTTCCTTCACGTAATCTTAGCACTTGACATAGAAAAACAGTGTCAAACAAGCTCCTTTTCAACAGTTTATCATATTTATATTTGGAATACATTTATAAAGTCCAGCCCATAGGCTTGTCCATAAACCGCCCGAAGGCTATCTAGCAATCCACAAGGATTACTAATCCAAGATTCCGCCTGTAGACTAGTATGCGGGCCTTGAGATCCAATCCCGAGTCAAGTTGGCCTCTTGTGCAGGGCAGGGAAGGTGAGGGATCTACGGCCGGAGCCCCCTCTCTAGCACCCAAGCGTCCTCTTGCTCCAAGTAGCGCTCAACGGAGAGAGCTCTCGCGGTGGGTTCGGTCCACCTTCCCGACGTGGTTAACAACCTCCTTGGTTAGGGTCACGCAGACAGTCGGGGGTAACTGAGACTGCCTCTCCCTTCAGGCCTTCAACCTGAAGCATTAGATATCTTTTCATCCTTTAATTCCTTGAGCAAACAAAGCAAAACAATGCTCTTGAAACTGTACAAGCACATTCATTTCCAGTGGTCGTTAGTTGGCCAACTGCTAAGGAGTGAATCCTTCTCTCAGAATGCATCCAGCATTTGATCCGGGATCAATTGCGACTCGGCAAGATCCCCAAGGTTTTGTTTGTTAACCCGTTGTCCTTGGGTTAGGGCCGTACCCTATTAACCCAACTTAACCAATACCTTAAGTTTTATTAACAGTAAGTATGTTGCTCCAAATTATTGTTTGGTCTTTTGCTTCCAAGCATTTATCTAATCCTCTTATCTTGGCTCTTTTCCCAAGAAAGGTGCTATGTCAGGATGACTACTCATCCTCTTGCAAGATAAACTTGCGCAAGAATCTGCCAATCTCATTCGGAGGAATTTGGCCGTTTCCTTGTGATCAAACCACAAGATCATGCGACTTTGCAACACATTGCACAAGTGTCGCATCTAATCCATGGGACTATTATACCCATCGAACAACGTCTTCTAATCACACAATCATGATTAGATAGGAAACAGGGTTAGGGTGTCTTCATTTCCAATCCGTTTCTGATTGCACTTATAGACTGACATTGTTGGTCCTAGGGTTCCAATTCAAACCGAGTTTCATCTTTTTAGCAAGCGATCCTTAGGGTAGAAACCCGAGATCGTTTCTCACAATTATGTCCTATTGTTTCTACATTCCGTGAATGTGGACAGGTCTTTAGGGTATGAGAGTTTCAGCTTGGCAATAGGAGCGACTAGGTCACGTCCTCAACGTGCTAAATCCTAGTTAGCACTTGGGATATGTTGCATCGATTTAACCATTCCTAAGCGAGTCCTTCACGGTCTAGGTATTTAGGGTAAACCAATTTACTTGTCTATTCTTGAAGATATTTACGATACCATTCTCGTAATCACATGATTCATTGCCTACGTATGATTGGATTTACAAACCCTAACTTTTCTGGTTAAAATCAAAGCATATGCTAAGTTATGGTATAATTTCTATTGATCATTCTAGAACATGCATTCAAGATTCAAGATACTAAGCTTTAGGGTTTTCTTTTTTGTTTGAACCATGTAGCCTTTTCTAACAACTACACAGTTGAACGATATTTATGCCAATTGCCTAGAGTTTAATCTACCTCATGCAGCCTAGAATCATTTCCATGCCTTGCAAATTCCTACAGTTGTTAGCAATCTTCTTTAATGAATCCTTGCAAAGAAAGAGATGTCTAATAATGCAACATGAGATTTTATCTTTCCATGCATAATTGAAGTGTACAACAATAATTTCAACTTTGTAAAGATGATCATTATTTTATCTAATTCATTACTTTGCAATGCATAAAAACAACTTGCTAAGAATGCATAGATGTCTTATGTTCTTCTTTCGTTCATTTCCTTGAGAAATACAAATGACCGATTCTTCAATTGTGAGTTAATTCCCTTAAGATAGCCAATGTTTTCAATCGTAAAAGTGCATCTTGCTTTCGTGGATTAACCATGCATAATTACAATATTACGACGTGAATCATAAATAGGAAGAAAACCTGGACTTGTGGTGAAATGTCCTCATGGATGTTAGGAGATGATCCTCCTGCGGTTGCACCTTGTGCCTTTTTAGGGGCCATTGCGAATTCGACCTTCTTGCCTTGGCCGTAGACTTATGATCTTGGCCCGTCTCCTTCGCATGCGAAACTCCCTTTGGGATTCGGCTTCCTTGACCGATTGCACCGTCTTTTGGAATCGGGCTTTAGAAGGCCTTTTAGGCTTCCTCCTCAAAGCTTGGAGGAACGAGAAGTTATCTTTAGGAGGGTTCAATGGGAGAGCCCTTAAACCCAGCAAAGAGTTTGGGCTTGTGACGGATGCAATGCATAAGGCTTTTAAATTCCAGATATAATAAGGCCTTCATGAAAAGGGATACTATGGATTTAAAAGACTTGTGTGGGAAGGGTTTTAAAAAGGAAACCCGTGTGTTAAATGGATTCTTGGGGGATGCAAAGGGAAGTTCTAAAATCATGAGGATGTAAGGGGGAAAGGTCTTAATTCTGGGGAGTGTAAAGACAGCACAAGAAGGGCCAATGGAAAAAGGGTTTTTCAAAAACCCGAGGGTTAAAAGGACTTGCGTGGGAATTTCAATGAGAAGGGGGCTTAGAGAGAACTTGTGGAAGGGAAGTTCCACGAGAAGGGGATTTGAATAGACTTGGGTAGAACCCCACGGGAAGGGGGTGCTTAAATCCTAGGGGGGGGTTTTATAAAAACCACTTGGGAAGGGGCTTATGAAAGCCCACAGGAAGGGGGGCTTTCTAACGGGCCCTTAGATGTTTCAAGAAGCTTCTAAAGCTTGTTACTAGTGTCGTGGGAGGGAGATGGGCTTTGATGATGGTGGCCAGCATCGCCAGGCAGCAGCGAATCCTAGACGAAGCTGGCGGCGGCTCCGGATACCAGTGATGGCAGCATGACACACGGCCTTCTTAGCCCCTCCTCTCATGACACGGCCTGGCGATGGCTTCTTCCTCCTCTTTGATAGCTTCATGATTTTATTTTCCTCTCTACCTCACCCCCTTAGAGGGGGGAGGTATTTATAGGAAGAGGGGGGGGTAAGGGCTTCCTTCCATGTAATTGCCTTGCGTGGCTATCCCCCCTTGCCACCTCTCTCCTTCCCATTTCACTCATCCCCTTCCCTCAGCCATGCTTCGGCTGGGGGAAGGAAATAAAAAAAATTTGCACTAATTATGACATTATCGTCTTGACCTCCTCCCAAGAGGAGGTTCTTATGAAGATATGCGGGTTTCTTAGTCCTAAGTCTTGATTGGCTGTGGAGAGTGTACCATTTAAAGACTGCACCATCCGTGACCACAATGCCGGCATTGTCATTTTCCCTGGCCTCGTAATATTTTTCAGCAGAAATATTACATTCTCTTCCCCTTGGAGGAATCGAGATGTCCTCATCTCGAGATAAACTAGGGATATTGATGGTTGAGAGTGCCTTCATCTATCCAAGTGTTATCCTCCTCAGGATAATCTTTCCACTAGACAAGGCATTCTCTCAGGGTTCTGGATCTCAGTTGTCTCTCCCTAACATCTAAGATCCTGTCAGGCCGTAGGTCAAGGACTCCTTGGCTAGGCATTTCAACTTGTTGGTCATCAAGTACATGGTTAGGATTAGGTACATACTTCTTCAATAGGCTGATATGGAATACATTATGAACCTTTAGGTTCTCAGGGAGTTGCAGTCTATAACATTGCGTCCTAGGCACTTGAGGATCTTGTATGGTCCACAATACCTTGGACTTAGCTTCTTGCAATCTCCTAAGGATAGGGAACTCTTCTTTGGGCGTACGCGAATGAAGACCATGTAACCTTCCTTGAAGATTCTATCTTGACGCTTCAAATCCGAATAGGTCTTATGTCTATCCTTAGCGGCTTGGATGTCCTATCTGATTGACTTTACTTGGTCATCCATCTCTTCTAGCATCTTCCTTGAAGCTTCAAACCTCAGGGTTGGATCTAAGAAGTTTAGGGGACTTCGACAGTCATGACCATACAATGCTTGAAAAGGGGTCATCTGAATGCTTTGTTGGTAAGAAGCATTGTAGGCAAACTCAACCAAGGGCAAGTATTAAATCCACCTTTTTGGCTCACGACAGCAGTGTGCCCTTAGCATATCCTAGATAACTTGATTGACTCGCTTCGTTTGGCCATCAGTTTGGGGATGGTAAGCTATGCTAAAACAGAGTTGAGTCCGAAGGGCTTCAAAGATAGCTCTCCAGAAGTGTGATGTGAAGAGAGAATCACGATCACTAATGATTCTTCTGAATAGCCCATGAAGCTTGAATATCTCCTTGATAAACAACCTTGCAATGTCTGAGGCTTTATAGTTTGTCTTTACTGGAATAAGATGTGCAACCTTAGTAAGCATGTCAACCACAACCATGATGGAGTTGTATCCTCCCTGAACTTGGGGTAGGCCAACGACAAAGTCCATACTGATGAATTCCCATTTCATTTGGGGAATGTCAAGTGGTTGTAACTTTCGTGGCATTTTGACACGTTCAGCTTTGATACGTTGACAAGACAAACACTCAGTGACATATTTGAGAATGTCACCTTTAAGCCTCTCCCAATAGTAGCTTTTCCTAACTGCATTGAGAGTCTTGGCATAGCCAGGATGTCTTGAGAAAGAGGAATCATGAGCTTCCCACAATATCTTCTGCTTAAGTGACTGGCTTGCCGGTATACATACTCTCGTTCTATAGTAGACAAGTTCACTATGGATAGAGAATTCATGATACTTAGCCTGTAGCTTCTGGTTCTGGTCCTTGATAGGGATCTCCCTTAGCATATTTTGATAGGGTGGATCATGGCATGCTTTCTCTCTAGCTAGCTCAAGTATTGGGTTGTTTGGCATGGATACCTTTGTGGCTAGAGATCTAGCTGTTGATGGATTTTGCAAGATTAGAGAATTAAGGAATGCCTTGCGACTGAGTGCATCGACAACTACACTCTCCTTTCTCGGTCGGTACTTGATTTCAAAGTCATACTCCTCTAGCACTTCAATCCACCGACGTTGCCTCACGTTGAGCTCGTTCTGGGTAAAGATCCACTTGAGACTCTTATGATCAGCGTAAACTTATTACCCAACAAGTAGTGTCTCCAAAGCTTTAGAGCATGGATGACAGCTAACAATTCTAGATCATGGGTAGCATAATTCCTGTCATGGTTCTTTATTTTCCTTGAAGAGTATGCCACGGGATGACCTTCTTGCATGAGCACACATCCTAAGGCAAGCGTGCTAGCATCAGTTACTACCTCAAACTCCTTACTGAGGTCTGGAAGTTTTAGGATAGGTGCTGATATGAAACTTTGCTTCAACCTATCAAAGCTAGATTGTTCTGCAATTGACCATGCAATGGATGTTTGCTTCTTTAGTAGTTCCACTAGAGGTGCTGTAATCAAAGCATAGTTTTTTATGAAGACCCTATACCATCATGTCAATCCAAGAAAGCTGCGTATTTCTTTCACAGTTGTTGGTATTGGCTATTCTAGAACATCTCTGACTTTGGCCGGATCCAGTGAGATTCCTTCCATTGATACGATGAATTCCAAATATTCAATTTGACGTTTGAAGAATGCACACTTCTACAGCTTGTGTGACCTCATTGTCTCAAGGACAATCCGAAGTTGGGGTTCATGATCTTCTTTCTATTTCATTACGGCCGAAAACGCTTTAAAAAATACACTTTTGTTAATCACGAGATTAAGAAAAGGGCCAAAGAGAGTATGCCACGTGTGCAAGAATATGGTATTCTTGTCTCCTCTTTTTTGGAGATAGTAGAGTCCACTTCATGATTCTCTCCTCTTTTTTAGCCAAAATCTCCAATGTCTGACATGTTTTGGTAGTCCCAAAGTCCTTATTTACTTATAAAATCTGACAAATGACATAATAAAGTTACTGTGAAGTTAATGATGATTTTTTTTAAAGTTGAGAACTTTTTGGCGCCCAATATATTCTCATTATTCTTCTTAATATTCCTTTTTAGTTCATTCACCTTTCTCAGTGAGCTTCTTTCTCTACTTTTTAGTTCATTCATATTTCTCGATGAGCTTCTTTCTCTTTGAATTTAATTTAAGTATGGCATCCAGAAGGCGCTCTTCTCGTTTAGTAAACTCTTGCACCGTCTATAGCCACAGAGTTGATAAAAATTGGGAGCCAAAGATCTTTAGTATAAACGATTAGGTTGCCATGCTGCCCTCTTGCAAGGACTCTCACAAGGTGAAAAGAAAAAAATGAGAGGATATTAAACATCACTTGAAGGGACATATCATTTCTTTCAAAATTATACATGAAGGGTGGTTTATCAAACTGCAACATGTTTGCGTGGTGAAGGATATCCACTTGCCTCCAAACGAGCGTGTTTTGCAGCAAACACATTGTAAGACTTAATTTGATAACGTTTTTTTTTTTCATTTAAGCAAGTACTAATAATGAGTTCTTGGTTGTAGATATATTTCTATCAACAAGTACAGAATGGCAACCTATGGAAAGCTTAAGTGGAACCTTCGATGCGATTCATAAGGTGTTCATAGACATTATCTATGCTGATCAGATTATGGGTTCTTTTATTATGCATGTTTCGTGGCTTTGTGGAGGGGAATCAGAATCAACTAGTGTGATTATCCTATCCAAAATCAACTCAATACATTGCTCCCTTATCCACCGCATATATGAGTTAGGGTAATCTTAGCACTATGAGAAAAAATGTAACAAGTTGCTAAACTAAAAAAGGGTCCTTAAAAAAACCAACAATATAAAAGAGACTTACATTCACTCCATCTATCTTGAGTATCTTTGAATCTATTGTCCAGCAGACATTTGAAAAGCACTCTCTTTCCACAAGTATATGTATGACTTTGTGACTTTGCAATGGTACTTCTTGTTAGAGAGAGTTATATGGTTTTCTAGGATCAACAATATTCTCATATGTGGTGTCCAAGAAGGTAATCACGAGCTTGCCAGCACTGCAAATGGAAACATGTAACTAAAATAGACAATCAAATAAAATAAATAATTAACCAAAAAGCAAGCAGTATTCCATTCAACCCACATTCTTCCTTGGCCATGGATACCACTTCGAGAGTTCATGAAAATAATTAATCTGGTGAGTGTATCCAATGTAATAAAAAATAATATGGTAGTTGTGATGGAATCAAAAGCTTTGAAAGAAATTGCTATATTTGAACCAAATCTCGAAAAAAATTCCATTGATAACAGTGGATCAACAATACACATAATTTTAGAGATTTATTGGCTAAGAGATGCAATCAATGTCCTAAAGCTAATAGCAAAAATAAAGGCGTGTTATTATCAATAGCACAATTATTCTATGTACTAAAAATTTTTAGACTCAAAATGCCTTACCTTATGCAATAATAAACTACAGAATCTAATAATTAAATATCTTTTTTACAACTAGCATGGACTTGTCCTCATGAGATATGATAAGATAGTCCTCTTCCTCAGAACTGCAAAAAACATTGATAACCATTTGCCCATACACCTCACCCATTCTCTTATAATTAACAGGTCCAAGTACATCGATTTTTCTCTTGCAAACATCATCCTCAGTACCTTATTTTGCTAATCATATTAAAATCTTTGATCATTAGGGTGATCTTATGAGCATGAGTAGCAACAATGTAAGGGTAATTCATAAAGTCATAAAGTCAACCATGTGAGGATAAGTTGATATGACGCGAGAGCAGCAAAGCCAAATTTTCGCATGGTCATATTTGCGCTGTATCGTGGAGCAGCTCATACGGCGCGAGCGTGGCAAAGCATAATGTTTGGTACTATACTTCTCGCTCCGTATCATGGATGACTTGATATGGCGTAAGAGTGGCACAACAAAATCTCCGTAGGGGTCCTCTTCGCTCCGTATCGTGAAGGAGTAAACATGCGCATGCAAAGTACACCCCCCTTGTAATGATTTATTTTTTGTGAGATCTTAAACCCATAAAAAAAAGTTTTAAAAAACTCCATAAGGCTATAAGGCTCTGAAAAAATTTTAGAAAATGTTTCAGATTTTTTTGAGCTCGTTTGCTATTTTAAAACTATTTTTAAGCGAAAAAGAGCCTAAAAGTGACCAAAAAATCACAAAAAATCACCCAAAAATAGCATATCCGATACGGCACAACAATGGGGTATTCGAGGGTCTCTTGAATACCTCATTTTTGTATCGTATCAGATATCAAACACCCCATTTTTGCATCGTATTGGATATGCTATTTTTGGGTGATTTTTTTGTGTTTTATGGTCATTTTTAGGCCTTTGTTGCTAAAAAATAGTTTTAAATTAGCAAATGAGCTTTCAAAAACCTTAAAATTTTTCTAAAAATTTTTCAGAGCCTAATAAACTTATGGAAAAAATTTTGACTTTTTTTATGTATTTAAGGTCTCACAAAAAATAAGTCATTACAAGGGGGTGTACTTTGCACGCGCATGTTTGCTCCTTCACGATACGGAGTGAGGAGGACCCCTACAATGATTTTGTTGTGCCACTCTCATGCCATATCAAGTCATCCACGATACGGAGCGAGAAGTATAGTACCAAACATTATGCTTTGCCATGCTCGCGCCGTATGAGCTGATCCAGGATACAACACGAATATGACCCTGCGAAAATTTGGCTTTGCTGCTCTCGCGTCATATCAACTTATCCTCTCCATGTCATATTGACCATACTGGTGAATAGTTTTTTTTACTCTTCCTATCATATTCTCAAGCACAACAATGATGACAAGGACAAAGTAAACAATTGTCAAGGTTCCAATCTCCCCTAGAGTACTTAATCAACCAACAAATCAATCTAGATCCTCTTCTGCTCAAGGAAGTCCATGTTATTTATTTATCTAACTTCATTGACTTGTCAAAAGTTCATGTTATTTCATGTAGAGAACTTTTTATAACATCATATAATACTCTTTAAACTAATTTTAAAAAATAAATAAGATCATGAATGCTATAGAGTAAAGGAGATCTATAATCACAAAGATTATTTTGATGGTCTTTTTTTTGTGAAATTGAGATATATTACATTTGAGAAAAGATATACAAGGATAAAGCATCAATAATATAGTGATGCTTTCAATTATAAAATGAATCTACATTAGAATCAGAGTTCTGAGAGAAAGAAATAGAGTCAAGCCCTTTCTATTTCTTCTTACAGATTAAGGGAAGAGATTTGCTAGGATATGATAGCATGAGTAGTATCCATGACATCAAGCCACCATTTAGGTATTGAAATGTGATAGTGCTAATAAGAATCACAATTGAGGATATTGAAACTTGAAACCCCATAGTGCTAATTGAGGGTATGATGAGAAAAATACTCCCAAGAGCTAATATCAAGTAAGAAGTTGTATCCTTCATATTCTTCAAAGCATCCTGCACACATAAAATCGTCTTAGTCCTAAAGTTGATATGATACACAATATCACTAATACTTCTATCTATTACTTGTTTAATGTTTTTTATATTTTAAGAGACAAACTTGAATAATAAACATTTTTAATCTATTACTAGGTAAATATTTTTATCTCCCAAAAATCAAAGTACTTCCTTTCTTCTAATTATAATATATTATCCTTGTCTTATCTATTAGTGCTTGCTAAAAAGTTGATATTACAATACTGTATAATGAAGATATTCTATTTTCAAGTGCCAAGATTAAGGTGAAATTTTTCACTTTCTATTCTATTAGCTTAAGGATTATCCTTAGTATATCTATCCCTACAAATTTGCATCAACACCATAGCACTCTTTTACCCATTTTCTTATGAATCAAATTAAAGAGATTGAAGAAAAGCTTGGATTTAGTTGAAAAAAAATCTTACAGAATGGATGTCTTAGGGGTCGAAGTAAAGATGCAGCTTGGATGTCCCAACCTAGTTGGGTCTGCTGAAAACTAACGAGATGATCTCGTCTCAGGTCCATGGAGGACCATATCTCTATAGCTCAATCTGTAAGTAAGTGGTATTGATTCTCTATGTAGAGACTCTTTTGATTGTTGATCACCTTCTCAAGATTTTGTCAAAGGAGACGAAGGGAGACCAATGCACGTTGCTGGTAAGAACCGGAAGTGATTTTGGTGAGAAATTTTACGACAGAGTAAAATCTGCTTTAAGAACTAAGAAACAAAGTGAAGAGAAGAGAACGATGATTCAAATGAATGCAGACGAAAAAAGAAGCGTGATTTTGGTGGGAAACGTGATAGTAGAATATTCAAAAAGAAAGAATAATGGCCGAAAAGTGACCTCTGACATGAGTTAACATCCTTAGACATTTAATGGCTAACCTCTTAAATGAATAATAAATTCTCTCATTAATCACATCTGAATGGCCAAATTTGGAGGGTTCATTATCTTAAAACCTCAACTAATTAGTAACTTAATCATTTTCTTACAAGTGCCATTTTTGAAACGTTTTTTGCCCTAATGTGGAATAGACTAAAGTATCGTCGTAGAAGACGAGTACGAAGTCATCAAGATATGGCCTAAATATATCCTGCATTAACTTGTTGAAGGTGGCAAGTGCATTCGTAAGCCCGAATGACATAACTAGAAACTCAAAGTGTCCATATTTTGTGTTAAAGGCCGTCTTTGGGATATCTTCTTCCTTGATCCTTATCTGATAGTAACACAACCTGAGATCAATCTTAGAGAAGATCTTCGCACCTTGAAGACGATCAAGAAGCTCATCTATTCTAGGAATAGGGTACTTGTTCTTGACAGTTGATTGATTCAACCCTTTGTAATCAATACACAGTCGAAGCATTCCATCCTTCTTTTTCTGGACCAGTATGGGAGCTCCCCATGGTGAACTGCTAGGACGGATGTAGCCTTGATCTAGCAGTTGCTTGAGTTCTTCCTTCAGCTCAATTGCTTCCGACATGGACATTCTATAAGGTGTCTTTGCAATTGGTGCAACTCCTAGTACTAGCTTGATCTCATGATCCACTTCTCTTTGAGGCGGGAGTTCTGTCAACTCTTCAGGAAATACATCCGCGTATTCCTTTAGCCATGAAGGTCCTTCACTAGACTCCTGCTTCTGATCTAACTTATTGAGCTTAATCAAGTACACAGGTAGTTTCTTTCTGACTCCCTTTATAATCCGAGATGCTTTGGCCAATTGAATTTTTGGCTTTCCAACCTCACCTTGAGTTGTGACCAATTTCCCTTCAGAGTTTCAAAAGGAAATTTGGCCCTTTCCACAATGAATGTGAGCATCGTTAGGTTTAAGCCAATCCATTCCGAGTAGACACTCATGGATACCTAGGCTCATGACTCTCAATTTAACCGAATTCGTCTTTCCTCCCAGAAAGAATTCCACCTTAGCAGTTTGCCTGGTACAAGTGACCTCACGACCATTTGCTAATTCCACAAGCAAGGTAGGTGCTTCTATTGTGGCTATTCCTAATCTATTTGCACAAGCTAGTGAGATAAAGGAATGTGTACTGCCACAATCAATCAAGGTCTTGAAACCTTCACCTTGATAGTCCGATGGAGTCTGAATCACCGAGAACTGGCGATTCGGGCCTTTCTTGTGTAGAGCAGCATGGACTGTCGCTCTTTCAAACTCTGCTTCCATGTTCGGATCTTCTTTTTCGCACATTTCCATATTGACAACGCAGTAGGTTTTTTCTCTACCTCAGGTAACAGCTCCCTGGCTACGGCCAGTTCCTTGGAAACGTGCTTGGCAATGTTCTCCTCCAAGCTTGGGGCATTGCCTCTTGAAATGATCGGGCTCGTTGCTGTGGAAACAACGGAAGTTCCGGCCATTGCTTTGGGTAGGGACAAAGTTGTTGGCATTATTAGTCCTTGCTTTCTTTCTTTGCCCCCAATTCTAACCTTGAACTCTCTTCATTTGAGCCCTATATGCTCCTCTGTTCGGGTCATTATAAGACTAAGTTTTGTTACTTCTTGGCCTAGCCTGCACCTCCTAAATTATAGGCGTAACTCGAATGAGTGCATCCTGCAGGTCTAATGGATGCATAGATTCGAGACGGGTATTCGCTGGTGGGTTTAAACCAACACAAATTTTTGACACCAGTTGTGTCATGTCCATCTGTGGCGCATACTTAAGAAGTGAGATGAATTTAGAGTAGTATGCGTCAAGAGTGAGTCCCAGCTATTTCAGCTTGTAGAACTCATTCATTCTCTATGTGCGATACACAGATGGAAATTATCTTCCTTGCACCGCTTTCTTCAGCTTTTCCCAGGTAATGGATCCTTCCACGATCCCTTGGTCTCTGCACCATTGCTTCCACCAAAGCCTAGCTTCGCCGGTGAGCTTCAACTTGGCGAGCATAGCTTGGTTGGCGGGTGCACTGCCAGCTGCTTCAAAGTAATCCTCCATGGATTCAATCCAAATTTCAGCATCCGCTTGGATAGACCTGCCTTTCCCGTCAAATTCAGGCGGCTTAATCTTCTTGAGAAGAAACTTCTTCTCGTGGATTACGACAGTACTTGATGTAGGAGGCGAACTGGAAATCTGTACCTGGGGTTGTGCCTGGATAAAGCTTTCTTAACGTTATTACTCCTTAATCGTTATGATTTATATTTCATCTCCATTTCAGCTATCAACCAACCAATCTAGCCACTTAACTTTTTATCAATTCTCATAGAAAAAACAGACATTGATAAAAAGAAGTCTTATTCCATTTATATGGGTCTAACCCTTTCGGAGTACAACTTTTCCTGAGATGATAGAGAAACTATTACATTTAGTTTGGGAAGAATAATGTTGTATTATATTTATCAATGGGAACTGGATAATAGTATGGTTTTAGGTCAGGAATCTTCAGGAATCAGGAAGTCATCGGAAGATTAGGGTATCCTTTCCTTTGGAACCCATTCTTCTCATAGCGCCCCAACACCTTACTCCTGTCATCGAGGATTACTTACATGGGTCACTTCCTCATATACATATGAGTTCAGCTCAATGCTCCGACCTCGAATATGTAAAGTTGAGTTTACATGAGCCTCCACAAAAATGAATAGCTTCATGATCTTCAGGTCTTCCAACCACTTGATCCTCTTTAGGTTGGTTTGAAGGTATGCAAACCGGTGGGCAGCTATATAGTAGATTCCTGAGTCACCCGTTCATCTTCGTTCCACGTACAAAGGCGATGGATTATAAATACGATCTAGGATGTTCATCATCTCAACCCTTGGTTGATAATCTGGGGGATGCATCGCGGTCATAAACATGACTCGAAACACTAAGAATTAGTTCCATGCTTCATAATTCTGCAAGATAGCATCAAAAGTAAGGAAATATTCAGAACAACAACATTTTTTTTACTTCTTCTTATTAATATTTCTTAAAAACAAATCCTTCGTTGGTTGGCTCTGATACCAACTGTAACGTGTGGACTCACATCAGGGACTCACATCGGTCCCAAAATCATGGCAAATCTTTATCATAACATCCTATCATCAAGGCAACTGTATATGGGCAGCAATGGCATCATTATATGAGCTCCAAACACAAAAAAGTATACTACTTTTGATAGGTTTCAGCAAGATAACAGTTTTATACAAGACTGTACCAAAGCATAGGAGCTCAAATTTAATGCATATAATTCCAAAATCCTAAGACTCAATTCCCAAGAGTATTGACCAATGCTAAAAGGTTTCACAATCTCTAAGTAATGACAGGAGATGCAATTTATATAGCTGGGAGGATCAATTAAACAATAGGTCTAAATTTCTCAATTTGCACTAATTGAAGTAGGTCATGACACATGTCGAAGAGTAGGGAGGGCACAAGGGAGGGTCAATGTGGAATCCAAACTGATTAGGAGCCAACAACTTGGAACTCATTGAGTTGTTGCTATTTTGGATGGTCATATGGTTGCTCAAGAAGGCTTCAAAGTGGCCTCAACAATGGCTTGAAGCAATGCCAGACAAGTCTGAGAGTGGGGAGGGTAAACACATATAGTATTTGATTGAAGCCATAGCTACCATAAAACCTATGCTATAGATATTCAAAATGCGAGCTGAGAGAAGGTTGGGTTGAGCTCCGCAATCTTGCTTTGATATCGATCGAAGGGAGTGTGCCCTAAAGTGGAAGTAGTGAGCGGAAGCAAGAGCTATGCTGGAGGGAGCTAGAGTAAGAGAGAGAGATACACAATGTGGAAACTCCAACTGTCACAATGTGTGACCAGCCTTCCCTTATTAAAATGTCACTAAAAGAATAAAGAAATAAGTGACAGTGATGGGCACCCCTACCTACAATGTATAGGTGTGCAAGTATATGGGTATTATCAATGTAACTAATATACGGGCAGCTAGGCACGAGTGCCTTTACTCCCAACACTATAGCCAAGACTCTCTCCTAATCCTATGAGTTTTCTTCACCCAACAACCTATAACGTGTCCACCTCTTCTCTTTAGGACACGTCTTAGCAGTCCATCAAAAATGATGTCTAGAAACCTTGCCCGACACTCCCATGGAATGTCACGGGGTTTGCGATCTAGGACTTTCCCCATCTGCCACGTAGCGGAAGTATTCTAGCCGTTCCCACTTAGGACCGACCTGAATCAGGGTTTTTCCTAATGGTCATTTCCTAAATGGCAACAGCGTCGAACCCTAAGCGAACTACTTTATGCACAAACACCAGGGCCGAAGCGGATTCATGCTGCACTTGTTTCAAGGAGAATGGGAAACAAGACGGATGCAAAGCTTAACCTCTTTGCCATAAGGCATAGCCCCATTCCGTTCCCCTAAAACAGCGTAAATCGGGATTATCATAACCTAGACTCTAGGTCAGCGCCCTTTTTGCTATTCATTTCCTTTGAAACGATCTTCTTGCTATCTATCATGATTGAGAAAAGTTCTCGGCCAATCAGGACCACCCATTCGTAGGACGGACCCATGGCCACATCCACCACACTTTCCTCAGTTGTTTTAGTTGTCTAATTACCTACCACATTTAGTTGGACATGCATGAAGCAACTTCCTTAATTAGCCTGTTAAGCATGAGTTCCTTCACGTAATCTTAGCATTTGACATAGAAAAACAGTGTCAAACAAGTTCCTTTTCAACAGTTTATCATATTTATCTTTGGAATACATTTATAAAGTCTAGCCCATAGGCTTGTCCATAAACCGCCCGAAGGCTATCTAGCAATCCACAAGGATTACTAATCCAAGATTCCGCCTGTAGACTAGTATGCAGGCCTTGAGATCCAATCCCGAGTCAAGTTGGCCTCTTGTGCAGGGCCCAGAAGGCGAGGGATCTACGGCCGGAGTGCCCCCTCTAGCACCCAAGCGTCCTCTTGCTCCAAGTAGCGCTCAACGGAGAGAGCTCTTGCGGTGGGTTCGGTCCACCTTCCTGACGTGGTTAACAACCCCCTTGGTTAGGGTCACGCAGACAGTCGGGGGTAACTGAGACTGCCTCTTCCTTCAGGCCTTCAACCTGAAGCATTAGATATCTTTTCATACTTTAATTCCTTGAGCAAACAAAGCAAAACCATGCTCTTTAAACTGTACAAGCACATTCATTTCCAGTGGTCGTTATTTGGCCAACTGCTAAGGAGTGAATCCTTCTCTCAGAATGCATCCAGCATTTGATCCGGGATCAATTGCGACTCGGCAAGATCCCCAAGGTTTCCTTTGTTAACCCATTGTCCTTGGGTTAGGGCCGTACCCTATTAACCCAACTTAACCAATACCTTAAGGTTTATTAACAGTAAATATGTTGCTCCAAATTATTGTTTGGTCTTTTGCTTCCAAGCATTTATCTAATCCCCTCATCTTGGCTCTTTTCCCAAGAAAGGTGCTATGTCAGGATGACTACTCATCCTCTTGCAAGATAAACTTGCACAAGAATCTGTCAATCTCATTCGGAGGAATTTGGCCGTTCCCTTGTGATCAAACCACAAGATCATGCGACTTTGCAACACGTTGCACGTGTCGCATCTAATCCATGGGACTATTATACCCATCGAACAGCGTCTTCTAATCACGCAATCGTGATTAGTTAGGAAACAGGGTTAGGGTGTCTTCATTTCCAATCCGATTCTGATTGCACTTATAGGCTGACATTGTCGGTCCTAGGGTTCCAATTCAAACCGAGTTTTATCTTTTTAGCAAGCGATCCTTAGGGTAGAAACCCGAGATCGTTTCTCGCAATTATGTCCTATTGTTTCTACATTCCGTGAATGTGGACAGGTCTTTAGGGTATGAGAGTTTCAGCTTGGCAATAAGAGCGACTAGGTCACGTCCTCAACGTGCTAAATCCTAGTTAGCACTTGGGATATGTTGCATCGATTTAACCATTCCTAAGCGAGTCCTTCGCGGTCTAGGTGTTTAGGGTAAACCAATTTACTTGTCTATTATTGAAGATATTTACGATACCATTCTCGTAATCACATGATTCATTGCCTACGTATGATTGGATTTACAAACCCTAACTTTTCTGGTTAAGATCAAAGCATATGCTAAGTTATGGTATAATTTCTATTGATCATTCTAGAACATGCATTCAAGATTCAAGATACTAAGCTTTAGGGTTTTCTTTTTTGTTTGAACCATGCAGCCTTTTCTAACAACTACATAGTTGAACGAGATTTATGCCAATTGCCTAGAGTTTAATCTACCTCATGCAGCCTAGAATCATTTCCATGCCTTGCAAATTCCTACAGTTGTTAGCAATCTTCTTTAATGAATCCTTGCAAAGAAAGAGATGTCTAATAATGCAACATGAGATTTTATCTTTCCATGCATAATTGAAGTGTACAACAATAATTTCGACTTTGTAAAGATGATCATTAGTTTATCTAATTCATTACTTTGCAATGCATAAAAACAACTTGCTAAGAATGCATAGATGTCTTATGTTCTTCTTTCGTTCATTTCCTTGAGAAATACAAATGACCGATTCTTCAATTGTGAGTTAATTCCCTTAAGATAGCCAATGTTTTCAATCGTAAAAGTGCATCTTGCTTTCGTGGATTAACCATGCATAATTACAATATTAGGACATGAATCAAAAATAGGAAGAAAACCTGGACTTGTGGTGAAATGTCCTCATGGATGTTAGGAGATGATCCTCCTGCGGTTGCGCCTTGTGCCTTTTTAGGGGCCATCGCGAATTCAACCTTCTTGCCTTGGCCGTAGACTTATGATCTTGGCCCGTCTCCTTCACATGCGAAACTCCCTTTGGGATTCGGCTTCCTTGACCGATTGCACCGTCTTTTGGAATCGGGCTTTAGAAGGCCTTTTAGGCTTCCTCCAAGGAACGAGAAGTTATCTTTAGGAGGGTTCAATGGGAGAGCCCTTAAACCCAGCAAAGAGTTTGGGCTTGTGACGGATGCAATGTAGAAGGCTTTTAAATTCCAGATATAATAAGGCCTTCACGAAAAGGGATACTATGGATTTAAAAGACGTGTGGGAAGGGTTTTAAAAAGGAAACCCAGGTGTTAAATGGATTCTTGGGGGATGCAAAGGGAAGTTCTAAAATCATGAGGATGTAAGGGGAAAGGTCTTAATTCCGGGGGGTGTAAATACTACACAAGAAGGGCCAATGGAAAAAGGGTTTTTCAAAAACCCGAGGGTTAAAAGGACTTGCGTGGGAATTTCAATGAGAAGGGGGCTTCGAGAGAACTTGTGGAAGGGAAGTTCCACGAGAAGGGGGTTTAAATAGACTTGGGTGGAACCCCATGGGAAAGGGGTGCTTAAATCCTAGGGGGGGTTTTATAAAAACCAGTTGGGAAGGGGCTTATGAAAGCCCACAGGAAGGGGGGCTTTCTAAGGGGCCCTTAGAAGTTTCAAGAAGCTTCTAAAGCTTCTTACTAGTGTTGTGGGAGGGAGATGGGCTTTGATGATGGTGGCCAGCGTCGCCAGGCAGCAGCGAATCCTAGACGGAGCTGGCGGCGGCTCCGGATACCGGCGATGGCAGCACGACACATGGCCTTCTTAGCCCCTCCTCTCATGACATGGCCTGACGACGGCTTCTTCCTCCTCTCTGATAGCTTCATGATTTTATTTTCCTTTCTACCTCACCCCCTTAGAGGGGGGAGGTATTTATAGGAAGAGGAGGGGTAAGGGCTTCCTTCCATGTAATTTCCTTGCGTAGCTATCCCCCCTTGCCACCTCTCTCCTTCCCATTTCAGTCATCCCCTTCCCTCAACCATGCTTCGGCTGGGGGAAGGAAATAAAAAAATTTTGCACTAATTGTGACATTATCCTCTTGACCTCCTCCCAAGAGGAGGTTCTTATGAAGATATGCGGGTTTCTTAGTCCTAAGTCTCGATTGGCCAGTGGAGAGTGTACCATTTAAAGACTGCACCATCCGTGACCACAATGCCGGCATTGTCATTTGCCTAAGACTTCACATTCGTAATATTTTTCAGTAGAAATATTACATTCTCTTCCCCTTGGAGGAATCGAGATGTCCTCATCTCGAGATAAACTAGGGATATTGATGGTTGAGAGTGCCTTCATCTATCCAAGTGGCATCCTCCTCAGGATAATCTTTCCACTAGACAAGGCATTCTCTCAGGGTTCTGGATCTCAGTTGTCTCTCCCTAACATCTAAGATCCTGTCAGGCCATAGCTCAAGGACTCCTTGGCTAGGCATTTCAACTTGTTGGTAATCAAGTACATGGTTAGAATTAGGTACATACTTCTTCAATAGGCTGATATGGAATACATTATGAACCTTTGGGTTCTCAGGGAGTTGCAGTCTATAAGCATTACGTCCTAGGCACTTGAGGATCTTGTATGGTCCACAATACCTTGGACTTAGCTTCTT
This sequence comes from Lygodium microphyllum, assembly GCF_053477565.2. Taxonomy (NCBI): domain Eukaryota; kingdom Viridiplantae; phylum Streptophyta; class Polypodiopsida; order Schizaeales; family Lygodiaceae; genus Lygodium; species Lygodium microphyllum. The sequence goes on along the minus strand of NC_141137.1, from coordinate 41,702,278 downwards.
GCATTCTCCTAAGGATAGGGAACTCTTCTTTGGGCGTACGCGAATGAAGACCATGTCACCTTCCTCAAAGATTCTATCTTGACGATTCAAATCCAAGTAGGCCTTCTGTCTATCCTTGGCGGCTTGGATGTCCTGTCTGATTGACTTTACTTGGTCATCCATCTCTTCCAGCATCTTCCTTGAAGCTTCAAACCTCAAGGTTGGATCTGAGAAGTTTAGGGGACTTCGACAGTCATGACCATACAATGCTTGAAAAGGGGTCATCTGAATGCTTTGTTGGTAAGAAGCATTGTAGGCAAACTCCACCAAGGGCAAGTATTAAATCCACCTTTTTGGCTCACGACAACAGTGTGCCCTAAGCATATCCTTGATAACTTGATTGACTTGCTTCATTTGGCCATCAGTTTGGGGATGGTAAGCTATGCTAAAACAGAGTTGAGTCCCAATGGCTTCAAAGATAGCTCTCTAGAAGTGTGATGTGAAGAGAGAATCACGATGACTAATGATTCTTCTGGATAGCCCATGTAGCTTGAATATCTCCTTCATAAACAACCTTGCAATGTCTGAGGCTTTATAGTTTGTCTTTACTGGAATAAGGTGTGCAACCTTAGTAAGCATGTCAACCACAACCATGATGGAGTTGTATCCTCTCTGAACTTAAGGTAGGCCAACGACAAAGTCCATACTGATGAATTCCCATTTCATTTGGGGAATGTCAAGTGGTTGTAACTTTCGTGGCATTTTGACATGTTCAACTTTGATACGTTGACAAGACAAACACTTAGTGACATATTTGAGAATGTCACCTTTAAGCCTCTCCCAATAGTAGCTCTTCCTAACTGCATTGAGAGTCTTGGCATAGCCAGGATGTCTTGAGAAAGGGGAATCATGAGCTTCCCACAATATCTTCTGCTTAAGTGACTGGCTTGCCTGTATACATACTCTCGTTCTATAGTAGACAAGTTCACTATGGATAGAGAATTCATGATACTTAGCCTGTAGCTTTTGGTTCTAGTCCTTGATAGGGATCTCCCTTAGCATATGTTGATAGGTTGGATCATGGCATGCTTCCTCTCTAGCTAGCTCAAGTATTGGGTTGTTTGGCATGGATACCTTTGTGGCTAGAGATTTAGCTGTTGATGGATTTTGCAAGATTAGAGAATTAAGGAATGCCTTGCGACTGAGTGCATCGACAACTACATTCTCCTTTCCCGGTCGGTACTTGATTTCAAAGTCATACTCCTCTAGCACTTCAATCCACAGATGTTGCCTCACGTTGAGCTCGTTCTCGGTAAAGATCCACTTGAGACTCTTATGATCAGCCACTAGAGTAAGCTGATTACCCAACAGGTAGTGCCTCCAAAGCTTTAGAGCATGGATGACAACTAACAATTCTAGATCATGGGTAGCATAATTCTTCTCATGGTTCTTTAGTTTCCTTGAAGAGTATGCCACGGGATGACCTTCTTGCATGAGCACACATCCTAAGGCAAGCGTGCTAGCATCAGTTACTACCTCAAACTCCTTACTCAGGTCTGGAAGTTTTAGGATAGGTGCTGATACGAAACTTTGCTTCAACCTATCAAAGCTAGATTGTTCTGCAGTTGACCATGCAATGGATGTTTGCTTCTTTAGTAGGTCCATTAGAGGTACTGTAATCAAAGCATATTTTTTGATGAAGACCCTATACCATCATGTCAATCCAAGAAAACTGCGTATTTCTTTCACAGTTGTTGGTATTGGCCATTCTAGAACATCTCTGACTTTGGCCGGATCCACTGAGATTCCTTCCACTGATACGATGAATTCCAAATATTCAATTTGACGTTTGAAGAATGCACACTTTTACAGCTTGTGTGACCTCATTGTCTCAAGGACAATCTGAAGTTGGGGTTCATGATCTTCTTTCTATTTCATTAGGGCCGAAAACGCTTCAAAAAATGCACTTTTGTTAATCACGAGATTAAGAAAAGGGCCAAAGAGAGTTTGCCACATGTGCAAGAATATGGTATTCTTGTCTCCTCTTTTTTGGAGATGGTAGAGTCCACTTCGTGATTCTCTCCTCCTTTTTAGCCAATATCTCGAATATCTGACATGTTTTGGTAGTCCCGAAGTCCTTATTTACTTATAAAATCTGACAAATGACATAATAAAGTTAGTGTGAAGTTAATGATGATTTTTTTGAAAGTCGAGAACTTTTTGGCGCCCAATATATTCTCATTAGTCTTCTTAATATTCCTTTTTAGTTCATTCACCTTTCTCAATGAGCTTCTTTCTCTATTTTTTAGTTCATTCATCTTTCTCGATGAGCTTCTTTCTCTGTGAATTTAATTTAAGTATGGCATCCAGACGGAGCTCTTCTCGTTTAGTAAACTCTTGCACCGTCTATAGCCACAGAGTTGATAAAAATTGGGAGCCAAAGATCTTTAGTATAAACGGTTAGGTTGCCATGCTGCCCTCTTGCAAGGACTCTCACAAGGTGAAAATAAAAAAATGAGAGGATATTAAACATCACTAGAAGGGACGTATCAATTCTTTCAAAATTATACATGAGGGGTGGTTTATCAAACTGCAACATGTTTACATGGTGAAGGATATCCACTTGCCTCCAAACGAGCATGTTTCGCAGCACATTGTAAGACTTAAGTTGATAACGTTTTTTTTTTCATTTAAGCAAGTACTAATAATGAGTTCTTGATTGTAGATATATTTCTATCAACAAGTACAGAATGGCAACCTATGGAAAGCTTAAGTGGAACCTTCGATGCGATTCATAAGGTGTTCATAGACATTATCTATGCTGATCAGATTGTGGGTTCTTTTATTATGTATGTTTCGTGGCTTTGTGGAGGGAAATCAAAATCAACTAGTGTGATTACCCTATCAAAAATCAACTCAATATATTGCTCCCTTATCCACCGCATATATGAGTTAGGGTAATCTTAGCACTACGAGAAAAAATGTAACAAGTTGCTAAACTAAAAAAGGGTCCTTAAAAAAGCCAACAATATAAAAGAGACTTACATTCACTCCATCTATCTTGAGTATCTTTGAATCTATTGTCCAGCAGAATTTTGAAAAACACTCTCTTTCCACAAGTATATGTATGACTTTGTGACTTTGCAATGGTACTTCTTGTTAGAGAGAGTTATATGGTTTTCTAGGATCAACAATATTCTCATATGTGGTGTCCAAGAAGGTAATCACGAGCCTGCCAGCACTGCAAATGGAAACATGTAACTAAAATAAACAATCAAATAAAATAAATAATTAACCAAAAAGCAAGCAGTATTCCATTCAACCCACATTCTTCCTTGGCCATGGATACCACTTCGAGAGTTCATGAAGATAATTTCTCTGGTGAGTGTATCCGATGTAATTAAAAAAAACATGGTAGTTGTGATGGAATCAAAAGCTTTGAAAGAAATTGCTATATTTGAACCAAATCTCGAAAAAAATTCCATTGATAACAGTGGATCAACAATACACATAATTTTAGAGATTTATTGGCTAAGAGATGCAATCAATGCCCTAAAGCTAATAGCAAAAATAAAGGCGCGTTATTATCAATAGCACAATTATTCTATGTACTAAAACTTTTTAGAGTCAAAATGCCTTACCTTATGCAATGATAAAATACAAAATCTAATAATTAAATATCTTTTTTACAACTAGCATGGACTTGTCCTCATGAGATATGCTAAGATAGTCCTCTTCCTCAGAACTGCAAAAAACATTGATAACCATTTGCCCATACACCTCACCCATTCTCTTATAATTAACAGGTCCAAGTACATCGATTTTTCTCTTACAAACATCATCCTCAGTACCTTATTTTACTAATCATATTAAAATCTTTGATCATTAGGGTGATCTTATGAACATGAGTAGCAACAATGTAAGGGTAATTCATAAAGTCATAAAGTCAACCATGTGAGGATAAGTTGATATGACGCGAGAGCAGCAAAGCCAAATTTTCGCAGGGTCATATTTGCGCTGTATCGTGGAGCAGCTCATACGGCGCGAGCGTGGAAAAGCATAATGTTTGGTACTATACTTCTCGCTCCGTATCATGGATGACTTGATATGGCGCGAGAGTGACACAAGAAAATCTCCGTAGGGGTCCTCTTCGCTCCGTATCGTGAAGGAGTAAACATGCGCATGCAAAGTACACCCCCCTTGTAATGATTTACATGCATAAAAGTTCTTTTTTTTTTTTTACATGTGGAAAAGAGAATAGAAAAATATTTCGTGTTATCTATAGCATTGAATGAAATTGAGATCCATGTACAAATTGATGATGGAAATGAAAGTGAAGAATGATATATTATGCTTATTTGTTACATTGATTCTTATTTTATTGTAAATCTTGTTCATTTTAAGATTTTGATTTTTCAATGATCATATTTGATTTTTATTTTTTTTTACTTTTTTAATGTTCTTATCTCAAACCCTATATATATGAGTTCTTTGGGCTCTCATTCTCATTTTTCATAGATTTCTTTTTGCCTCCCTCTCACCCAGGCACTTCTAACTTGAATCCCTTCCCATCTAGTATTCGAAAGAATGGACTCCCAACTAAGCAAGTTCCTTGAGGCAACTTCATGACCTTTTTGGGGAAGACAAAATTTAGAGGTTGTAAAGATCACTTTCAAATTATTAACATTTCCATCTCTTACTACAACACAATACTTTGGCATGGGTCTAATCTCAAAGGGCCTATTGAATACATGAACACTCACTTGTCATTAGAGGGATCCCATCATCCCAAAATGATTGGGTTCCTAGTAATCTTTTGAAGTATATCAATGCATATGATGGCTTCAAAAAGCACATCACTAGGTTTTTGTGAAGAACCCAACCCATGCCTTCTACAAAAGGATTACAGCCAAGAGGCCAAGGCACTTGGGATTGTGCCATTTGGGTAGCATTTCCTCTCCTAGATTGCCATATTTGCACTTTTAGTAAATGAGCAAGACAATCTCCCTACTATGCCAATCTCCAGGTGGGTAAAATCAGTGGGTTGTTGAAAGATGAAATGGCCCTAAGCTGAGCCACTTACCATAGCACATGAATCACAGGTTGTGGCCAAAGAGTTTTCCCATTGTTGTTGCCCCCCTCAAGGACTCATCTTCAAAGGCCACAAGAATTAATGGTGATGGAGAGGGAGCCTCTACGGGATTCACCCTTGTAAGAGTGTCCCAAGTTCACTCCAAAGTCCACAAGGAGGTGGATGAGAGCAAGGATGCAAATGCAAACGTATCCCACATGGCCAAAATTTTTGTCGGCCCCACAAAGTTTGTTTTCCTCCACAATGTGGATAAGATGTTTGGTAGGTACTCTCCATGCTTGTGATATCATGTGACTTACCTCTAGACACCATGCCATACTTGCTGACTCTTTGGTCTCATCACCCAAGCTTGAAGAGATCAAGGGTGCACTTGTTACCCTTATAGATGCAATTGACATCATTGAGCAAGATACTATTAGAAGTGGAGAATTCAAGGCCACCTATGCTAGGGTGGATGCCCTGAGATGCCCAACACCACCTACACCCAAGGTGTCAACCCTCTAGCAATTGATGAAACAAAATCTAGGTTGGACCTAACGAAGGAGACCAAGGTCAAGGATGATGAAGCCAAATATGTGAATTTAATAGCTCATGTTTGTCTTTATTTAGTTGAAGTGTATTTATCTTATGAATTTTCTTATGGTTCTAGATTGTGCTGAATATTGATAAGTTCACTACTAGATAGGGGGTCAAGGGGCTTTTGTAAAAGATGGTGCCTTAGCTAAATATATAGGGTGCATCTCCCCTCATCGTATTACTATGATGCATGGCAACTTTACTTGTGCTACTCATCCCTAGCTTACCATTGTCAAAGTGCTTTCAAAGTTAATGTATGTCTCTAGCACCACTTCAAATGTAAATGATACTAGGAGGCATATTCCACAGTGGATTCCATGAGGTTTTTGCAATGGATTTCGTAAAACTAGATGCATATTCCACGGTGGATTTTGAGCAAGGGTGTATGAGGGAAGAAGGGTATGAATAGCCTTATGGACAAGGGAAACCCTAACCCTAGCTTGGCAGAGGCTATATAAATAGCCTATGGGTCACTATCAAACTTGAGATAGAGTGTACCCAAGTTGTACCTTGAGCAACTTAATAAACAAGAATTTTTTCTTGTACTTTGAGCCTCTTTCTCCCTCTTGTGCACACATTCCAATGCTGCAACTTTGCTTTCCAACATGGTATCAGAGCCTCCTTTGATCCCCTCAGCTAAATATACCCTCAGCCTCACTAAGTACATATGATTGTCCATCATCTTCATCTTTTGCCTCTTGCCTCCATAGCCGAACTAGACCC